>NW_024718273.1:14469107-14598892 GCF_018991925.1 Homarus americanus | reverse complement strand
GGCCAAAATCCTTTAAGGCTATAGACTTACAATTTTCGTCATTTCGGCCAAAAAATGGATTTTGTTCAAAATTTCAGTATAGGTACTCCTGAATGTGCTGCTTAGGATCTGTTACCAAAATTTGATATCTTGATTATAACTTGTTCAAATGGCTTTTTAGAAAATGTTCAAATGATTTTAGAATATTTTAATTACTTTTGCAATGCTAATTACTCGCCACTTATGGGTTTTCGAGGTCATTTCTTGGTGCTTGTGTATTATTCTGGATGTACTTAAATAGTTAGGCACATTAAATTTTAGTTCAGAGAAAACGTATTTTTGGCCAAAAATCCTTTAAGGCTATAGACTTACAATTTTCGTCATTTCGGCAAAATGGTTTTGTTCAAAATTTCAGTATAGGTACTCCTGAATGTGCTGTAAGGATCTGTTAACCAAAATTTGATATCTTGATTATAACTTGTTCAAATGGCTTTTAGAAAATGTTCAAATGATTTTTAGAATATTTTAATTACTTTGCAATGCTAATTACTCGCCACTTATGGGTTTTCGAGGTCATTTCTTGGTGCTTGTGTATTATTCTGGATGTACTTAAATAGTTAGGCACATTAAATTTTAGTTCAGAGAAAACGTATTTTGGCCAAAAATCCTTTAAGGCTATAGACTTACAATTTTCGTCATTTCGGCCAAAAATGGATTTTGTTCAAAATTTCAGTATAGGTACTCCTGAATGTGCTGCTTAAGGATCTGTTAACAAAATTTGATATCTTGATTATAACTTGTTCAAATGGCTTTTAGAAAATGTTCAAATGATTTTAGAATATTTTAATTACTTTTGCAATGCTAATTACTCGCCACTTATGGGTTTTCGAGGTCATTTCTTGGTGCTTGTGTATTATTCTGGATGTACTTAAATAGTTAGGCACATTAAATTTTTAGTTCAGAGAAAACGTATTTTTGGCCAAAAATCCTTTAAGGCTATAGACTTACAATTTTCGTCATTTCGGCCAAAAATGGATTTTGTTCAAAATTTCAGTATAGGTACTCCTGAATGTGCTGTAGGATCTGTTAACAAAATTTGATATCTTGATTATAACTTGTTCAAATGGCTTTTAGAAAATGTTCAAATGATTTTAGAATATTTTATTACTTTTGCAATGCTAATTACTCGCCACTTATGGGTTTTCGAGGTCATTTCTTGGTGCTTGTGTATTATTCTGGATGTACTTAAATAGTTAGGCACATTAAATTTTTAGTTCAGAGAAAACGTATTTTGGCCAAAATCCTTTAAGGCTATAGACTTACAATTTTCATCATTTCGGCCCAAAAATGGATTTTGTTCAAAATTTCAGTATAGGTACTCCTGAATGTGCTGCTTAAGGATCTGTTAACCAAAATTTGATATCTTGATTATAACTTGTTCAAATGGCTTTTAGAAAATGTTCAAATGATTTTAGAATATTTCAATTACTTTTGCAATGCTAATTACTCGCCACTTACGGGTTTTCGAGGTCATTTCTTGGTGCTTGTGTATTATTCTGGATGTACTTAAATAGTTAGGCACATTAAATTTTAGTTCAGAGAAAACGTATTTTTGGCCAAAAATCCTTTAAGGCTATAGACTTACAATTTTCGTCATTTCGGCCAAAAAATGGATTTTGTTCAAAATTTCAGTATAGGTACTCCTGAATGTGCTGCTTAAGGATCTGTTAACAAATTTGATATCTTGATTATAACTTGTTCAAATGGCTTTTGAAAATGTTCAAATGATTTTAGAATATTTTAATTACTTTTGCAATGCTAATTACTCGCCACTTATGGGTTTTCGAGTTCATTTCTTGTGCTTGTGTATTATTCTGGATGTACTTAAATAGTTAGGCACATTAAATTTTAGTTCAGAGAAAACGTATTTTGGCCAAAAATCCTTTAAGGCTATAGACTTACAATTTTCGTCATTTCGGCCCAAAAATGGATTTTTGTTCAAAATTTCAGTATAGGTACTCCTGAATGTGCTTAAGGATCTGTTAGCAAATTTGATATCTTGATTATAACTTGTTCAAATGGCTTTTAGAAAATGTTCAAATGATTTTAGAATATTTTAATTACTTTTGCAATGCTAATTACTCGCCACTTATGGGTTTTCGAGGTCATTTCTTGGTGCTTGTGTATTATTCTGGATGTACTTAAATAGTTAGGCACATTAAATTTTAGTTCAGAGAGAGAAAACGTATTTTTGGCCAAAAATCCTTTAAGGCTATAGACTTACAATTTTTCGTCATTTCGGCCAAAAATGGATTTTGTTCAAAATTTCAGTATAGGTACTCCCTGAATGTTGCTTAAGGATCTGTTAACCAAAATTTGATATCTTGATTATAACTTGTTCAAATGGCTTTTAGAAAATGTTCAAATGATTTTAGAATATTTTAATTACTTTTGCAATGCTAATTACTCGCCACTTACGGGTTTTCGAGGTCATTTCTTGGTGCTTGTGTATTATTCTGGATGTACTTAAATAGTTAAGGCACATTAAATTTTAGTTCGAGAAAACGTATTTTTGGCCAAAATCCTTTAAGGCTATAGACTTACAATTTTCGTCATTTCGGCCCAAAAAATGGATTTTGTTCAAAATTTCAGTATAGGTACTCCTGAATGTGCTGCAGGATCTGTTAGCAAATTTGATATCTTGATTATAACTTGTTCAAATGGCTTTTAGAAAATGTTCAAATGATTTTTAGAATATTTAATTACTTTTGCAATGCTAATTACTCGCCACTTATGGGTTTTCGAGGTCATTTCTTGTGCTTGTGTATTATTCTGGATGTACTTAAATAGTTAGGCACATTAAATTTTAGTTCAGAGAAAAACGTATTTTGGCAAAATCCTTTAAGGCTATAGACTTACAATTTTCGTCATTCGGCCAAAAATGGATTTTTGTTCAAAATTTCAGTATAGGTACTCCTGAATGTGCTGCTTAGGATCTGTTAACCAAAATTTGATATCTTGATTATAACTTGTTCAAATGGCTTTTAGAAAATGTTCAAATGATTTTTAGAATATTTTATTACTTTTGCAATGCTAATTACTCGCCACTTATGGGTTTCGAGGTCATTTCTTGGTGCTTGTGTATTATTCTGGATGTACTTAAATAGTTAGGCACATTAAATTTTAGTTCAGAGAGAAAACGTATTTTTGGCCAAAAATCCTTTAAGGCTATAGACTTACAATTTTCGTCATTTCGGCCAAAAAATGGATTTTGTTCAAAATTTCAGTATAGGTACTCCTGAATGTGCTGTAAGGATCTGTTAACCAAATTTGATATCTTGATTATAACTTGTTCAAATGGCTTTTAGAAAATGTTCAAATGATTTTTAGAATATTTTAATTACTTTTGCAATGCTAATTACTACGCCACTTATGGGTTTTCGAGGTCATTTCTTGGTGCTTGTGTATTATTCTGGATGTACCAAATAGTTAGGCACATTAAATTTTAGTTCAGAAAACGTATTTTGGCCAAAAAATCCTTTAAGGCTATAGACTTACAATTTTTCGTCATTTCGGCCAAAAATGGATTTTGTTCAAAATTTCAGTATAGGTACTCCTGAATGTGCTGCTTAAGGATCTGTTAACCAAAATTTGATATCTTGATTTAACTTGTTCAAATGGCTTTTAGAAATGTTCAAATGATTTTAGAATATTTTAATTACTTTTGCAATGCTAATTACTCGCCACTTATGGGTTTTCGAGGTCATTTCTTGGTGCTTGTATTCTGGATGTACTTAAATAGTTAGGCACATTAAATTTTTAGTTCAGAGAAACGTATTTTTGGCCAAAAATCCTTTAAGGCTATAGACTTACAATTTTCGTCATTTCGGCCAAAAATGGATTTTGTTCAAAATTTCAGTATAGGTACTCCTGAATGTGTTGCAGGATCTGTTAACCAAAATTTGATATCTTGATTATAACTTGTTCAAATGGCTTTTAGAAAATGTTCAAATGATTTTAGAATATTTTAATTACTTTTTGCAATGCTAATTACTCGCCACTTATGGGTTTCGAGGTCATTTCTTGGTGCTTGTGTAATTAGCATTGCAAAAGTATTAAAATATTCTAAAATATCATTGAACATTTCTAAAACATTTAACAATTATATCAAGATATCAAACAGTTAACATCCCAAGCAGCATTCGAAAATACTACTACTGAATTTTGAGCAAAATCTATTTTGGCCGAAAATTGACAAAAAGTAGCAAGTCTATAGCCTGTGCATACTCTCGAACTGAAATGGCTAGCTATTGAAATACATCAATAATACACAAGCACTACCTCACATAGTATCGAGATTAGCATTGCAAGCAGTAAATATTAAAATCACTAGCCATTTGAACAAGTTACAATCAAGATATCCAAATTTGGGTAACAATCCCAAGCAGCACTCGAGAACCTATACTGAATTTCGAACAAAATCATTTTTTGGTCGAAAATGATAAAAAATTGTAAGTCTTATGCCTTTAAAGGATTTTTTGGCAAAAACATTCTCAGAACTGAAATATGTGCCTAACTATTTAGTACATCCAGAATAATACACAAGCACCAAGAAATGACAACCCATAACAACACCATCTGTGAGAGAATTACTACACCACGTGAGGCCTTATAACACCATCTGGTGGGGAACTACTACACCACGTGAGGCCCAGCATAACACCATCTGTGAGGAATTACTACACCACGTGAGGCCCCTCATAACACCATCTGTGAGGGAATTACTACACCACGTGAGGCCCGTCATAACACCATCTGTGGGGAATTGCTACACCGTGAGGCCCGCATAACACCATCTGTGGGGAATTACTACACCACGTGAGGCCCTCAAAACACCATCTGTGAGGAACTACTACACCACGTGAGGTCCCTCCTAACACCATCTGGGAGGGAGTTACTACACTACGTGTTTGCTGTTCAACACCTACAATAATCTGTATGTTCACTGTATGTTCCTTTACCTTTCTCTAATGAAGGCTTTTGTTAAACCACCAATGTATGTAATCAGTCATTTATGTCCAATGTATATTTTTCAGCCCGGGCTGCAGAACTTTCAATAAACCTTTAATTATTATTATTATTATTATCATAGAAAACGGGAAATTTGTATCATAAAAATGGGAAATATCTACTTTCCGGGAAAGTTGGTTATCTACTTTCCCGAAAAGTAGACAGATTTTCTACTTCTCGGGAAAGTAGATTATCGACTTTTCGGGGAAGTAGATTTTCGAATTTTGCGGGAAATATTACCTAATTTTGCGAAGTAGATTATCATAGAAAACGGGAAATTTGTGTCATAAAAAATGGGAAATATCTACTTTCCGGGAAAGTTGGTTATCTACTTTCCCGAAAAGTAGACAGATTTTCTACTTCTCGGGAAAGTAGATTATCGACTTTTCGGGGAAGTAGATTTTCGAATTTTGGGGGAAATATTACCTAATTTTGCGAAGTAGATTATCATAGAAAACGGGAAATTTGTATCATAAAAAATGGGAAATATCTACTTTCCGGGAAAGTTGGTTATCTACTTTCCCGAAAAGTAGATAGCTTTTCTACTTTTCGGGAAAGTAGATTATGGACTTTTCGGGGAAGTAGATTTTCGAATTTGGGGGGAAATATTACGTAATGTTGCGACGTAGATTATCATAGAAAACGGGAAATTTGTATCATAAAAAATGGGAGATATCTACTTTCCGGGAAAGTTGGTTATCTACTTTCCCGAAAAGTAGACAGATTTTCTACTTTTCGGGAAAGTAGATTATCGACTTTTCGGGGAAGTAGATTTTCGAATTTTGGGGGAAATATTACCTAATTTTGCGAAGTAGATTGTCATAGAAAACGGGAAATTTGTATCATAAAAAATGGGAAATATCTACTTTCCGGGAAAGTTGGTTATCTACTTTTCCGAAAAGTAGATACATTTTGTACTTTTCGGGAAAGTAGATTATCGACTTTTCGGGGAAGTAGATTTTCGAATTTTGGAGGAAATATTACCTAATTTTGCGAAGTAGATTATCATAGAAAACGGGAAATTTGTATCATGAAAAATGGGAAATATCTACTTTCCGGGAAAGTTGGTTATCTACTTTCCCGAAAAGTAGACAGATTTTCTACTTCTCGGGAAAGTAGATTATCGACTTATCGGGGAAGTAGATTTTCGAATTTTGGGGGAAATATTACCTAATTTTGCGAAGTAGATTATCATAGAAAATGGGAAATTTGTATCATAATAAATGGGAAATATCTACTTTCCGGGAAAGTTGGTTATCTACTTTCTCGAAAAGTAGATAGATTTTCTACTTTTCGGGAATGTAGATTATCGACTTTTCGGGGAAGTATAGATTTTCGAATTTTGGAGGAAATATTACCTAATTTTGCGAAGTAGATAATCATAGAAAACGGGAAATTTGTATCATAAAAAATGGGAAATATCTACTTTCCGGGAAAGTTGGTTATCTACTTTCCCGAAAAGTAGATAGATTTTCTACTTTTTGGGAAAGTAGATTATCGACTTTTCGAGGAAGTAGATTTTCGAATTTTGGGGGAAATATTACCTAATTTTGCGAAGTAGATTATCATAGAAAACGGGAAATTTGTATCATAAAAAAATGGGAAATATCTACTTTCCGGGAAAGTTGGTTATCTACTTTCCCGAAAAGTAGACAGATTTTCTACTTCTCGGGAAAGTAGAGTATCGACTTTTCGGGGAAGTAGATTTTCGAATTTGGGGGGAAATATTACCTAATTTAGCGAAGTAGATTATCATAGAAAACGGGAAATTTGTATCATAAAAAATGGGAAATATCTACTTTCCGGGAAAGTTGGTTATCTACTTTCCCGAAAAGTAGATAGATTTTCTACTTTTCGGGAAAGTAGATTATCGACTTTTCGGGAAGTAGATTTTCGAATTTTGGGGGAAATATTACCTAATTTTGCGAAGTAGATTATCATAGAAAACGGGAAATTTGTATCATAAAAAATGGGAAATATCTACTTTCCGGGAAAGTTGGTTATCTACTTTCCCGAAAAGTAGATAGATTTTCTACTTTTCGGGAAAGTAGATTATCGACTTTTCGGGGAAGTAGATTTTCGAATTTTGGGGGAAATATTACCTAATTTAGCGAAGTAGATTATCATAGAAAACGGGAAATTTGTATCATAAAAATGGGAAATATCTACTTTCCGGGAAAGTTGGTTATCTACTTTCTCGAAAAGTAGATAGCTTTTCTACTTTTCGGGAAAGTAGATTATGGACTTTTCGGGGAAGTAGATTTTCGAATTTGGGGGGAAATATTACCTAATTTTGCGTAGATAATCATAGAAAACGGGAAATTTGTATCATAAAAAATGGGAAATATCTACTTTCCGGGAAAGTTGGTTATCTACTTTCCCGAAAAGTAGACAGATTTTCTACTTCTCGGGAAAGTAGATTATCGACTTTTCGGGGAAGTAGATTTTCGAATTTTGGGGGAAATATTACCTAATTTTGCGAAGTAGATTATCATAGAAAACGGGAAATTTGTATCATAAAAAATGGGAAATATCTACTTTCCGGGAAAGTTGGTTATCTACTTTCCCGAAAAGTAGATAGATTTTCTACTTTTCGGGAAAGTAGATTATCGACTTTTCGGGGAAGTAGATTTTCGAATTTTGGGGGAAATATTACCTAATTTTGTGAAGTAGATTATCATAGAAAACGGGAAATTTGTATCACAGAAAATGGGAAATATCTACTTTCCGGGAAAGTTGGTTATCTACTTTTCCGAAAAGTAGATTATCTACTTTTTGGGAAAGTAGATTATCGACTTTCGGAAAGTAGATATTTTCCCATTTTTTTTGTGACAAATTTCCCGTTTTATTGATATCTACTTTCGCAAGTCGGTAATATTTCCCCAAAAATTAATCTACTTCCCCGAAGTCGTATCTACTTTCGAAAATAGAAAATTCTATCTACTTTCGAAGAGTAAAATAATACTTTCCCGGAAAAGTAGATATTTCCCATTTTATGATACAAATTTCCCGTTCTAGATAATCTACTTTAAAATAGGTAATATTTCCCCAAAAGATTCCCGAAATCCCAAAAACACAAAAACCCACTAATATTCCAAAAATATTCACTTCCCCGAAAGTCGATAATCTACTTTTTCGAAAAGTAGAAAATCTATCTACTTTTCAAAGTAGATAACTTTCCCGGAAAGTAGATATTTCCCTATTTATGATACAAATTTCCCGTTTTCTATGATAATCTACGCAAAAATATTCCCAAAATCAAATCTACTTTCCCCGAAAAGTCGATAGAAAATATATACTTTCCGGAAAGTAGACAACCAAAGCAGATATTTCATTTTAGATACAAATTTCCCGTTATCACTACATCCAAATTAATATTCCCCAAATCGCTTTTCCCGAAATCGACCTACTTTTCCCGAAAAAAACCATACACTTTCGGGAAGTAACCTTTCCAGGAAAGTAAGATATTTCCCAGTTTTTATGATACAAATTTCCGTTTTCAAAATTAGGTAATATTCCCCAAAATTCAAAATCTACTTCAGTCGATAATCTACTTTCCCGAAATAATCTATCTACTGGGAAGTAAATAATCAACTTTCGGAGAAGTAGATATTTCCCCATTTTATGATACAAATTTCCCGTTTCTATGATTATCTACATCGCAAAATTGAATATTTCCCGAAATCACGAAGTCGATAAATACCCCGAAAATGAAAATATCTACTTTCGGGAAGTAGACTTTCCCGGAAAGTGATATTTCCATTTTATGATACAATTCCCGTTTTTATGACAATCTACTTTCGCAGCCGAAATCTACGCACCGAAGTCGATAATCACTTCCCGAAAAGTAGAAAACCTCTACACTTTCGGAAAGTAGACCTTTCGAAAGCATTTTTATGATACAATTTCCCGTTTTCTATAAAATCAGGTAATATTCCCCAAAAAAATAAAATCTACTTCCCCGAAAGTCGTCTACTTTCCCGAAAGTAGAAAATCTATCTACTTTTCGGGATAAATAACAACTTTCGGAAATAGATATTTCCCATTTTATGATACAAATTTCCGTTTTCAGATGATAACAAGCAAATTAGTATTTAAATTCGAAAATCTTCCCCGAAAAGTCGATAATCTACTTTCCCGAGAAGAGATATCTACTTTGGGAAGTGAATAACCAACCCCGGAAGTAGATATTTCGATTTTATTACCATGCACAATCTCGCAAACACGTATATTTCCCCGAAACTCGAAAGTCGATAATCTCCCAAAAATATCTTTCGGGAAGTAGATAATAATTTCCCCATTTCCCTGTACAAAATTCCCATTTTCTATGATTATCTCTCGCGGAAGTAATTATTCCCCAAAATCTACTTCCCCGAAAAGTCGATAATCTACTTTCCCAAAAAGTAGAAAATCTATCTACTTTTCGGGAAAGTAGATAACCAACTTTCCCGGAAAGTAGATATTTCCCATTTTTTATGATACAAATTTCCCGTTTTCTATGATTATCTACATCGCAAAATTAGGTAATATTTCCCCCAAAATTCGAAAATCTACTTCCCCGAAAAGTCGATAAACTACTTTCCCGAAAAGTAGAAAATCTATCTACTTTTCAAGAAAGTAGATAACCAACTTTCCCGGAAAGTAGATATTTCCCATTTTTTATGATACAAATTTCCCGTTTTCTATGATTATCTACATCGCAAAATTAGGTAATATTTCCCCCAAAATTCGAAAATCTACTGCCCCGAAAAGTCGATAAACTACTTTCCCGAAAAGTAGAAAATCTATCTACTTTTCAAGAAAGTAGATAACCAACTTTCCCGGAAAGTAGATATTTCCCATTTTTTATGATACAAATTTCCCGTTTTCTATGATTATCTACATCGCAAAATTAGGTAATATTTCCCCCAAAATTCGAAAATCTACTTCCCCGAAAAGTCGATAATCTACTTTCCCGAAAAGTAGAAAATCTATCTGCTTTTCGGGAAAGTAGATAACCAACTTTCCCGGATAGATATTTCCCATTTTTTTATGATACAAATTTCCCGTTTTCTATAATAATAACAATAATAGTAATTAACGGTTTATTGAAAAATTTCTGCAGCCCGAAGGCTGAAAATATACATTGGACATAAATGACTTATTACATACATTGGTGGTTTAACAAAAGCCTTCATTAGAGAAAGGTAAAGGAACATACAGTGAACATACAGATTATTGTAGGTGTTGAACAGCAAACACGTAGTGTAGTAACTCCCTCACAGATGGTGTTATGCGGGGCCTCACGTGGTGTAGTAATTCCCTCACAGATGGTGTTATGAGGGGCCTCACGTGGTGTAGTAATTCACTCACAGATGGTGTTATGAGGGGCCTCACGTGGTGTAGTAGTTCCCTCACATATGGTGTTATGAGGGGCCTCACGTGGTGTAGTAATTCCCTCACAGATGGTATTATGCCACTTATGGGTTTTCGAGGTCATTTCTTGGTGCTTGTGTATTATTCTGGATGTACTTAAATAGTTAGGCACATTAAATTTTAGTTCAGAGAGAAAGAGTATTTTTTGGACAAAAATCCTTTAAGGCATAAGGCTTACAATTTTTGTCAATTTCGGCCAAAAAATTGATTTTGTTCCAAATCTCAGGAAAGGTACTCCTGAATGTGCTGCTTAAGGATCTGTAAACCAAAATTTGATATCTGCAATATTACTTATTCAAATGACTTGCAAAATTAATTACAATTTTCTAAAAGCCATTTGAACAAGTAATAATGCAGATATCAAATTTTGGTTTACAGATCCTTAAGCAGCATATTCAGGAGTACCTTTCCTGAGATTTGGAACAAAATCAATTTTTTGGCCAAAAATCCTCTAAGGGGTAAGCCTTACAATTTTTGGCATTTCGTCCAAAAATAGATTTTGATCAAAATCGCAGTACAGGTACTCCTGAACATGCTGATTAAGGATCTGTCAACTAAAATTTGATATATGGATTATTGCTTGTTCAAATGATTTTTAGAATATTTTAATTACTTTTACAATGCTAATTACTCGCCACTTATGGGTTTTCGAGGTCATTTCATGGTGCTTGTGTACTATTCTGCATGTACTTAAATAGTTAGGCACATTAAATTTTAGTTCAGAGAGAAAAAGTATTTCTGGCCAAAAATCCTTTAAGGCATAAGGCTTACAATTTTTGTCAATTTCGGCCAAAAAATGGATTTTGTTCAAAATCTCAGTATAGGTACTCCTGAATGTGCTGCTTAAGGATCTGTTAACCAAAATTTGATATCTTGATTATAACTTGTTCAAATGGCTTTTAGAAAATGTTAATTATTTTTGCATTGCTAATTGCTCGCCATTTTGGGTTTTCAAGGTCATTTCTTGGTGCTTGTGTATTATTCTGGGTGTATTTAAGAAGGTAGGCACATTAAATTTTAGTTCTGAGAGAAAAAGTATTTTAGGCCAAAAATTCTGTAAGGGGTAAGCCTTACAATTTTTGGCATTTCGTCCAAAATTAGATTTTGCTCAAAATCGCAGTATAGGTACTCCTGAACATGCTGATTAAGGATCTGTTAACGAAAATTTGATATCTGCAATATTACTTATTCAAATGACTTGCAAATTAATTACAATTTTCTAAAAGCCATTTGAACAAGTAATAATCCAGATATCAAATTTTGGTTAACAGATCCTTAAGCAGCACATTCAGGAGTACCTATACTGAGATTTTGAACAAAATCCATTTTTTGGCCGAAATTGACAAAAATTGTAAGCCTTATGCCTTAAAGGATTTTTGGCCAGAAATACGTTTTCTCTCTGAACTAAAATTTAATGTGCCTAACTATTTAAGTACATGCAGAATAGTACACAAGCACCATGAAATGACCTCGAAAACCCATAAGTGGCGAGTAATTAGCATTGTAAAAGTAATTAAAATATTCTAAAAATCATTTGAACAAGCAATAATCCATATATCAAATTTTAGTTGACAGATCCTTAATCAGCATGTTCAGGAGTACCTATACTGCGATTTTGAACAAAATCTATTTTTTGGCCGAAAATGCAAAAATTTGTAAGCCTTACCCCTAATGGGATTTTTGGCTAAAAATACTTTTTCTCTCAGAACTAAAATGTATTGTGCCTTACTACTTAAATACATCGAGAATAATACACAAGCACCAAAAAGTGACATTGAAAACCCATAAGTGGCGAGTAATTAGCATTGCAAAAGTAAATACAATTTTCTAAAAGCCATTTGAACAAGTAATAATCCAGATATAAAATTTTGGTTCACAGAGCCTTAATCAGCATGTTCAGGAGTACCTATACTGAAATTTTGAACAAAATCTATTTTTTGGCCGAAAATGCAAAAATTTGTAAGCCTTACCCCTAATGGGATTTTTGGCCAAAATACTTTTTCTCTCAGAACTAAAATTTAATGTGCCTAACTACTTAAATACATCCAGAATAATACACAAGCACCAAAAAGGAACCTTGAAAACCCATAAGTGGCGAGTAATTAGCATTGCAAAAGTAATTAACATTTTCTAAAAGCCATTTGAACACGTAATAATAATCCAGATATAAAATTTGTGTTGACATAGCCTTAATCAGCATGTTCAGGAGTACCTATACTGAGATTTTGAACCAAATCTATTTTTGGCCGAGAATGTCAAAAAAATTTTGCCTTACACCTTTGTAATTTTTCGACCAAAATATTCTTTTCTCTCAGAATTGAAATTAAAGCAGTTTAACTAATAAAGTATTTATAGAATAACACATTAACACTGAAATCGCACTTTGGAAACCCATTGTTGGGACCACCGCCCCTGAGCGGGCTTCCGTGGGGCATTGCTGCCTCTACGGAGAGTCTCTGGGGGTGCCGCTGCTCCTGGGAGGTCCCTTGGGGGCGACTCCGCCCCTGGGAGGTCCATTGGGGGCGCCTCCGACCCTGTGAGGGTCCCTAGGGGCGCCGTGGCCAATGGGAGTTCCCCTGGGGATGGTACCATTCCTAAGGAGGAGGGTCCCTGGGGGCAGCTGCCTGCCTGCCTGCCTTACATCTATACACACACACGCACACATTATATATATATATATATATATATATATATATATATATATATATATATATACACACACACACTAGCAGAAACGCCGCCCTCCGGGCGGCTCATTCGCTAGGCCACGGTAGGACACCACCCTCCAGGATGTTCCACATTGTGTCACTGTTCAGTCCCCAAAACTTTTTCTTCCATCAATAGTTCATTAACGGTGTATGTACGTTCCACCATGTTTTTTACTACAACGGTACAGCAAAGTACATATTTTTAGCTTTAAACTCTTATTTTCTTATTGTGTAATCATCACTACATATAACACCACCCATCATCACTACATATAACAACATTCATCATCACTACATATAACACCATCCATCATCACTACATATAACACCACCCATCATTACTACATATAGCACCACCCATCATCACTACATATAACACCACCCATCATTACTACATATAACATCCATCATCACTACATATAACACCATCCATCATCACTACATATAACACCATCCATCATCACTACATATAACACCACCCATCATCACTACATATAACATCATCCAGCATCACAAAAACACACACACACACAGACATACTTCTTTGTGATATATATATATATATATATATATATATATATATATTCTTCTCTGTCTATCTATATATCTATTTTCTACCATCCTAGGAGGCGATTCAGGACAAAAATCGTCTGAGGAGGAGCTGGTGGAGATAGATGAACAAGAGGAGATGGTGGAGGAGCCGCTCCTCGTGGTGGAGGAAGAGTTGGTGATGGTGCGGGAGGCGGTGATGGAGAGGATCAGGAGAGACAAGGACGACTCGACCCGTCTCTCTGTTAAGGAGACTTTTGTGGTAGGTGGCGTGTTCTCTCTCTTTCTCTTTATACATGTCTGTCTATCTATAATTATCTCTGTCTTTCTATCTCACTTACTCTTTCTCTCTCTCTCTCTCTCTCTCTCTCTCTCGTAGTACAGGTATTGTGTCCCACAGGTACATCAGAGTGCCACGGGCCGGGTGGTGTTGGTGGGGGTGCTGGGGTCATGCCTTGGGCTTCTGGCTGGATTTCTTCTGGCTCTCCTCCTGGGTTGCTGCTACGTCCGGTGTAGGTGAGGAGAGGGAGAGAAAGAGGGGGGCTGGTGAATGAGAGAGAGGGGGATGATTAACATTTTACTTGGTTTAACTAACTCTAATTTAATTTAATCTAATCTAAATTAAACTAACCAAAATTAAAGCTGCTCTACTATTCATTCAACATAACATATCCTAACCCAAGCACTCATAACCTAACATAACTTTATCTAACATAACCTTAACTACCCTAATTTAAACATGACCTAACCTAACCCAACTTCACCCACAGCCGCGGAAGAGCTCTCGAATTTAACAAGAAGCACAACACCTACCAGAGCGCTGACGTCATAGACGGGGCCGTATGACGTCATTAGTGTCACCATGGCGACCCTCCCCTCACACTCATCTTTAGTTCAGCCCCGTCAAGCCCACCCTCACCAGCTACCAAGTTTATTATGATATTCTGAGGTGCTATATTACCTATGATGTCTTGATCGGTGTTAGTGCCGATACGTATGCCGATATTGGTGTTTTGTGGCCTTGAGTTTGTGGTTGATTTACGACTGACCGTTCGTACTCATTTGTATACTAATTTACATATATATTTACACACTTACGTATAACCACATGATTGGCACTTACATTTGTGTACTATTTTCTGTATAATATTTATAGACCGTAAATTTCCATACTAACTTCCTAGTGGTCATTCACACTCGTACATACACTAATTTACCAATGAACATACTGCACTGTTCTCTGGCCGTTTAATCAAATTCCTTTAACTTCTGGGGTGTCTAATCTTCAGGTGAAATAAACTTGTACCTAAGCTAACATAATGTGAAATAATAAAGTAAACACCAAGTCGAGTTTTATCAGTGTGTGTGCTTGCGTGTGTGTGTGTGTGTGAGTGCGCGTGTGCGTGCGTGTGCTTGTGTGTGCAATGTTTGTATAAAAATAATTTTATTTATGATTCCTAGCATATAGTTATATACAGTACTGTGTAAGTGTATGCATACAGTATACTGTATATAAATTAACTATGTAATAATGTACCGCACAAAAAACTACAGTATATCTCTACCTAATCCTACAGTCCTCTTCAGCTTTACCAACCAACAAGAAGCTTTAAAAAAAATTGTTCTTCAGATTGTTATCGTGGCTGTCTGCTATCAATGATATCGTAATATTTTATCAATGAACAAAAAAACTGGTGGTCTCCTGATATACAGAATTAATCAAGTTTATTGACGTAATTAATTATATTGTATTCATGTTTGTACTTAAATGTCGTACGTAAATGAAGGAGTTATCGTAGATGTGATTATTATTACTATTACTACTTAAATTACTGCTAGATGTATGTTGTTTTAAACCAATAGTATCATATTAATATCTTTAAACCTATTTACCCATTAGTAAACCAATAGTATTCTGTGTAATTATTATCTGGCATAAATAAAATGTTCAGAGCGTGAAATAAATTTGAACCAATAAGCTCTTTTCTTTCCCTTGACGTCACGGACTCAGTGACGTCAGGTAAATTATGTGAACCTTTTCCCGGGTAGAGCGGTGACAGAGAAAGGGAGGAGAGGGGATGGTGAGAGAGAGAGAGAGAGGAGGGGTGGTGAGAGGGAGGAAGGGAGGGAGGGGAAGGGAGGGAGGGGAGGGGAGGGGGAAGGGAAAGGAGAGACAGGGATGGGCGTAAGGGGGGAGAGATGAGAGGCCAGACACAGCTCTATGGTCGAGACAAGATGAACAGTTCTAAGGAATGAATCACAATTACCAGATGGTAGATAAATAAACGTCTTTTGTTATTTTTTTTATATAAAACCAACAAAATCTCTCTTTACATTAAGTTAAAAGTCATAAGACAATAAAAAAGACAGGAAATCATTAAGAAAATCCACCTTACATACTCTCCCTTGATTCGGGACAATAAGATAATTTAGTTAATTGCGTCTCGTGTTTATATTCTACAAGATTAGTGAGTAATATTTATAAACTCTTACATACTTACTACTTACCTAATCCCCCCATACATCAAGTACAGTGCTTCTACATACATGATGCCAATATCCAAACACTACCTTATTAGGAAATCGACAATATATCACTAATGTAAAATCTATACGAATTCAGTGTTATATTGTGGATACACCGTAAATATAAAAAATAATAAATCCGTGTTATATTGTGGAGTATTATTTCACAAGCTGTATCAACATAAAACTAAAAGTCAAAGTTTCAATTGTTTTTTGCCATGAGATGAGGAACCACAGGAAACTTTTTCAATGTGAAGTGTATAGACACATTAGTTTCAGTACCTTGGTTAATGTAAACATCACACGGCGGAGTAGAGACTGAGCAAGTGCTGTGTTGCTTCCATCAGCCAACACAGACGAGGAATAACAATAGTGTACACAACCCGGAGTTATTTGTGGAGTTGTATGTTGTATAAATAATAGTTGAAACGTCTCACTTTAATACAACACCGCCATATCCCGTCAGTTATTCAGGGTTAAGCATACAAATTCCAGTCTCGTGTATGCTAGTGTTTATATATCAGTAACTACCTGTTGGAGTGTGTACTCTTGAAGATTCCAGCTCATAACTTCCAGTAGCAACTAGCCATCAATAGGCAGCTTTATTTAGTACGTGAGCTAGCTAGTCCCTTCCTTAATTCTGATCATTCAAACTAGGGCTTATTACGGGAAAGATAATCTGGTCGAGAAGGCATCATCTTGAGGTGTTCGTCTTCCTGGGATGGAGGTTGTGGAGACGATGGAGGTGATGGCTGATGTGAGACGCCCGAGTCAGCACCAGAAGGGGTTTGTGGAGACGATGGCTGATGTGAGACGCCCGAGTCAGCACCAGAAGGGGGTTGTGGAGACGATGGCTGATGTGAGACGCCCGAGTCAGCGCCAGGAGGAGGTTGTGGAGACGATGGAGGTGATGGCTGATGTGAGACGCCCGAGTCAGCACCAGAAGGGGGTTGTGGAGACGATGGCTGATGTGAGACGCCCGAGTCAGCGCCAGGAGGAGGTTGTGGAGACGATGGAGGTGATGGCTGATGTGAGACGCCCGAGTCAGGTTGTGGAGACGATGGCTGATGTGAGACGCCCGAGTCAGCACCAGAAGGCTTGCTAGAGGGGCCTAAGACCTTCGTCGATTCCATCAACTTTTTCAAATCACTGACAACGTTTAATTTATCTGAGACATGAGAGATAGAGTGATCATAAGATTTCGTTGACAACTCTACCATAGCGCCGCCTGGGACAGGAGACTTCCTCTCGCTTATGGCGGGGGAGGAAGAGACAGAAGTTGTCCTGGCTGGAGTGGAGGAGGAGGAAACGGAAGGTTCTATCCAGGCTGAAGTGGAGGAGGAGGAGACGGACGGTTCTATCCCGGGTGGAGTGGAAGAGGAGGAGGAGACAGAAGGTTCTATCGCGGCCGGAGTGGAAGAGGAGGAGGAGACAGAAGGTTCTATCCCGGCTGAAGTGGAGGAGGAGGAGACAGAAGGTTCTATCGCGGCCGGAGTGGGAGAGGAGGAGAAGGAGAGAGAAGATACAGTCGTGGCTGGGGTGGAGGAGGAGACGGAAGGCCCCGTGCTGGCTGGCGTGGAAGAGGAAGAGGAAGAGGCGGCGGAAGATTTCGTCCCCACTGCAATGGAAGGATAGAAGGAAGACTAACCCAATGTAAATAACAAAAATATTGCAAATAATAATAATCAATAATAGCCATAAGTGATATAGTCTACAGTCGAGAGCACGAAATTAAAAGACCGAAATCAATCGCTATTTTAGTATTTATTTATATGTCTGTGTATACGTCTAGTCTAGTTTATAGGATCAATATTTAGTCAAACATTAAGGGTATCAGTTCATAGCCATAGCCATTTAGGACCACTTAAATATTAGAGACCCGGGTTTATTTCAACCTAACCTAACCAGAATTGTAACTTTTTTCTGACTTTTTCCTTATAACTTTTGTTTTTCCATTCACCCGTAAAACCACTCCCTCCTGTGGCTTCAAAACTCCAACAGTCTTGACCTATTGACTTTTATCTCCACCAGGTCAGGTCATTCAAGGAGCCATTGTCATGACCCAACAAGAAGTGGCAGTCATCCTTCACAACTATCATAATAAAACCTCTATTTAACGAATTATACAGAGAGGAAAGTCTTTAAAAAAACAAGTAAAAAAAAAAAAATAATATTCCATTAATTAAAACGGGATTAAATTTATCAATCCAGAATGTGAAACTAAAAACAGAAGTTAAAAATGATAACCCGAGCAATCACCTACCAGTTGTTTCCATGACCATCTCAGACACGGTATCCATAATAACTCTACTGACATGTGGGAGAGGGTCGACAGGTTCCTTGTTCTTGAGTGCTGGTACTGTAGGGGAGGAGAAGGTAGGAAAGACAGGAGATAAGTCTATTTGGTGTTACTTGGTATGTACAGTCAACTACTCAAATCCATTCCCCTCTCTTCCTGAAATCCGAAGCCAGAGATTCATGATTCGGTGAACTCGAAGCAGGAGATTGATACATTCTCCATAAATGCTTCGGATTCATGAGTCTAAATTTCGTGATTCAGGAGAAGCGACAGGACTTTAGTGGGTGACTGTACAAATCTTACGACACTTCAAACCCCCTCCACCAAGACCACTTAAAATATCCATCACAGCACATAAAATCCCCCCTCTCCCTCCATCTTGACCACTTAAGCCCCCTCACCAAACCCAAGCCCCCCCCCCTCTCCATCTCAACCCCTTAAACTCCCTGTACAAAGACCACCTACTCTCTAGGGCGAGGACAGTGGCCGCAGTGACCACCAGCAGGATCAGCGCTGATACTACGAAGCACCAGGCTATGCGCTTCTGTTTACGGAGGGTCTTCTCAAGGGCCCTTATGTCTTCAGGAGTGGTTGGCCGGGACGAGGTATTCCTCCCGCCAGACCAAGGTGTCCAAGGAAGCGGCGAAGAAATTGTGGCTGTGAAAAGAAGGTAGAGTGGGTATTGAGAAGAGGAGCAGGTGGAGGGGTAGAGAGGGGGTGGTGGAGGGGTAGAGAGGGGGTGGTGGAGGGGTAGAGAGGGGGTGGTGGTAGAGACGAAGATAAAGAGGATGTTGAAGGGGTAGATGAAGGGGTAGATAGGAGGTGGATAGAAATGGAAGGAGGACATACAAGGAAAAGGGGACATACAAGGAAAGGGGACATACAAGGGAAAGGGGACACAAGGAAAGGGGGACATACAAGGAAGAGGGACATACAAGGGGACATACAAGGAAGGGGGACATACAAGGAAGGGGACATACAAGGAAGGGGACATACAAGGGAAGGGGGACATACAAGGGAAGGGGGACATACAAGGGAAGGGGGACATACAAGGGAAGAGGAACATACCTGAGAACGGGGAGTTGGAAAAGTTGATCGAGTATTGAGTGGCGCTGGTCTCGTCAGGAGGGTAGTTGAGGGTCCCCACTGCCTCCTCTAAGCTCTGGCTGGCCCATCACACGCCATCAACGCCAATATATAAAGGCCAAAATAAATACACGAAAAAAAATCACGAAAACAAAAAGCAAATCATTGTCATCCCTGTGAGATACGTCAGTGGTGGCTTGTTACAACTACTACGTATTACTTGTCTTTTTTTATATACTTAATGCTTATAACTGTTGTTGTTCAAGTATGTTTGTCTCGTGTGTGTGTGTTTTGTGTCAACAGTTCCTGGGATTAAGTCAGATTCTCAAGATATGAAAGGTCAAGACAAACAAAGCCTCTGCGACTACACTTAAGAGCTTGAGATGTGCTTAATATTTCCTCCTCACCTGGCATCAGAACCCCGACATGATATAAACTGGGATGAACTATCTTCAGCGGAGCCTTGACCTAACATGGGCTGGTGTGGTCTGAGATCGAAGCCTTGACCTAACATGGTGCGGTCTGATTTGGTGTCTGAGCCTCGATCTGACGCGTTCTCGAAGTTGAGGGCGAGGGGGCGAACGAAGGGCATGAACTGTGGGCTAGAGTTAATGCTCGCCTCCTGTGAATACCTGAGGACGATACGATTCTCTGGTCAAGCTGTGTTAAAGAGGCCAAATGGTCACAGATGATCACAGTCACAGAAGCTCGAATAATCAGAAAAACTCAGTCAGAAAGATCACACAGTCAGAAATGGTCATTCACAGGAACTCAGTCAGAGGTCAAATTAAAAAAAAAAAGTCGTCCGGAAAAGATCACGGAGCCACAAATGTCAGAGCAATCATAAACTCAGAGTGGCAGAAATATACACTAAAAGGTCAAGGTCATTATACTGTACACGCTGCTAACACAACATCAATAGTGACCCTTTCCTCGTGGCAGTCATTAACAGCCTCACCCCACCCTGCAATCACCTTTCTATCTCTCCCTTATTTCCTTCTCTCTTCCTTTCATCCCCTAATTTACTGAACTCTCTCTCTCTCTCTCTCTCTCTCTCATTTCCTTCTCTCCCTTCCATCCTTTCCTCCTTCCATATACTGACCCACCTCTCTCTCCACCTCACTCCACCAACACACCCACCTCTCTCTCCACCTCACTCCACCAACACACCCACCTCTCTCTCCACCTCACTCCACCAACACACCCACCTCTCTCTCCACCTCACTCCACCAACACACCCACCTCTCTCTCCACCAACACACCCACCTCTCTCCCTCTATCACTGGGTGCTCCTCGTTGCCAGTGGTGGTGTTCGTCAGGGGAGATGGTCGCTGCTGGTTCCGCTGCGGTTCACTCTGGCCATCAACACTGCGATTCACCAAATAAATCTCACTCGGGTCTTGTAGATTTGGCTTCTCAGAGTCAAATGTTATAGTGCTGTAGGTGTTAAGGTGACTCCAGGAAAATTGAAATTCTTTATATATGAACAAATTTAAATTACAAGGACTATTTGTTATTTACTTGTTTATTACTGAACATAAACGTACGAGGGAGCTTTAGTCAATACGTGAAATACTAAATAATCTTGAAAAAATTAAGAAAATAATAATGTGTTTTTTCCTCCATCATCATCATCCACAGCTTAACTTCACTCCCTACACCGTTCTCAATGACATCAAATTCCCTATCCACCTCCACTCCCCTCTTATCCACCCCAATTCCCTACATCCACCCCATTCCCTTTATCCATCCCACTCCCTATCCACCACACCCCATTCCCTATATCCACCCCACTCCCTATCCACCCACTCCCCATCCATCCCATTCCCTATCCACCTCCACTCCCTTCTTATCCACTCCCTTTATCCATCCCATTTCCGCCCTAATCCAGCCCAGGTAGTGTAGATGAGTGCTGGAGACTCACCTGTGGTCGAAGTAGGCAGGTGTGAAGAAAGGTTGATCAGGAAATGGCGTACTATGTGACTCATCGTTGCCTTCGTTGTCGGTCGCTCCTGTCGGGGGAGGTAACGGGGGCAGTGTAGGAGGTTACTATCTATCCCAATTCACCCTAATCTCACTCAACTCACCCTAATCTCTCCCCTCTCCCACCCCACCGTCAGGCACTCAGGTACTCACTCAGAAGGTGTCTTGGTGAACCCCCAGCAGAGATCACCTTAATGGCAGGATGTTTGCTAGTGTTCCTCGGGGTGCCGTTAGCTCTGGACCCTGGGGAGTGGAAGGTTGATGTCTTCTGCTGCTGCTGTTGTTCCTCCTCCTCCTCCTTCGGGGTGCTCTGGGGGCGGAGGGGTGAGGTGAGGTGGTGAAGAATAAGGTGTTGAGAGAGAGAGAGAGAGAGAGAGAGAGAGAGAGAGAGAGAGACGGCAGACTGAGAGAAACAGACATCATACAGAGAGAGAAAAATAGAGACAAAGAAAGAGAAAGATTAACTGAAAAGATCATCCATAAAGGAGAGAGACTGAGGCATTCTCTTCACTGCTTCATGGAGTCGAAAGGAAGGAAGGGAGGGATGGAGTTTTCGGTGTTTAGTTCTACCACCTATCTTTGGGTAAAAAAGGAAGGGAAGGAAGTTTTCGGTGTTCAGTTCTACCGTCTAAGGGAAAGGAAATGGTTAAAGCAACACTCACAGGTGATGGGTAAATGAGGTCTATGTTTAGAGAATTGAATGAGTAATAAATAATCTTATCATGACCTCCATCCTCCCCTCCTACAGGATAATGGGTACAGTCCCTTTACTTATTTAATAGAGATACACCGAAACGTAAGTCAATGGCTTACCTACATTGCATAACACCAAAACTGTAAAGACACCTTCCCTTCAACAGTCTTCTATCCTCTCTCACCTTCAAATTCCCATGGAAGTGATTGATCGTCGAGGGAGTAACGTAGTAGGTGAAGGGAGATCCGGGGCTGCGTTGAGATCCTACTGCAGACTTTGACCCGTGATTCTGAGGGGACCTAGAGCGGGTTAAGTTCGATTTAGCTGTTGTGAAGGAGTCCTCATTACTACTTCTATTGGTCGGGGTTACTGATCCACGGCTAACGTCTAGTAGTGGTACCCCCAAGTCCTTCTCAGGTGTCCCCGGGGCGGTGGTGGTGGCAAGGGGGGCATCGCTCTGGTTACCTTCGGGGTTCTGGGGTCTCTGGCTTCTGGGGGTGTCAGGTGGGTCCCAACTGTACAGTACGAGACAGAGAAGCGATGATACCGATAACATACAGGTGTGTGTGTGTGGAGGACATGGCACTAGGGAGGACAGCATGGCACTAGGGAGGACAGCATGGCACTAGGGAGGACAGCATGGCACTAGGGAGGACAGCAGGGCAGTGGCACTAGGGGGACAGCATGGCACTAGGGAGGGCAGTATGGCACTACGGAGACAGTATGGCACTAGGGAGGACAACATGGGAGGACAACATGGCACTAGGGGAGGACAATATGGCACTAGGGTAACATGGCATTAGGAGGACAACATGGCACTAGGGAGGACAACATGGCACTAGGGGGGACAAACATGGCACTAGGGAGGACAACATGCATAGGGAGGACAACATGGCACTAGGGGAGGGCAGCATGGCACTAGGGGAGTGACAACATGGCACTAGGGAGGACAACATGGCACTAGGGCGGGACAACATGGCACTAGACAACATGGCATTAGGGAGACAACATGGCACTAGGGAGGACAACATGGCACAGGGAGGACAAATATGGCATTAGAGGACAACATGGCACTAGGGAGGGCAGCATGGCACTAGGGAGGATAACATGGCACTAGGGGAGGACAACATGGCACTAGGGAGGGCAGCATGGCACTAGGGAGGACAACATGGCACTAGGGAGGACAACATGGCACTAGGAGGATAACATGGCACTAGGGAGGACAACATGGCACTAGGGAGGATAACATGGCACTAGGGGAGGATAACATGGCACTAGGGAGGGCAGCATGGCACTAGGGAGGATAACATGGCACTAGGGAGGATAACATGGCACTAGGGAGGACAGCATGGCACTAGGGAGGATAACATGGCACTAGGGAGGATAACATGGCACTAGGGGATCAACATGCCGCTCCAGATGACATTATGGCACCCGAGGCATTAGCAGGACACCTCAGAGAATAATATGGCACCCCAGAAGTATAAAGCCAATAGATCATATGGCACCCAAGAGGATAACATGGCATCCTCAGAGATTATAGTAACCCTTAAGGACAGCATGGCACATCGTATAGTGATCAAGCCACTTACAGAGGATAATATGGCACACCCTACAATAATCATGGCACTCCCAAAGAACAACATGGCACCACAGAGGATAATATGGCACACCCTACAATAATCATGGCACTCCCAAAGAACAACATGGCACCACAGAGGACAATATAACACACCCTAGAGTGATCATGACACGCAGAGGACAGCAAGACTCAAGGCCATAACGCACCTTACATAGGAGGTACCGTTGGGTCCTGATTGGTCGGCTTGCTGGGTGAGCACCTCCGAGGGCTGGATGATGTAGCTGCTGGCAGAGCCTTGTCGACTCTGCTTCTTCCGCATATACTCTTGTACCACCTACGGGAGTCACACACAAAGAAGGCCATCAATTAAGACTGGCCATTCTATTCGATGATTCTTGTAGCGAAAAGCGTAGCGATATATTTCTTTATTCGGAGGAGCTAATAATGTAAGTGTTTAAATAGGGTGAAATAACTAGGAAAAAAGAAAGTATAGTTAGTAGGAAGTGAAAATTTATATCTTAACTACCAAATTTAATAAAAAAAATTATTCGAATATGAAATAATAAGTTTACTGGATATTAACAATTATAATTTATAGTATAGGAGAATTCAAATTAGAGCCTAATTTGCCCAGATCCTTCATAAACACGTAAAGACAAAAATATTACGACGAGGAAGAGATGTTAAGTATTATTATCGAACTACTGTATTGGGACAAAGAAATGGGCTTTACCACACTTAAAGTTTCAAAGTAAAGTAATGTAAAGTAAAGCTGTATATGGTCACCATAGTTCCAGAATCTTTTTTTTTATTTATTTTTTGACGGGAAGCTCATTAATATTTTGTTTTAATCCACAGAATGCAAATCTGGTGTCTGGGCAACGTAAAATAAATGCTTTGAATTAACTTCCTGCAAACAAGACAGAGGAGGAACCTAACCTAACCTAACTTCTGTTTAGGGTAATACAAATCGTCCACAGTCTTAATCACTTACGTTACATGAGACCCAAGACGGAACTCACCTCACTGTAGCGACGGTCTGTGCTCCTGGACACCGGCAGCGCCTTAGTCGTAGGAATTTCATGACTGCAAACACAAGGATGGCGTGAATGTTCGACGGTCGATAGTTACTCAGCTACATCCTAGATTAAGTTACTGGCTGGATAATCTATCGTATAGCTAATAGGTTTATTAAGATATGTCATTATTCAGTTATGTTACAAATATACAAGTACATCATCACTATTAATGGTGTAAATAACGGCTAATACCAGAAGTTGTTTGTTGATTTTCTTTATTTTTGCTTTACTTATTGTTTTGATTATTTTAAATATATTAAAAGATACGACAACTTTCTATTATGATTTTAAGTAGTTTATTTTTTTACTCTATCCCGCTTCACAATTCTCCCCCCGGCGCCATTTTTGTTGTTTATCTTACTGAATCCCTCTTCAAGAGACGTTTCCTAAATGATTGTGAACGCTTCCACGAATTCCTTCTATGGATATATTAGGTCAGGTTCTATTAGGTTCTATGCATTGTCGTTTCCATTTTTGTGTTTAATATCATATTAGTGAGTAGAAAAAATTCATCCAATTCGGACAATTCCTTCTGGTGGTAGCCGTTATCTAGGCCCTAATGGATGATCCAAGTTAAGTAGTGTGTTTACATCTGAGTAAAGTCTATTGTCAACTACGAACACCTTGTAAACGAGATTATTACTGCAGGTAAGAGCTACACACACACCTTAACAACGTCTTCACACATCCAACAGGTAGGCTTCACATCAAATAAACAGATATTATCAATTTTCTAATCATCAACACCAAAAATAATCTAAGACACTGGTGAACATTATAACACTGAAACACTAATTCCCGGTGACAATAACAGCATTAACGTGTATGTCGTAATAACTCCGCAATAAACACAGATTAACACTCATTTAACATACCTTTCTTTCGCAGATTTCGGTACCTCGACGTTGGACATTGTAGCATTAACTTGACGCTTAATAAATGTGTAACTCCTGTTTCTGCTACACCCACGGCGCTCTTCAGAGACACGTCCACCTTCCCTCACTTCACTCGGACAAAAGAATAAATGGATACTAAACAGAGGCAACGATCAAAACTGTTCCGAAATAGCGACCAAAACAGTACAGGAACAAGAACGAGCTATAAGTTGAGACATTTCGAACCTAAGTCAAACTTCACGGTGCAGTAATTCATTTGTAGAAGTGTTCATGATACCACAATAATCGTTAAGCATTATGAAACTCCATCAAATTGATCTAATACATAACAAACTACTGTACACTGTAAACACACCAATTTGTTTATAGTATTTGTAGCTGAAAATATAAGTATCCATGAACTTTGCTTTTCGGTGTATCGGTGAATATGAAACAATGAATCTTTACATGAACACAGTTTCCTGCATAGCGCAAAGAGGAATTCTGGGTAAAGACTAAATACAGACTCTGTACTAATGAGACTAACAGGAGAGTATTCTTGACATTAATACTGTTCCATGCTTATAAACCTCCTCTAAATGATACTCTTCTGTGCGTAATTATGCAGCATAACGATATGGATTACAGTCTTATAATTCACGTGACGCCATTGTTCTTGTAAAGTTATCAACACAATCAGTAAGATAAGATCACTGGGGCAATCACAAACAACAACGCCATCACCGCGCTGTGTTCACCTCTCCGAGCAAGTGCAGCCATGAAGGTGTTATTACCTTTAGTGTTATTAATATGTGTGGCTTACGGGGTGGTACAGGGAGACAACATCACAGGTAAGCTTCTGTCATGAGTGTATGGAGGTAAGTGCTGTCATGTGCTGGCGTAGAGGAAGATTTCGTCACTGGTTCGGAAGATTTCGTCACTAGTTCGGAGTGTGTTAAGTTTAGCGCCTTGAATTTCATAGCGAGTAACATGTCTAAATTGGATGACATATATTGAATAAATGTAGAACCTTTAATGCCTCTGTAACCGAATATAATTCTCAGATTGTGTGGCTGAATATCTTGGCTGTGAGGGTAGATTAATATTAAATTGAAAGCGTTATAATAGGCTGTTAGATACGATACGCCATCTATGGGGAAGAATTTAAGTACTATATACTGTAATAGTGCTGGGTCGTGGAGCAGAATGTACTGTAATATCATCTAATGACTTCAGATCACAAGAGTCTCCTCCCGAGGTAACGGTGGGAGGAGATTCTTCAGCTGAAACTGGAAATAATTACATTAAAACATTTTGCTACACAATGCTAAGTGAATACTGGCGGTAATGATGACCATACTACGTAAATGCCTTGATAAATAGACCACATATAAATGTATCTTATTGTATTCTATTGTCTAGTAATTTTTAGGGAAAAGTTACGACATTATAGTTTGTTGGGAACTATACCATGTTGGTTGTATTTTTGTAACAATAATCGAAGTATGTAAAGTCTGGCTACATGAAATTCCAAGTGTTGGATGTCTGAACGGCTGTGGTGTAAGTGCTCTCATAATCAACCTGTGTCAGCTATTCCACCAAGTGAAAATAATCATAATCTAATCAAAATGAAAAAAAAAACAAATAAGCTAAGCTGGTCTCGCCTCCTCTCTCATAAATTACGGTGCTAGTCAGTATTATAACCCGGGTACAGTAGAATAATTTGGAGGGTAAAGATACGCTTCACTGAGGGGTGATGTCAACATGTACTGTACTTTCAGTGTTTTGTGGATCAGGAAGACCTAGAAAAATATTTACAGGTGGTTGTTACAGGACATAAACAAAAGTTGATTAATTATCTTGTGGTTCGTTGGCTTGACTACCTAGCAAGAGTAGTTACTAAATTATAACTGAGTAGGTTAAGAGGGGCGCATGCGTCAGAGGAACGAGTGGGATCCGCGTGTGGCGCTCAGTTGTGATTATCAATGGATAAGGTTATCTTTCTTTATCTAAATGTTAGTGGAAACCTAGAGTCACGTCTCGCATGACAGCCACTTGTAAATACTTTTTTAAGTGAGCTCAACTAGACTTATATACCACGTCGACGCTCCCAAATGTATTCAGTACCTGGAGAGTATATACGAGGCTTCTAATTACTCATTCCTCAAATTATTCCTATGATTACTTTTCTTTGTTTTCCCACACTGAGACAGATTTTATTCATAATATTACTAAATCTGAATCAAAATGGTGCCATTCTAATGAAAATAGATCCTGTCTCATCATAATTACCCCTTTCTATCATACAACAGAAAGGAGATGTTTTCATTTCTTTCTCTTGTTTCATCAGTTAACAAGATCTCTCTTCCCCAGGTCCCAATGCGGAAGTAACATCAGCGGACGAGCCCTCCCAGCAACAAACCCTCACTAAGAAACTGAAAGAGCTGAGACAGACAAAAATTAAGGCTAAAAAAAATGACCAACCAGAGAGCGGAGATGAGCCCGTACATACACCACCTTTAGCAGGGGTTAAGGTCAAGCCCGAGGTAACGAAGGATGAACCTGAATCTCCTGCTGTATCAGATACTGTTGAACCTGAAGCAGAATCACCATCTGCTGAAGAACCTGAAACCCCAGAGGCTACCGAAAGGCCAATTCCAAAGCCAACGCCAAAGGCTACCGAAAAGCCAACTCCAAAACCAACTCCAAACTTAACGCCAAAGGCTACCGAAAAGCCAATGCCAAAGGCCACCAAAAAGCCAACTCCAAAGCCAACTCCAAAGGCTACCGAAAAGCCAACTCCAAAGGCTACCGAAAAGCCAATGCCAAAGGCCACCAAAAAGCCAACTCCAAAGGCTACCGAAAAGCCAACTCCAAAGGCTACCGAAAAGCCAACTCCAAAGGCTACCGAAAAGCCAACTCCAAAGCCAACGCCAAAGGCTACCGAAAAGCCAACCCCAAAGGCAACGCCAAAACCAACTCCAAAGCCAACGCCAAAGGCAACGCCAAAACCAACACCAAAGGCAACGCCAAAACCAACTCCAAAGCCAACGCCAAAACCAACACCAAAGGCAACCCCAAAGGCAACGCCAAACCCAACTCCAAAGCCAACGCCAAAACCAACTCCAAAGCCAACCCCAAAGGCAACGCCAAAACCAACTCCAAAGCCAACGCCAAAACCAACACCAAAGGCAACCCCAAAGGCAACGCCAAAACCAACTCCAAAGCCAACGCCAAAACCAACTCCAAAGCCAACCCCAAAGGCAACGCCAAAACCAACTCCAAAGCCAACGCCAAAACCAACCCCAAAAGCCACTCAGAAACCAACTCCCAAAAAGCTAGAACCGGCAAAACAACCTCTGCCTCCCGGTGCAATATTTCACGCACACAACAGGAAACCTGAAGCTACCGTAGCTACGCTGACGAAGGCTGTAACAGAGAGCAAGCAGAACCAACACCTCGACACTGTTCAGAATCAATTCCCAGCGAGGTAGAACTTTTCTTCGTTAGCTCTTATCTGCTTATTGTTTTATATAGTAATAAATAATGATCAAAGCCGTGTGTGTGTGTGGTTGTTTGTGTACAATGCAAATATACACACATTCTCTTGTTCCTGGCAATAAATTCTTATAGGTTATTATCATTATTTAAGGGTGACTTGTCTAATTACTTCCCGTGATTTTCTTTCTGGACGAGAACGCCATAAATAGCCTAGTAACTTCTCTCTTTATATTACAGGGCTGCCAACATACACTCAGGCGGGAATTCTCTGTCGACCCACACCAAGGTTATCCTCGTATCGTTGTCCATCATCACTATTGCTCTCACCGTCACCGTTATTGGCGTCTGGTTCAGGAGAATAAAGTAATTATTTCAGTTGTTGGAAGAGATTTCACCTTAAGTTAATAATAATAATAATAATAATAATAATAATAATAATAATAATAAACTAGTTAACGTTAATCTGAACTCAATTTCTCAGGAATTTAGCAAAGTGACATTAAACAAAGTAACCTAGCATAGAATAACTTAGCTTAAATTAACCTAAACTAATTTAACTTAACTTAAAGTATTCTAAAGTGATTTAACATTGGCTAACCTTCAGTGCCCTAAACTGCATTTTAACCTAACTAAACGAAATACGAACTAATATAATCTAGCCAATCCTAAAGTCCACAGTCGTCCACTCTCAACGTTCTTAGGCAGTTTTTACCAAGCCTCCATCCCAGACTCTGCCTTCCCCTGGTCCTCCTACCCTTAACTTTGTCCATTAGTGGATGAGTGGAACAAGTTACCAAACATCATCATTAACTCTAACACGCTGGGTAGCTTCAAATATAGGTTGGACGTATATATGAGCAATAGGGGTTGGGTGTAAACGGGACTGCCCAGTATGGGCCAATACGCCCGATGCAGTTTCCTCCATTCTTATGTCCTTATTAATATTTCTGTTATTATCCCCTCATCCCTAATTATATGATCAAAGTATCTAATTACGTTTTCTGTACACTTCAAGTATTTCTCTAGCTTTCCTGTTAATGTAACTTATTTTTAGCATTCGCCTATAACACCACCTGTCCCCTTTTATTAAGTCTTTTAGTTTACTCAATGCTGTTTTTGCTTGACCTATTCTTGTTATGATTAATTTCACACATCTACCATCCCAGTTGATGTTATTTCCTAAATACACACAATTTTCCACTTGTTTTAGTTCCCCGTTGCCTACCATAATTTTTATTTTAGGATTTATTTATCATCTAACCATACTCTAACCTCACCTAACCATACTCTAACCTCATCTAACCATAACTCTAACCTCACCTAACCATACTCTAACCTCACCTAACCATAACTCTAACCTCATCTAACCATAACTCTAACCTCACCTAACCATACTCTAACCTCACCTAACCTTACCCCTAATCTCTCCTAACCTTATCCCTGTATCCCCTAACCTTACCCTAATCTTCCTTATCCTTACCTTAAACTCATCTTTGTGTCTGTATTACTCTGGCTAAAGTATAAATAAGAATGTCTCAATATGTGTCTGTACCGGCAGCCTGTACACCGCGCGGTACGGGAGACACACACTGCTGGAGGAGAACGACGAAGAATTTGGCGTCTTCAACCGACTCACTTACAACTCATATGATGACAACTCCTACGAGTCATGGAAGAATCACACCTACTGAACCCCCGGGCATGTTTACCAAGTCTGACATCATAATAGCACCATAGATATTTACGTCATATGGAAAGATTTGGTTAGGTTGCAGGAGTAGCCAGAGTTATTACTTCACAATGCAGTACGCGACTTGGCCAATCAGATTGAAGTATTTGTTTATGTTAATGAGTGAAGCTTCTTTTAATTGTTCATGGCTTTGGAAGGTTCATACCCGCCATATACAAGTGAAGAAAGTCAAACAGATAACTCGACCAGTGATACCAACTTCCAAAATTCATAAAGTGAAGCATTTTATTTATTCAGATGTCGACAAATATTAGGAAAGAAGCAAAAATCCAAAATGCCTAACTACAGACAAGATATATCACCATAGTCTTAGATTTTATCATCAGAAAGTGTTTCAAACATACACTTTCAACATCAATAGTAAAACAAGATTAATTTACAAAGTACTGTACATAAAAACACAGAGAAAAAAGTCTTCCAAGTCACTACGCACTAAGGCTATACGTTTAAGTGTTGATATGTGAACTAGTTAAGTAAGTAATGTTAATTTGTATCTACAGTATATGTATTTTTCGTCAGTTTTCTACATCACTATCCAGTAAATGAGATGCACAAGTTTATCCCCAAAATATACAAATGTACAGAACATAACCAATATAAAACTGTATCAAGTCTCAGTTACAAAGGTAACAGGATACTCAGGACAGCAACAAATGGAAATTACAAATACTCAATACCGGAAATATGTGAACCAAAATATACGCGAAGACTATTTATCCGTGATGTAAACAAAAGATGTGGTATGAACTTGGTTTTGAGAAATATGAATGTGGGACAGTGTAGAAAAGTATTAAAACCGTTTGGCAATGAAAAAAAGATAATGGGAAATTTAAAAACATCTAATATACTATAGGACTAGCCGTCTGTCTGTCTGTTCTGGGCAACCGAAACGGCACAATCATTTTTCATCAAACTTGGTGGAAAAATCGCAAAAAAATCGTAGATTGGAACAAACCTGGTCCCATGTCGATGGTTTCTTTAGGAAGGCATTAATTAACCATTTTATTTCCGATGGAAAACGATGCAAGTCTACGGACTTGGCGCACCCTCATTCGCTGTACGCTGTCACGAGCGTTATAACTTTCACAAGGGCACGTAGGGCCCGCGATCACTTGTCTTATTCTATACACAACCCCACGTTCACATCCAAGACAGAATGGTAAAAAAAATTAATTTGATGAAACTGTATCCTAACTACAATGTAAAAAAAGGATAACTATTAGAAATTCATATAAAATTGAAGGTGTTATAAATAATAAATAATGGAGAATTGGTGTGGCTGACTGCTTTCCGAGCGAGTCACTTCTGGAGTTCAAAATTGGTACAAAACTGTTTGGGGGGAACTTTTGTGTGTTTGTGTAAATAGGACGTTTAGAGGGTGTGTGTGTGTGTGTGTGTGTACCTTTTAATCTTTATGTGGGATGGGGAGACTAACCTAATCTAACCAAACCCACCTAAGTTTTTTGCATGTTAAAGTTGAATGATTTGAAGCTGATATGGCAAGGATTTTTGGTCCCATAAACACCTTCTAAACTTTTTTATAAAATTTCCGAGACAGTATCGTACCCAATCAGAATGCTCTGCAAGCTTTGAAATAAACCAAAGCGACTTCACTGCTTGAGGTTTGCACGACTTATAAGTTGTCATTTTATATAGTGTACACAATACAACCGAATACAAATATCTATACCTGTACAGCTTATGCAACTTCATGCAGTACATTAGTTAGTGTTTTAAATTTTACTGAATTTTTTCCGTTTTTTAGTCATCACAACTAATCATTGAAGCAGTGCTGAAATTTTGCGCCTTTGTAGTCTTTCATGTTTTATGTTTTCAGGTTGTGTAAAATCAAACAACTGCCAGCGCCCTAGAACACTGAGTAACTGGCTACTTCATGAGAACTTCTTGTACCTTTACGACTAACTCTTGATCATGCTTATTTCCCGTCATTTCTATGTTTATAAGCGACATTAGACTGTACGCTCTCCTCAGGACAGGGGGCAGAATATTTTTTACCAATGACCAAAACCTTAATTAATACTGAATTGTTAATGTGAGTTATTTTACATTTAAGCAAGCAAAAATATTCCCATACTCCTGACTGAAGTGCTGTGTTTGTGTTAAGATTGCTGTACACCCTGTAGCCTTGCTATCGTCTGGTGAGAAAACTGTGCTGTGAAAAGGTGATAATATTACTACGCCGTTGGTAGTGCCTTACTAGGATATGTGATTGATTAGAATGTCATGTTGAATTATGCAGAAAATATACTTGTTTTGTGACTTATCTGAACAATAATAAACTGGTATAAATATTTTTTGTTTTTATCTTTATTTAGTGATATCCTCGCCTCGTCTCTCCCACAGTGGTCAATTAGCGTGCACTGAAACTCAATATATGACAAGAAAGAATGTTTACTCTTCACTTTAATTGTTATTATTCAGTGGATGAACCTGGTAAACTAGTGAATAAAAACTTTTAGTTGTCGAAGCACAGAAAAACATGTAAACAACGTATCATTTCTCTATAATCTCGACTTTAACTCGCTTTCTGTTCTTAAGGATGTTCCATATCTCACTTGACGTCGAGCTTTTAATGATTACCACCAAGCTTTGTTTGGAGCCTGTGTGTGTGTTTATAATGCATCACTGGTCCTAAGAAATTCCTTGAAATAGCCTGTCAGAGAATGTTGTGACTGCACCGAGTGTGAGTTCATTTCAGACCAGACTTGACCAACACTAGTGTATATTCAGGTACGTTCTAGTACTCGCACATGGCCAGTACTTGCCAACAGTGTGTAACAGAGAAATTACCGTCCGCCCGACTGGCTAGAGTCAACAAATGGCGAATAAAGTAACTAAAATACTATAAGGAAATCTCAAAAATAACAATTTGGAAAATATTTGATAACAAAATAACAAATAAGATGACATAAAAAAAATCCCAATTTCAAAAAAAAAATTATTCTAAGTTACAAGTGAAGCTGAAGTGGTGGAGAAGGTAAATAAAAGGTGTCCTTTGAACTTGGTGATAGGTAATGAGTGGGTCAGCGAGTGTTGGCGGATTATGTGATCAATAGTGTCGTTTCCCTTCTCAACTAATCTTCCGTTTTCTTTGATACAATTCAACTCTAGTATTTATATTATTATCCTAGACTTTATTGAATCGTGTAATAGGAACTAGATTTTTTTCTCCATATAAATTCACATTAGTTTGAAAATAGAGTTTTATCTCATATTTTGTTATTGTTGATGAACTAGTATATTACTAAACTTGTTATGCACTTGAACATCTTAGTTATTGAAGTGAAGTAATAATATAACAACAAAAACAGCATTGGTTTAAAATATATGTAAACCACGGACATTAAAACAGTGGATAACAGTAGGTAGTAGGTAGCTACCAAACAGGGAGGTACTAGCGCCTGGGAAGATATTGGGAGCATAATGTGTTGTCTAATGGTGGACCCTGCTGCCATATGTGACCAAGTCCCGGGTTGCTGATGGGCTCCAGTTCCAGTGGTCTGAGGCGAGTAGAGGCGGGCGTCGGTGCAAGGAGTACAGCGACGACATGGCAGCTTCAGCACTCACAATTCCAGCAAGTTAAGCCTAACAGGTGACACTGAACATGCATCGAAGACTTTTAAGCAAAAATTTGACCTCTTATGTATTTGGCTACAGGCTTGAAGAGGAGGTCTGACGAGGAAAAAGTTGCTCTTCTGTTAACCATGAGAGGGGATGAGTTGCTTGATACATACAATTCATTTGAGTTCCCTACACCAAGTGGTACCCAGCCAGACCCAGTCAAAGTGTTGCAGAATGTACTAGAGAAGTTTGACGCACACTTTGCACCAAGAAGGAATATGTTGGCTGACAGGTATAAATTCAGAAAGTGTGTACAGCAAACAGGAGAACCTCTGGATTCATTTTTCACAAAGCTCAACATTCAAAGCAAAGAATGCGAGTATGGTGACCAGAGAGAAGATGGAATGAGAGACAAACTAGTATTTGGATGCCTAGAAGATTCCCTTCGTGAGAAGTTCGTCAAAGAAGAGGACCTCAGATTTAGTGCAGCTGTGAAGATATGTGTGGCCCATGAAGCATCAAAGAAACAGATGGCGGTGTTTCGAAACGAGGGTCCAGCAGCTGTCAACAAGGTGACTCTGAAGAAGCATATGCAGAAGAAGATGTTGTTGATGTTACGATGTATTACTTCACTGCTTCCACCAACTAAAGTCTTTAAGCACGTATTGTAGACTAGATGAGACCCTTGACATCTACAATAAAAAAAATAAGAGAGTAACATTACCTGAGTGTTCTGTATTCCTGTCAGTCCGTGCTATAGTGGGGAGAGTGGGGAACAAGTTTTCGAGTGTTGATGTTGGCACATTTTATCAATATTTTGGACCAAATTATCCCAGGATTAAATGTTTTGCCTCAAAGATTATGTCAATGTTCGGAAGTACATATGTCTGTGAACAACTCTTTTCTGTGATGAACTTGAACAAGTCTCGGCTTCGGCCTCAACTTACTGGTGCGGACCTTAATTCAATACTGAAGGTTGCTACAGCTCAGTCGTTAGTGCCAAACTTTGATGCCCTGGTCCACACCAAGAGGTGCCAATTATCAGGAAGCAGCAGTAGCAAACAATAAGATTGATCAAGGTAAGTAAACACTTGATTTGTTTGTTTTTAAGGGTTTCGCACGAGGGCAGACTAAATCCACCTTTCTTATCTTGTCGCACTCCTCACCTAAGAGGTGATTGCGAAGTGCTCATAATTATGTCACTTGGCCCGCATACTGTGTACTCGTATTAAATCTGGCCCGCCTTGGCAAATGAGTTTGACACCCCTGCCTTAGCAGATACAGTATGTTCATAGATTCTAACAATAACATTAGGTTCCGTCTGCAATCTTCAAGAGCCAAGACTAAGGTAAGCAACAGGAATATAAATGAATATGTATTTTTAGATCACTCACTATAAGAGAATATCATGAAGACCAGTAAGCGATATAACATTACTTCTTTGATCTGGCAGCAATCCTAGTGCTATCGATAATACCACAAGCAGTTATTTCCTCACACACAGCAAACACCAACATAATGTAGTATAGCGTTTAGTTATCTCGTGTACCGCCCAACAGTATTACAAAGAAGCCACCGTAATATTATTCTTATTAGTGTCATGTTTCTTTATTTGTCTAGCTAGAGCAACACACACACACACACACACACACCGAAGGGTCAAGACGTACCTGGCGCTCCTCTCGGAGCAGCCAGGTCAACTGTTAAGTTGGCCCATACCAACCCCCTCCCCTGAACCCTCCTCCCCACCGGAATATCAACAAGTTCTCGCCAGAAGTTACAATTTCATTTAGGAAAGGAACGGAACCAGTGTTAACCAGAGGTGAACAGTGGTGAACAGTGCTTAAGTCAGTGAGAACAACTCAACAGTAACAGTCGTACCCAAGTGAGGTCCCAGGTACCCAGTGATAACGGCCCGTGAGACCCAACAACAACCAGCGATGTGTTAATCCGTCTACGACAGGAAGGCCTAAGACCAAACCTCACTCATATAACACCATCTGTGAGGGAATTACTACACCACATGTCCCTCATAACACCATCTGTGAGGGAATTACTACACCACATGTCCCTCATAACACCATCTGTGAGGGAATTACTACACCACGTCAGGCCCCTCATAACACCATCTGTGAGGGAATTACTACACCACGTGATGCCCCTCATAACACCATCTGTGAGGGAATTACTACACCACGTGAGGTCCCTCATAACACCATCTGTGAGGAATTACTACACCACGTGAGGTCCCTCATAACACCATCTGTGAGGGAATTACTACACCACGTGAGGTCCCTCATAACACCATATGTGAGGGAATTACTACACCACGTCAAGTCCCTCATCACACCATCTGTGAGGGAATTACTACACCACGTGAGGTCCCTCATAACACCATCTGTGAGGGAATTACTACACCACGTCAGGTCCCTCATAACACCATTTGAGGGAACTACTACACCACGTGAGTTCCTCCTAACACCATCTGGGAGGGAGTTACTACACTACGTGTTTGCTGTTCAACACCTACAATAATCTGTATGTTCACTGTATGTTCCTTTACCTTTCTCTAATGAAGGCTTTTGTTAAACACCAATGTATGTAATAAGTTATTTATGTCCAATGTATATTTTCAGCCTTCGGGCTGCAGAACTTTTTCAATAAACCGTTAATTATTATTATTATTATTATTATTATTATTATTAAGTCACCCATTTGGAAGATGAAATACAAACGGACAATGTCGTCATATGTTCAGGGCAACAGACGTGAGCTGAAAGATGGATGCTTGTGTGTTATTTTTCACTGTTAAAAACTGTACTGATATTTTTACTTTTTGTTTACGAAATATGGATTTTTTTTTATTACTATAACTTAATGGATAGTAGTTCATATAGGGGTTAAAGTTACCATTTGATTTAATGTCTTTTCCAATTATAACACAACCAAATAATACCTAAATTATGTTAGGAGTGTTATTATTTTATAGGTTGATATATGTTCACCACTACTATAGTTTGTCCACACTTCTAACCGCTGTTTTAATCACTGATGTAACCTGTAATTAAGTACATTTCTATGCTAGTGACTGGTCGATAGTGAGGAAGTTTTGTGTTACCTACAAATTGAATGCATCATAACACATATTTGAAACATTACATAAACTAGTACAGCAAATATATGTAGTGAAGATACTGTTGCGTAACTACACCTGAGTCCTCACTCACCAGAAACACGCGCCTAGGTTATGATGGGTTGCTGAGGCCACCTATCCCCGCCCCTGATTGGCTGAGACGAATTGTTATCATCAAATTACTGGCTGAGGCCTCTCCTTCCCGGCGCTGATTGGCTGAGGAGCTCACACTATATACCTACACCTCCCCAACCTGTTGTATAAAAAGGGTGAAATTAACCCAATGTTGTAGCTATGCAGAGTTGAAGTGGCAGTCACCCAGGGCTGTGATGTAATGTATGTGCTGTTTGATACACAAATACATACACTTGCTCACGTAAATACACACCCAAATTAACTACACCGTCCACACAACTAACAACTACATTCTGTTTACTATTAAAGGAAAAAAATATACTGATAACCACTAAGTAAAAACACGGAATTGTCAAGCACTTCCGTGTAATTCACATATTCATTAGCTGAACACAGACCTAACCTAACTTAACACCAACAATAACGAGAATTTTAAATAATAATTACTAACGTATTCACTAACCCAGAACACGAGCATAAAGGCCTTACAATTATAGAAAAAAAAATACTTGAAATATTAACGTAAATATTTTAACGACTACGACTCACTCTTGAAAAAATACAAACAAAAATAATAGACAAATGGAAATAGACACTCGTTATTCAGTATTATAAAAGAAAACAAAATCTATTCTTTGGATGGTTGCAGCCGCTTGATTCGTATACTTAAGGTCTCTCGTTAGGGTTGCGTTGTTAAGTATCATGAGCCCAAGACTTTCAAATTACTTAGAGAGATATGATAAAGCTATACAGATAGATAAACAGATAGATAGATACACCCTTTAGAAAAATCACCCTACAAACTTGACTCATCATGGTAATAGAATATAAAAAAAAATACCGAAATTTGGATTGGATAAAAAACAAATGCATTTTTATTCTTTTACGACACAGGGAGAGAATTTCCTAACCAGCTCAATTCCCAGTTTACGCCAAGGAAGCTCAAGGGAACACTGAACGATGTGCAATTCCACTCACAGCTGCCGAGTCACTGAAGGTTAAAAACAAAAGCGACGAAACCTAAACAGCACTCCAGCAAGCGAGGATGATAGCGACGCATTCCATCAGCTACCAATACTAATGGCGACCGGATGTTGATGTCTGACGTCATTACAGGTAGGTCTCCCTAGCGCCATAAGTGAAGCTTTTTTTTTAATGCATGCAGCTGAGAGAACAGTCGTCAGCTTGGAATACCCCGTAACTCTAGCATTGTTGATAAGATAGAGCAGTAAGTGACCCCAAACACGTGACAAATAAATAAAAATTAATTGAAATCTCGACAAACACAAATGCTGCTTCCTCCTCTACTCCTTGATTGAATTGCCTTATTATCTACCTATCTAGTATGTGTGTGTATGTACAAGATAATCATAACTCTCTCTCACTAATACACAACAACCAAACTAGAATTAACCTTATCTGTATATTAAAAATAAATAACAAGGTGAACGATAAAATATGTGTATTGGACTAATTCTTTTATTTGTGTGTTATTATTATCAAGAGTCAAGTGTATAGCTAGTGTTGAGAGTAAGCTTTGACCCTGCGACATTTTTAAAAGTTGGACCAATCTTGACATGATGTTGAAGTTTTTATTTTAGTTGAATAATTTTATTGACAAAGTTTGGAGTACAGTTTGCCTATTATGAGTAATTCAGTCAGGTCTTGACACTGAGGGTGGTATCATTGTTCACTGCCACGGAGGACAGAGGTTCATACACAGTAGAAGTCATATTCTATTTGAGGACTAACAAATAAAAAGATAGACTGCAAGAATGTCCTCAAGCACTCCTGATTCAGTGTAGTAATTACATGGTTCATGATACAATAAGCCTCAAGTCACATTCAATAATATAATGTTCAAGTGTTATGCTTTAAAGGTTTATCCAAAGTTTACATGCTGAGTGTTCGGGTATGGGTACAGCGTTACTAACTTGTTTCTGTATCCAGGCCTAACTCTGGCTCGTTTGGTAGTAACTTTGTGTCATTTCGTATGTTGCCAGAGGAAGTCCGTCTCAACTCTCTCTCTCTCATGACCCTCAAGGCAGTAATCACCTTGTACCCTCTATCACCTGTTGCCCGCCAGGTGAACATTGAACTCGTCTGGTCGCCCCTCAGCTATCATGCCGAGGTGCAACTTTGATCCCGTCAGCCGATACATCGATAAAATCCCAATAAACGATAAACGACCGTCTAAAATCCGACAAAACACTGACCTAACCTAACCCAACCTAACCTAACCTAACACTAACCTAACCCCTACCAGGTAACGTCATGTCGACTCCTCTGGTGATTCATATCTATTGTAAATATTTATATTATTAGTGTGATGTGTTAATGTTATCACAACGGTTTATTATTTAGGTGAGGTTAGGTTAGGTTAGCGTTAGGACGGTTATTCTTCAGGTGAAATAAACAAGGGGGGGGGAGCAAATCTTCAGGTGAACCAGGAATGTATGCCACTACCTCCGTTAATTGCTCCAACTCGCTCACCTTTACCTCGCCCCCCTGACTCACCTGGTGTCTTATCACATGAAGATATAATACTATATAAGGAAGAGTATAATCTGATCATTAGTAATTATAGACCTTACTTGTCGTGTGTGTGGGGGGAGGGGTCACGTGAGGTCACAGATCAATTGACCCGGACAAAGTTATCTACAAGTGACCCCAGGTTCATTAGCCCTCCCTTCACCACCTCTCACCCCATCTGTTATCAGGTCAGCGGGCCAAAGAGTAACCATCTCATCACCATCTGGACAATACCACCTTACAGCATTAATAATTAACAAAATAAAAACAGCAAAAACTACAATAATAACACTGCACTATAATAATAATAATAATAATAATAATAATAATAATAATAATAATAATAATAATAATAATAATAATAATAATAATAACAACAGTGTAACGAGAGTCGAAGATTTAAAACGTCGATCCATTCAAGAGTGAAGGTTTAACTCTAACCGCCGAGGGAGATTTAAAACAAGACTAATTTAAATGGCAGGGAGGAAGGGAGACTGTGTGTGGGAGGGAGAGAGGAAGGAGTGTGTAGGAGGGAGGGAGATTGTGTAGAAGAATTTAGAGATAGAGTGAGCGAGTGAAGGGGGTCTGAGGGAGGGAGGGTGTAAGAATGTTAGCGTATTAAAAATGTGACGGTTACTGCGTGGGCGTCCATGGGTGCGACCTTGCGATGTGTGTGTGTGTGTGTGTATATAATTATGACTGCTTCTATAAACAGTTTTCTTGGGCTGTTTTTGGTTTACTTGACTTATTGTTTATCATTGTTTGTATACCTACATTGCGAACTATCTATCTATCTATCTATCTATCTATCAATCTATCTATCTATCAATCTATATATCTAGGCTATGCTCCTACGTCATGGTGCAGTAGTTTAGGTTTTTTCCAGAATTAGATGCGCATGCGTAAGAAACCCTTATATTTAACACACTCAACTATAGCCAATAGCTTGAAGATTCTGACTAAATTATATATTCACGGATCTATATCCCCAAGATTCAAATAATATGGTAATGATGGTGATTTAAACACTTGTTGAGGGCCAGGTATGGGTTCCTCTCTCAGCAGGTGTGTACGTGTTACATCAGCTTGTTCGTAATAAAAATCTAGTAGTCATAGTAATCATGGGAAATAGTGACCCATATAACGAAGCATTAATGTACGTTATTACCGATACACGTTAAGGTTGTGACTCCAAGCCAACGCCTGCCAGTGACGTCACACAAACACTGACAATTGAGCGGCCGCGCCCAAACTTGTCACCGGCTCACCACCTGACTGATGTTGAAAAATATACTACGAACTGAACCTCTAAACCTTTTTTTTATCAGATTACTATACATGAAGGTAATATAAGTTAACCTAAGGTAGAGTAAAGATCCGAAGGTAATTTTAGTAAGGTTGAGATACGTTGGATTAATTCATGTCACCTATAAAATAAACCAAATATGGTTTCGCGTTCAAATCCGTGGTATTTTTTAACATCAGCCAGTCTGCCACCTTTTCAGACATGTCTCGAGTTCAATATTATATTTATATATCAAGATCCAACATTTCACATCTCACCTTTTATCCTGAAACAAAAATAGTTATTATCATACGAGAGTGTGGCCCATGAACTAACCACAGTGTGAGTTCTTAAAGCAGAAATGTGTTTTGTTACCTCGAGAACAATACGAATCCTGTGTAAATATATTCATATTAATTCGGTGCTTTGTTTCTTTTATTTTCTCATTCACGTTACTGAAGTAGAGATCATTAACCTGTACGAGTGTTTCAGAAGCTCTGTAAATGATAACAAACCACACCTGACCTACGTTGGATTTTGGCAGAAACAAACCCCCATCGTTCGCTCCTGCTTAAGTCAGACCTAATTCAACGATGGTTTTGTTTTAATACACAAGATGAAACAAACTTATTTACCTTTATCAACAACGGCTGTCTAGAACGAATACGTGAAAAAAATGAAAAAAAACGCCGAATTTTGAGATGCATCAACCGCATTCGTATATTCCCGAGGTAGCAAAACATTAAAACAAGGAAAAGATAATAAAATCGACTAGTTTAGGAGTGAGTCTTATACTATTACGCTGAAACCACCTTAAAGTGAAAGATATCAAATCAATACCAGTTCTGAAGGCTCCACGCGTCTTTGTTTACCCAGGACGATCAACAACCTGCCAGATAAGACAAACCGGAAATTACAAACTACAACTGCAAATGTCAAGTGATCCTACCTGATGTACATACTGACAGATGCAGTGTAGGTCAGTTTGTCTTTGTGGCTAATTAAATCGGAAAAAAAAATCGGTTTTCTGATATTTTGTTGCAGCTGAAATTCGACGTAATAAATTTAAACCCTTTACCTCTTACACTGAGAAGCTATCAGAAAGTGATTTTGGTCTGACAACCTAGAACACATGATTAGATTGTTTTATTATACAAGTAATTATAATATCCCCAAAAACAGGTGTACCTAAAAATTAATATCCCTGTATATAACGCCAAGCGCCTCAACCACAGGATTTTGCAAGACTGAAAATTATTAAAATGAAACTCTATTTATCGTCATATTATCTAATCCTTATATTTCCTCTTATTACACCACAATAAGAATAAAGACAGACTAAGCAAGATAAATTCCAAATGTTACTGACTGATAACGTCGTTGTCCATCTTGGGAGAAAAAATCAATATCCTGCGCACGCATCGCGCCATCGCCAGTTCAGATGAGTTGCCAAGTAGGCGCTGTTACTTAACCACTCCCAACGAGATAAACTAGTCACTAATATTATTTCAAATTTATTCCATTAAGTTAATTACTTTATACTGAGTTAAATAAAAATAATATGAATGTCTAGGGTAATTTTTTTCTCGTTTAAAAAAGGGGTAGAAAATGAAATAGTGGCAATAGTGTGTTGGGAGAGAGGGCGCGGGACTAATACAAACTCACTCAGCGCAGTCAGGCCCTTTAAGCTTCAGTCTGTAACTGTGTGTCAGCAGGGGATGAGAGGGAAGGTGCCAGGTCTCTCACACACTCCCCTGCTAACTAACAATAACTGAACTCTTTAAGCAGACTCCTAACAACATTGCTAATAATATAGACTAACTATGGCATCCCCAAGAATTAGATTTCCCTATGTCAAAAGATACAAATTATTTATCTTCTGGTCAACAATAATACTGGCGTTCACAGGTGTGTTTTTATTTATTTGTGTTTCTGGTTAAAGGGATGAACTCTAACTGCATGTGATTATTTATTTAATAGTAAGAAAGTACTTTAATACACCAACGGAAATACTCACTAACCCCCCCGGTGCGTGCGTGAAGTGTCCACGAAAGTATATGTGTGAATGAATATATATATACGAGTGAATAATGAGATCCTTACAGGTTTAAATAATGATACGTATAAAACGAAAAAAAATATGCGACACTGATAAGTAGTTAACACTTACCAGAGATATCCAAGAGTATAGAGTAATGCTAGACGTGGTGGCTATCTCCGCCCCGCCAGTTGAAGAAAATTATATCCAAGCATTAAGTGATTTTCTGTTTAAAGGATATAGAGATTATTTTATATCCTACGGTATGGACACGGGAATGGTTAATATTTCCATGTGTTGTGTAAGTGACTTATATACACACTTCCTTTGTAATTATTTTATATGTTTAGTTATATTTTGTCGCATTTGATTGTCAAGGAATTTTAATAGTGAATATAATGTAAATCGTTCAGCAATTTCCTTCATACTTCAGTACTGATGGGTCTTGGGTGATGAAAAATAAATAAAATATAACTGAAGGTGTCTCATTTTAGCATAGACATTATTCCGCCAGTTCAGTCATCGATTATTCTAGCTGTTAATGCATGAAGACAGTGATGCATGGGGAAAACCAGTTCATTTATATTCATGCTCAATAGTAGTGTATTTCGACTAGAATTTACCAACAATTACTGATATTTAAAAGCCGACACACTTAAGCACATGATAAGCGTTCCCTCATGGTTGAAAATACATTAATCTTCAAACTCTTGTACATAATCAATCTTTCATGCCCGAACCAAATGTCTATTCATATAGGTTGAATTACAGCTGAATAAATTACCCACAAAATGCAAAAATTATACAATGTAGATAGATAGACAGAAACACATTACGTAAAATCGTCATGCAAATTTACATTGAATTAGCGTGTATACTGTATACCTGTAGACAGTGCAGGTATACAATCAATGCACATAGACAATACAAACAGGCTCATCACCAGACAGACACAACTTGAGGGAGGAAGGATAGTGGTGAAATTAACCCTTCTGGTGTTGGAGAAGTTACTTATAAAGTATCCTGCTGGTGGTGTTATAATCTTTCCTGGTCGTGCTTAGTAATCAACATAGCCACGTAACGGCCATGATAGATAAATTCCTCTTATATTTATTCAATGTTTCCCCCTTGATAATAATGTTACAAATATGTACGACATGTTTTCATCTGTTTTATTATTATTATTATTATTTGTGTTATTGTTATTATTATTATTATTGTTGTTATTTGGAAGTGAATTACTATGGTAACTTCCTGGACCGATTGCCATGTTGGATTAAATTGCTATATTAAGGACAGTGTGACACGTTGACACATCTTAGTAATGTTGTTGCCATGATGATTACAATATGTATTAAAAGTTCATATTTTAAGTACAGTGTTGTCTGGGGGTCACACAGCCGTAAGATGTATGTGTGTGTGTGTGTGTGTGTGTGTGTGTGGCAGAGAGAGAGAATAACATCATCCTGAAACACACAAGGAAGAGTCTCCAGGGGTTAGAGCCCTCCATTTTAGGCTCTCGGCTTTGTGATGAGGCTATACCTGGCCATGTAGCTACCTGGTGCACGTGTTTAGACAGGTGTAGAGAGAGAGAGAGCGAATAGAGAAAGAAAATGAGAGAAAACTTTAATTATAGAGAAAGAGGGAGAGAAAAAAGAGTGAGACAAAAAGAAGAGGGAGAAAAGGAGAAAACTGGGGAGAGAGAAAGAGAGATAATATACTACGATAAGATTACAGTAGTTACCTTACCATTGTACAGTATAATAAGCTCAAGACGTTACACAATTTACCCCCTCTAGTGACTAAGCGAAAACTCTCTCTCTCACTGGGGGCGTTCTTCACCACCTCGGAATACCACACATACACGAATCTTACGCCAGACGATCGTTCGCCCGCTTTATGCTTGGAGTTACCGAGTTGTTGTAGTAGTAGGGAAGACCTTGAATGTGTTCTTCAAGGAGAGAGAGAGAGAGAGATATTACATTATTTGCGTGTGTGTGTGTGTGTTTTTTTTTTTAACCTAATCTAAACTAACAAGAAGGGTCTCCATACAGAAGACACTCTCGACTTGTGAAAGAGACCTAGGGGTACTTGTAAGCCCGGACCTACGGCCTAGAAACCAGTGCGTTAATGTTCGAAATAAGGCAAACAGAATATTAGGTTTTATATCTAGAAGTGTAAGTAACAAGAGTGCAGAGGTCTTATTGCAACTATATCTTGCGCTAGTCAGGCCGCACCTCGATTATGCGGTTCAGTTCTGGTGCCCTTATTATAGAATGGATATCAATTCACTAGAGTCGGTGCAGCGAATGACGAAAATGATTCCGGGACTTAGAAACCTTCCATAGGTTAAAGAAACTAAACTTGCATTCCCGAGAAAGACGAAGAGTGCGGGGAGATATGATAGAAGTATTTAAGTGGGTGAAAGGAATCAATAAAGGGGATATAGATAAAGTTCTTATAATATCCGAGCAGGATAGGACTTGGAGCAACGGATTTAAGTTGGATAAGTTTAGGTTTAGGAGGGAGATAGGAAGGAACTGGTTCACAAATAGGGTGGTGGACGAGTGGAACAAGCTTAGCAACTTTGTAGTAAGTGCTGGAACTCTGGAAAGTTTCAAAAGGAAGCTAGATAGATTCATGGATGATAGAGAGTGGTAGTAACTCGACAGGAGCTGCCATGCACAGGCCAACCGGCCTATTGCAGACTCCTTATTTTCTTATGTTCTTATGAAGGACGGAGTGGGCCAGACTTTTTGCGACGCCACAAAATCGCACGGACGTGGCTCATGTACGGGAGCCTTAAAGGTGAGGCGCCACACAGTGCTACAGGTTCCTCCCTCTCCGCCACCACCACCACCACCTCTCCTTGGTCTCCTACGACGTACCCGCATCTCCTCATGTCCCCCAACCATTCCTAACTCAATGATCTTACAGTGTCTCCGTGCACCTAGTATACATGTCCCTTGGTAGTTCGTTCACAGGGTCATTAAACACCGTTCACAGGGTCATTAAGCACCGTTCACAGAGTCATTAAACACCGTTCACAGAGTCATTAAGCACCTTTCTTTTTATCTATTTACCTTAAGTAAAATACAACTTTCAATTAATAAGTTTCCGATAACTAATTGTATCCCTCTGTTGTTGATGATGTTGTTGTTGTTGTTTTAGACGGGAGTGATTCAATTGTGTGGATTAAGAAAATAAAAGAAAACATGTAAAACCCTTATATCGGGTGTGTGTGACCCCGTGACATGACCCCCGTTTAATAAAGTACGTCTTATCACACCCCCCCTTTGTGTCACCTGCTTCCCCCCTCCTTGTGCCACCTTCTCCCCCCTTTGTGTCACCTGCTTCCCCCCTCCTTGTGCCACCTCAACTGTCCGTGACTCACCCATTACCTAAGTAACCACTACCACCACCAGGCTATTGATCGACGGTCACCTGTTGTAATAATCACCTCACCCTCACACCTGACCACCACGGGCGCCAGGTGCTTGGGTTTATTATCCTCCCAGGTATGTGTGTGTGTGTTGTTTTGTGTGTACGTGTGTTGTGTTATGCCATTTTGTGTATGTGTGTACGTACAGTATATGTGCGTGTTATTCATACAGGTGTATTATTGATAGACAGTGTATAACTAGTATTCATTGGCTTATTTCACCAGGTGTCACTGACGTACAGTAATTGACACCGTGGCAAATTGGTAAATAAATGTCATTCACACTTCACCTAAAAAATAATCCCATAAAAACATTAAAAATAACTAATATTGAGATAATTCAAATGATAATAAGCGAAAAATTATCCTGTCACGTGATCAATTGAAGGAATTAAACACTTTCAAATAATTTCGTTTTTATTTTTATACACTAAATTTATATATCCTGTTATACCACGATTTAAATTGAGTGAAAGTAACATTTTTTTTTTAACCAATGAGGTGACGAGAGTATAGGTTAGGTTAAATTAGTTTGTTTGTGTATCCGATTCTGCCCCGTTCTTATCCAGTCTTCTCTTCAAGTACTCCGGAAGTGTAGACAGAAGGAATCGAGTTTGTCTTCTTCTTTAGACAGTTTAAAGCCAGCCTGTCTTGACCTTCCTAGTGGATGTTTATTACACGTGAGGGATACTCTATCTATCTGTACTCCTCCAGGCGGGTGAATTAAAGGGACACACACACGTACACACAGACAGACACACACACACACCCACGTACACACAGACAGACACACACACACACCCACGTACACACAGACAGACACACACACACACACAGTCTCTTTCTGACGGTCTAGTAATTAAGGTCACTCTTGATTATCTGTTTACGTTTTGATTGACTGAGAGAGAGAGAGAGAGAGCGAGAGTCAGTGGATAGGGATTCTCTCTATCTCTCTTTCACAGACCGTATATATTTGCCTCCCTTCCTCCTCCTCCCTACATCCACTTCCCTCCCTTTCTCTCTTTCCTCCCTTTTTTCTCCCTTTGTTTCTCTCTCTCTCCCTCTGTCTCCTTCCCACGCCTTATCCTCCCTCACTCTTCCTCTCTCTCCTGTAATTCTTCTTTATTCTCAACCCCTTCCTCCTCCCTCTCCACCACCACTCACCCTCCCTCCCTCACCCTTCCCTCTCCTCTCCCTCCCTCCCTCCCTCTCCCCTCCCCTCTCCACCACCACTCTCTTTCTCGTCTTCCTGGTACACCCCCCACCCCCCCCCTCCCCTTCCCTGATAAAGTGTATTGATTTTTAGTAAAGGTCGCTGTGTCTGTGGCATATCATAGGTTATACTAGCGGTGGGTATATCATGAGTTATACTGGCGGTGGGTATATCATAGTGGGTATATCGCGGTTATACTAGCAGTGGGTATATCATGGGTTATACTAGCAGTGGGTATATCATGGGGTTATACTAGCGGTGGGTATATCGCCAGGTTATACTAGCGGTGGGGTTATACTATGGGTATATCACTAGCAGTGGGTATATCTAGTTATACTAGCGGGTATATCATGGGTTATACTAGCGGTGGGTATATCATGGGGTTATACTAGCGGTGGGTATATAATGGGTTATACTAGCAGTGGGTATATCATGGGGTTATACTAGCGGTGGGTATATCATGGGGTTATACTAGCGGCGGGTATATCATGGGGTTATACTAGCGGTGGGTATATCATGGGTAATACTAGCAGTGGGTATATCATGGGGTTATACTAGCGGTGGGTATATCATGGGTTATACTAGCTTACGAATAAACAAAAGCTTAAAGATAAACACAAGCTTGAAGATAAACACAAGCTTAAAGATAAACAAAAGCTTAAAGATAAACAAAAGCTTAAGGGTATCGAGTGCCACAGTACAAACAACACAAGCATAATACTTGAAGCTTAAGACTCACAGCTTATTTTACCTTACGATTAACCACCTTAATTCAAACCTAACCTAATCCAACTTATAATAGGACCTAAGATTACCTAACCCTCTCAACCAGGTAGCCTTAGGATGGTTAATCATTAGCTGGAAGGGGGGGGGGTAATCCTCAGGTAATGCTTTAGTCAATGAGTCATTAGTGTTGAGAGAGAGAGGGGGGAGAGATAGAGAGAGGGAGAGATAGAGAGAGAGGAAGTGTACTTGATATAATTTCGATAGAATTTTCCGCATTCTCTTGAAATTGAGTGTGTGTGTGTGTGTGTGTGAACCAATCAGTACTATCTAGAACGCGACAAACTGCTGTCATTGGTCCCCCACAACACCCCCCCCCCCACGACGAGGAAGCACCAACCAATCAACAGCCACGTTACTTACCGCATTGGTGACAAATAACCAATCAGAGACGACTTAACTTCCTACCTGTGAGTGTGTATTGACTTAATGTCGACCATACTCTAACTGTACCCATAAAACGAAAACAAACACACACAACCTTACATACTAACCGTGTGTTTGTGTCAGCCTCACCATTCACTCTTCTCTTGTTTGTTTTATTTTTTTTGTTCAACAGAATCCCACGAGGCAAAGACAATAAAATATTTGAATTGAAACCTATACTGAATTTGGTGTTTATATATATACTCTATGTGCTGTAAATCCCGAGGTTATCACTCCTGTGTTATCTGTGTCGGAAGTTATCACCTCTGTGTTATTTATGTCGGATACAGGTGACAGCAGGGCCTTCAAGGTTTCTTGGCGTCCCGGGCAACCTTAACTCTGGCGCCTTTAAGAATCCCTGGTTCGATCTCTGTGCAGTGAGAGTTCACCCGGGAGTTAAGGATATTAAAGTAGTGGAGTGCAGTGCCTACCTAACCTAACCTAACGTGACCTTAACCTAACCTAAATAAGAAGTGAACAGTGAGAATGGATTGTCATTTACTTATAATTTATTCACTACTTAACAGGCATTAGTAAGTTAGTAAATAAGTTAGTAAGTAAGTAAGTGAACAAACAATATGAGTGTAATGTTGTTGTCATTTTTCCTTTCTGAAGAACTATGTGGTACAGCGGAGAGAAGGAGGCGTAACTGTCGCAATACACACACACACACACACACAGGATGTTGTTGGTTCTCCTACTTGTACAGAAAACCCCCTGAATGACGAAATTTCTGAAGACCTGACCTGAAGATATTCCCTGCATTGGAACGTAACGAGTCGAGCTGACTATAATGTGACGGTGGTTCATTGGTTCGATGGGGTGAGAGAGGGGAGTTGGGATAGGGGAAGGGGATGGGGAGAGGTGAGAGAGGGGATGGGGAGAGGTGAGAGAGGGGAGTTGGGATGGGGAGAGGGGAAGGGAGTGGGGAGAGGTGAGAGAGGGGAGTTGGGATGGGGAGACAACACACAGGTTCTCAAGATTGCGTGAAATGCCTCTTGCTAAAGGCTTAACCTGAGTCTTGTCTGTACTACACTTTTCTCTGTATTTACAATTTTACCTGACTAAACGGATCACCTGAAGATTAACCCCCAGCTTAACTCACGCTAATTAATTACCCTCACGCTAACCTAACCCCTCCCCTCTCCCTCAGGTAGCGTTAGGGTGTTTAATCTTCAGGTGCTTTTAGCTATGGGACAAATATTACTAATCGTTCGTCGTTCCTGGATCCGAATTCAAAACCGGATCATCAAAGCAGAACGAGTCTTGTGTTTATGTTCTCGGATTCGAGTGACTTCATCCTGGCTTCCTGTTCGTGACTCTCCTGCCGTCCGTCTGTCTGTCTGTCTGTCCGTCCGGTGCCGATTACGTGTTACATGCGGGGGGAAGTCTGGTGTTACGTCGACGAATAACCTTACCTCCGTCTTGCCCTGTCACCACCACAACCACTATCACCACCACGAACACCATCACTGCCGACATCACCAAAAAACATCACGAATTGACTATCACTACCGCCTCCACTACTATCATCACCACGAACACCATCAACACCACCATCATCACTACTACCACAACTACCACTATCAATACCACCACTACAACCACCACTACTACCACCACTACCAAGATACGCACATGACTCAGCAAGAATAGGTAGGATGTGTTAATGCTACAGAAATGTGTGTCAAATCGGTGTTACCAAGGCAGTCATGTGCACCGTTTACGTATACTGTATTGGCAAAGCAGTCATGTGTGCACGTATTGACTGACTCAAGCAGGAAATTGACCCCTGACAAAATAACGTGACTGGCTATCAGAGTGAGTGTGTGTGTGTGTGTGTGTATGTATGCTTCTGCGCTTCACCTTACACAGGATGTAAGGGGGTGCCAAATAAACTAGCCCCTCGGGGACAATCTAAAAAACAAAATCTGTGTGTGTGTGTGTAAGTCATGCACACACACACACACACACACACACACACACACACACACACACACACCTGAGGTAAACAGAACATGATACGAATACATGTATTAATAATAACAATAATAATGACCATAAGCAGATCTAACCAAACCAAACTAACTGTAACCTAACCTAACCTAACCTAACCTAACCTACATTTATCATCAGCTACTAGTGGGAAGAGTCACCAAGTATTAGGCGGCTTCATTAAAGAGGATATCGTGTTCAAACCTCCAGCCTCTTCCTCTCCTCTCCTCTAGGCCACAACATGGAAGTGGTGACTCTGTGTGTGTGTGTGTCAGCTGCTGGCCATGAATGACTCACAACCGTCAAAGTCACCAGTCTGTCTATCTGTCATTGTAGGGTGAGTGTGTGAGACAGTAGTTCCCTTCAAGGTTATTATTTTATATGTCACTGTCTGTCTGTGTCCTTCAGTCTCTGTATGTATGTATGTATGTGAACTTAAGCTTTCAGAGTCTATACACCTCTCTCTCTCTCTCTCTCTCTCTCTCTCTCTCTCTCTCATCAGCACCCCTCCCCCAGCATCAGGTAAACTGTATTGGCACTTTAATTATTCACTAGGGCAGTGTTGTACAGTAGGTGGTCTTTGACGTGATGGACCGGGGAACGTGCCACAGGGGATAGATTTACCTGTATGTATACCTGTACTAGTACCTGTATGTATACCTGTACTCGTACCTGTATGTATACCTGAACTTGTATCAGTATCTACACCTGTACAAGTCAGTAGACAGACAAAACAGATAGACAGATACACGATTAGGTAAACAGTAGACGTACTGATAAATAGAGAGATAAGGAGATACGTGGATAAATAGGCAATTAGGTGAATGGAAAGATAACGTAAATGGATAGATAAGGGGGATAAGCATTCGAAGAGAGAGAGAGAGAGGTGTAGAAAGAGATATAAATAGACAGACAGAGAGAGAGAGAGAGAGAGGCGGTCTGGCCTTTGTTCAGGGGAAGCACATGACGTAGAGATGTGGGGCAGTGACTATGACTCCCTCTCCCTACTTTCCTCCCCTCTCTCCTTCCCTCCCCTCTCTCCTTCCACTCTCGTGGTCCCTTCCTTATCTCCCCTCTCTCTCTCTACCCTTCCAGCGATGGGGCCGGATACAGTTGCTCTCTCTCTCTCTCTCTCTCTCTCTCTCTTTTCTCACCTCCCTTCCCTCTCTCTCATCCTTTCCATTCCTCTCTTCCTTTTTCTCCCTCCCCTCTTGCTCCTCTCACCCTCCCCCAACCCTCTCACCCATTCACCCCCACCTCCCTCTCTCACACCTCCCCCTCACCCCCCCAATCCTTCACAATTCCAACTTCAGTTTCCACTCTTTCATAAGAAAATAAGGAGTCTGCAACAGGCCGGTTGGCCTGTGCATGGCAGCTCCTGTCGAGAGTTACTACCACTCTATCATCCATGAATCTATCTAGCCTCCTTTTGAAACTTTCCAGAGTTCCCGCACTTACTACAAAGTTGCTAAGCTTGTTCCACTCGTCCACCACCCTATTTGTGAACCAGTTCCTTCCTATCTCCCTCCTAAACCAAAACTTATCCAACTTAAATCCGTTGCTCCGAGTCCTATCCTGCTCGGATATTATAAGAACTTTATCTATATCCCCTTTATTGATTCCTTTCACCCACTTAAATACTTCTATCATATCTCCCCGCACTCTTCGTCTTTCTAGGGAATGCAAGTTTAGTTTCTTTAACCTATCCTGATATGGAAGGTTTCTAAGTCCCGGAATCATTTTCGTCATTCTTCGCTGCACCGACTCTAGTGAATTGATATCCATTCTATAATAAGGGCACCAGAACTGAACCGCATAATCGAGGTGCGGCCTGACTAGCGCAAGATATAGTTGCAATAAGACCTCTGCACTCTTATTACTTACACTTCTAGATATAAACCCAATACTCTGTTTGCCTTATTTCGAACATTAACGCACTGTTTTCTAGGCCGTAGGTCCGGGCTTACAAGTACCCCTAGGTCTCTTTCACAAGTCGACTTCTCTAGGTTGATGTTAAGGCTGTATACATTGACAGTATTTGTTCTTCCAATATTAAGTACGCTGCACCTGCTGGTGTTGAATTTCATTTGCCATTTTCAGACCACCCCTGCAGTTTATTTAGATCCTCCTATAATGCATTTGCATCCTGCCCTGAATTAATCTGCTGCCCTATTTTGGTGTCATCCGCAAACTTGCTTATGTCACTGCTGATCCCAGTAATCTAGATCGTTTATGTAGATTATGAACAAGAGTGGGCCTAATACTGACCCCTGGGGAACCCCACTGGTTACACGACCCCACTCAGATTTAACACCATCTACGCTGACCCTCTGCGTTCTATCGGTGAGCCATGATTTTATCCAATTTAAAACTTTCCCCTCGATACCATGAGCCTTAATATTTCTCAGAAGCCTCTGTTGCGGTACTCTGTCAACTGCTTTGCTAAAGTCTAAGTAAATAACATCGTAATTTTCATCTTTGTGTCATGTCTTAATTGAGTTAGTCGGATACGTTCACACACCTCCAGTTAGGAAGGAAATACACACACACACACACAGTACCAAATACCTACATATATAAATCTATCCGTCCATCCAAATCAGCACATACATACATACATACACAAACCCAAATTCCAACCCACATACACATTTCCTATTATTGGTATTCAGGAAATATTGAGCACATAATGAAACCTCTATTTAACGGACTGTATGAAGAGGAAAGTCCGTTATATATGAAACCTCCATCTAACGGATTATACGGTAAGAAAAGTCCGTTATAAGAACATAAGAAAGTGGGATACTGCAGGAGGCCGACTGGCCCATACAGGGCAGATCCCTTTCACACCCATCCCAGCACTTCCATGTGCCTATCCAACTTCGTCTTGAAGCTCCCTAGCGTCCCCGATCCTACTATAGCACTCGGTAGCCTATTCCACATATCCACAACTCTATTACCAAACCAGTGCTTGCCTATATCCTTTCTGAATCGGAATTTATCTAATTTAAAGCCATTTGTTTAGTTATTTCGTTATTACTGAGCTTCAGAACATCTTCCATTTTACCCTTGTTAATCCCACTTACCCACTTGTACACCTCTATCATATCTCCCCTAACTCTACGCCTCTCTAATGAATGTAAGCCTAAGCTTTTCAGTCTTTCTTCATATGGAAGGTTTCTAATATTATGGATCATTTTTGTCATTCTTCTTTGTACTCTCTCCAAAGAATCTATGTCCATTCTATAATAAGGACACCAGAACTGAACCGCATAATCCATGTGTGGCCTCACTAATGCTAGGTAAAGTTTCAAGATAACGTCAGCAGTTCTGTTACTCACAGACCTAGATATGAACCCAAGAATCCTGTTTGCCTTGTTGCGAACGCTAATACATTGTTTTCTAGGTTTCAAATCGTTGCTAACAAATACACCTAGATCTTTTTCACAAACTGAGTTTTCTATTTCCGTGTTACCTAGTTTATACTTAACGTTTGTATTCGTCTTCCCTATCTGTAGTACCTTGCATTTATCAGTATTAAAATTCATTTGCCAGTCTACTGACCACTCATGTAAGGTATCTAGATCTCTTTGAAGGTGTTCAAAGTCACTGTCTGAATTTATCATTCTCCCCATTTTGGTATCATCTGCAAATTTACTAATCCTACTAGTTATGCCTAAATCAAGATCATTAATGAATATAACAAACAGCAGAGGGCCTAATACAGATCCCTGGGGAACTCCGCTTTTGACCGCAACCCCAGTCTGACTTTAATCCATTTATGCTGACTCTTTGTTTCATACCAGTTAACCATGACCTAATCCATTTTAATACTGATTCACAGACAAATATTATTGGCATTTGTTTACACTCATGACGTTTTGGCGGGAAAGTATACTGTTAGTCTTGTAAATAATAATAATAACAATAATAATACTGCAAATTACTATTACTACTACTACAAACTACTATTATTTACTACTACCACTACTGCTATTAAAATAAAGCTTAAAGCAGGTAAACAAAAGCTTAAAACACGTAAACATAATCAACACTATAAACAAGATTTATAATCACCCAAACAAGGAATAAAAATCCACCGATGTCCTCCAGATATGTACACTATTACATATCATCATTACCCCCCCCCCCCACACACACACCTGGGAGTCTAGAGCAGGCCAACACACCTGCTGAAGGGTATAATGACAGCACCAACCTTACAATGAGTCACCTAGCGTGTGTAAAAGTAAAAAGTATACTTACACAAAAAAACTATTAATAAATGCACTTACAAACTTTACTAACCCACAGACAGATTTACATGTACTGATAACCTACTAGCAATTAATAGAACCATCACTAACACACCCATTCTTATTGTCAACTAACCTATTTAGACAAGTATGCAAGTAGACACATCTGGCATATTAGTGAATGACGCGTGTTGCCTGTATAATAACATCAGATAGCACAATAATACTCGGCAAAAATCGGAATAATGATAAAATACAAGTTCTTCTGATTTACACGATCCCAAAGTAGATTAAATTAGATATTACTACAAGTGTTCAGGGAATTTGGTGTGCATAAGCGTTCACCGTCGAATTAGTTACATATGGTTATATACAGTACTGTTTTGTAGAGCGGGGTGTCGATTTTGCAGAATGTAGGTGTATCAGTAAATTACGGTCAGATGAATTACAGTAAAGCCTGAAGTAAATATAGAAATTACAGCAAATTACTAGCATCTGAAATGGGTGTAAAGGAATTTTTTAAGCGAGCTGTACCGCCGCTCACCATAAAACTGACGCGTCTCTGCTCATAATTTATAAAAACTGTTTACTGTGAGAAAATCTAACTTAATGAACGGTAGTAATGTGAAGTTGGATCAGCTGTAGTGAATCCTTGCTTGAAAAGAAAAATAATATTAAAACACTGGCCTACACCTGACAATAAACGACCTTTACATAGTGTTTTCCGGGACGCGTACATTACACTAGGCTTCAGACATACAACCTACTGCGTATATGATTGACTTGTATATTTAAGATCGATTATATAGTTAATTAAGTGTATATCTGTTAGTATACCTTTTATGTATAAAAGGTTAAAGATTGATGTGTATTTATATGATCCGACTAGGCTACGCGTATCTGTTGTGGAACTTGTGTATACTTGCAATAGAAAGAAAGCTAAAGAGTTATGTGTATATCTTGACCAAGTATATATATATATATATACAAACTGTTTTGGCTACACTCGTGTCTACCATGTTTGTTGACAATTGAAAAGGAGTTTTGAAGATTAATAAACACCTTTCTTATACTTGTTAGTCAGTCAGTGGTAAAATATTTGCGTCACAGGTAACACGAAAATAGGTCCATAACTGATGAGCCGTAATCCAATTAGGGCCTGGCGTCTCCCCCCCCCCCCTTACTGACGTCATCACCCTCGCTTACCTGTCGTGTGAGGTCAACCGTGTTAAGTCACCTGACATTATCTCCCAGAATACACAGCAAGGTTTGTTGCCTGTGACGTCATTTACACCTGCTGATACTCCCCTCCCAGAATGCACAGCAGGGGTTGTTGTCTGTGACGTCATCAATCCACCAGTTGAAGCTCCCCTCCCAGAATGCACCGATGAGTTTGTCCGTGACGTCATTTACACCAGCTGATACTCCCCTCCCAGAATGCACCGATGAGTTTGTCTGTGACGTCATTTACACTAGCTGATACTCCCCTCCCAGAATGCACAGCAGGAGTTGTTGTCTGTGACGTCATCAATCCACCAGCTGATACTCCCCTCCCAGAATGCACCGATGCCTTTGTCTGTGACGTCATTTATACCAGCTGATACTCCCCTCCCAGAATGCCATTAAGACTGAGGGTTTGTTGACAATATGGCGTCATAAGCTCAACAGATGACACTCCAAAGGCGGTGTGAAATTGTGTCTTAAGGTTCGACAAGGAAGTGCTGGCTAACACGAACCAACAACACTTCCCACCAGACCACGGCGCTCTTAAAACCACACACACACACACACACACAACTTCCTCAACAAAATGCGACACTGAACGACTTTACTTAACCCAATTCCTCAATAAAAATCAGTTAGCATGTAATTGGATATCACATTATTATTACGCTGTGATTGTAGATTATATTTCGAATATATAACTTTATCGTAGCTGTCGTAGTTATATGTGTATTGTATCTTGATTATTTAACTTTGTCGTGGTTATTTACTAATGATGTTTTGCCTGATTCCCCTTCATTAAAGCTATTGTTGTCCAGAACATTCACCATCCAGTGTTTGTGTTGTGTTGGCGAAGTGAATGGTTAGAGCTTGTTTTATTTGGGGATTTTACATCGTGGCCTGAGATCTAGAAATATTATTATTATTACTATTACTGTTATTATTATTATTACTGTTATTATTATTATTATTATTATTATTATTATTATTACCAGTTGATATTCCGAGAGCTTGCTTGTCGCTTTCTGACGTCATGCTAGGCGTGGCAAGCGAGAGTGTTTCGTTTTATTGATCTAGTTTTCAGCAAGGAATAGCAAAGACAACATCGATTTTCTCGTCGACTAATTCATTTAACGTAACACCCGCAGCCCTTGGTGAGAACTAACGAATTTAGCGGTTGTGGGAAAAATTGAAAGCCTATTAAGATGTTATTTTCATTATACTCACAATCAATATTCCAACTTTTTACATTACGAGACATTAATATTATAATACTTTATCTGCCAGTCAACAACTTTGGAATGTATCTTTCGCTAAAAATTATTTAAATTTATCATAATTAATTCAACCTGAGATTGTCGTTAGTCTGTGACAATATTTAGATAATACTAATTGTAATTATTTTTATTAAAAGATGCTGTAAGAAAAATAATCATTCATATAAACAAACTTAATAACATAAATGACCACAAAAATGCACAATTTATAAGTTAGGAAACTATATATTGAGAATTTTGTCTCGGTGTTCGATTCAACCTTTTTCAACAGTCATTAGTGACTTAAAGAATCAACATTAAAATGGTGACAGGAATATTTATGTACCTTTTTGTATCATTATTAATCACATCTTGAGGAAGTAAACAAAAATAGCTTCTGTTTAGCGTCACCAAAGAAAGGTTGGCGACAATGGCATACCAAAATTTCATCTCAACGAAGGAGTATAAGTAAGTAAATTAAGTAGTGGTAGGAGGTCTCACAGTGGGACAATCGAGACCACGATATCTAAAAGTAACTAAACTATTGTATTATTATTTAATCATTTATTATTACACCGAGAAAAAATACATCCCAAAACATCAGTCAATTGGTAAGGTTATAAAGTACATGTAGTCTATTTAATCCGTCATTCAGTCAAGTATACAATATCACCTCAAAGTTATCAGTCATCGACATTTGGGTAAGTATCGCTCATTCATCTGTATTTTTGTTTTTATCGTCTGTATTTATTGATCTTGTGTCTGTTTTATGTCTCATGTCTGGTATGGTATGATTTATGGGCATATTTCACTTATTAATATAGTGAACGTGACAGACATATTGTATGGGTAACTTATAAGTAGAAATAAACGCACATACTGTACACAAACATGTATAAATGCACGTACACGCGCACACACACACACACACACACACACACTCACACACACACACACACACATGTACAAATATCACTTAACCACCAACACATCAAAATAATTCTGCTTCAAATACCTCCTGGGGATGCATTGTAACGGGACACCTCCTTGAAGAGATTTGAATATGATACTTGACTGATATTCCCACGTACCATATAATTATTAAGGAAAAGACATTACGTTGGGTATATATGATAAGTAGAGGAGACTCGCAACTCTATCCTGGGAGAAAAAAAGTACTTATAGTTAATTCTTAGAAACCACGTAAATACTGTGTCTTATCTGTCCAGTATTAATCCATCACTAAAACAAGATCTCTCCACTCTTTTCCATGTCTTACAATAGAATTTCACCAGTTTGGACCCAGATACATAACCGAACATTGGGTGCTGCCGAATCGTAAGTATAAAATAATATGTTAACATTGGATTTGTTATTTTTTCTTCTGCTTCTGGAACTACAGCGTTATATCTTTCCGTTGACCTCAAGAGATAACTTTCTTATTGGATTTGTTTTCTGCTTCTGGCACGCCAATACTGCTAATTGGTTTACCTCATAAAACAACACCATCAGTTACGGGATAGTAAATGTAAACAGACGTAAATAAAATAAAGTTTTCCCAGGAACGCAACAGAACGTGGCTATGCTAAGCGTTTTATTTTGCTGCCTTTGCATTTATCATTTTCACCATTGATCAGCTTTGCATCTAATTTTTTGTAAAGGTTCATCTTATTTTCTTGCCATTTTTTCTCAATCAATGCACGCTCTTCTTTATTTACGTTATTTATCCTTCTTTTCACAATGCTAAAATTATTATTATTTACTGTTGGTCCTTTGATTACAAGACGTTCACTCTCATTTATAATGATGGAAGTAGATACCAAGATGGTTGCGACTTAAAGCACAACTTTAGGCCACATAGACGAAGCTGCAACCATTTCCCCTATCACCTTATTTACAACGAAATACACTTAATATGAACACAATGTCACTCTCGTCTCCACACCCTTCGAGCTCGTTAAACAGACGAGTATAAGAATATTTTCACGAACTTCTCACGAAAACAGCAAAGCCCTTAAAAGGCAATAATGTAATATTTACACCATCTAACGGGCAGTTCTTTCCTAGCATATACAGACAACTTGCACAATGCAGGTTCTATGAGATATTACTGTACGCTCCTTTTGAGATTAACTACCTTGTATGTTAGGCGCGTAATAACTTCTAGTAAGACTCATATCATGTGGGATATTTATGTCTGAGGAATGACATATAATAATGTAATCTTCCCAGTTCATGCGAGCTGATACACCTATGAGCTTATAGTGTATACTTGTAATCACATACCTACTAAATTCCAAATCAAAATAGTTAGTGGTTAAAAATACTCGTTTTCTCTACATGAAATTTACGCGTTTTCTTCGAGAGGAAAATAAGCTTTATACACGTGTTATAAAACTTGTTCTTTTGATAACTTTGCATAGATTTATATAGAATATATATAAATATTATATGCATATCTGAACTCAAAAAGTAAGATTAAGAATTTTTTTATACGTGTGTGTAAACTGATGGACAGAAATTAAAGAGGCTTCAATAATACACAACCCTGATATATTTTTCAATGTTGTTGTTTACCCCAGAGATGTGAGGGAGAACAACAACAATTCTCTTGACAAAACTTCGTTGTGTAATTTATTAAGACTTTTCATTTGATTATTATTCTCCTACGACAATTGTTTCACTGTTGGGCCACATACAAGGAAGTGTATTTAAAGAAGACATCCACTGTATAGTCAGTATTAAGGACTTATAGCGGATAGTATTAAGAAGCCGGACAAGGTATTGATGAAAGTCCATTTATATTTGTTTTAGGGAGGTGATACGATGAATGAGGTGTTTAGTAAGACAACCGAGACTCTTGTCACTGCCTATAGTCGAAGTTTGATGTAAATGGTATAAATATGTTCCTGTCCACAGTCTTGAAATCTATAGACTGCTTGGGAGGTGATGGCGGGTTTGGTTGTTTGCTGTTCACTGAAAATATTTGTATATTCGCCTACATGCTGCTGCCTAGGTAACTTCAAAGTAGTCTTTTTACAATTCTAACTTTAGATCGATTTATTAGAAGTAACAACAATTGGACAATGAAGGACAATCTCGCCCAACAACCAAACAACCTAAGATAATACAATACTTTATACAGTATTGTATTTTTTATATTCTTAAAAAAAAGTGGAGATATACGCATGGATTTTGAAGTCCTATCCACACACGAATGATGTAGAAAGTATAAAAGTGATTTACGTGAAAGTATTACTTTGTCTTTTTTGTTAATTACATGAGTTGAGAAAGCGTTTATGTTCTAGAGTGAAAGGTCGTACAGTAGGTATGGTAGTTAATGTATGCATTTGGTCTTTACTACCAGAAAAATTATAATATCAAAATCCCCAAAAGGGCCAATTTAATATCATATTGTTCGTGGATAGTTTCTGACTTTGGTTAACGTGTAGATTAATGCTGCCAACGATTCTAGCAAGAACACACTGCTTTTTTCCACCATAATTTGTTTTTTAATTGCGAGTGACAGTGTTTTCTTTCCCCAGAAAAAAACTCTTAAAAAAAAGCAGCAAAATTCATGTAAGAATAAAAAATCTGCCGGCAAAATCACTTGCAGCACTTAGGTAAACGTTTACCAATCGCTGACTTACTTCTGATTTTATTTGTAGCTATCACACACTTTCCTTATTGTTTGATGCTTTGATATTGTTACTGAAACTAGATTCAGATTCTGACCTAGAAAAAAAAAGTTGGAACTTTGGCAAAAAGTACAGGTGAACTAATTCTAATAAGGGGAAACATTCCTTACTTGGTGCTTTAATCTGGATGTGAATAGAATGTATCTGAGAACTTGAGTCAGAGACATGGTCATAAAACAGCAATGCAGTGACAGAAAACTCTCAGTTTTATGTCTGCATTGTTTTTAAGTTGCAAAATTCTGAAGTAGTTTACTGGAGTATGGAGTAATGACTGTTATCACTAATATATGTCCATGTGCTCTTTTTTCAGTATTCTTTGACACAAACATTATGGCCCAATCAAGTTTAAAGCAATATCTCCGATCTCTCCGCTGGACTCCTCTACCAGTCGGTGTTGGTCTTGCACTAATTGCATTCCAACAGTACAGACACACTCGTAAGAGGGAGGCAGCAAAACTTGGCCAGTTGGAGCCATGTGACTGTTTAGCTGATGAATGGGAAGTTGAAGCATACAAGTTATTACCTCTCCGGTCCTTCTCACGAGCATGGGGATGGGTAAATGGTAAGTAACAATTTGTTAAATGTCATTAAACTTCTTCTATATCATTATATTTTTGTCTGTTTATAAAGAAAAAATAAGATAAGATTGCATAACGAATCATTCCTGTTCATCATCATTCCCAGTGGTAAGTAATCCATCCCTTTTAATGTCAAGCTAACAACATAGTCAGTCAATCGAACGTACAACTCGAATACAGGTTATAAACAACAACTACTTTTTCATACCACAGTGAAGAACACCAAACAATCACTACAGGAGCTGATGAGATAGCTACATTAACACTTTAAGAAAGAACACTTTGTGCAATATACTGTATTGCTCCAGACCATAATAAAATACAGAGGATTTTACTAGGTGCAAGTTAAATGGGCTTCTTAATAGGCTCACCATAACCTAACGATTAAAATTGGAACCCCTGAGGAATGGGCATCAATCCTAACAATTAACATAGGTTGGTGCCTTTTAACTGATCAGTATTGTGTCAAAGTAATGTACGTTGTGTGCCATTTATTAAGGTAAAGTTCTTTACAGGAGACTGGATTGTCGATAGATTGTATTAGGATACAAAATTATAAATGAATACAGTACTGTATGTCATGTACTCTATTCCAGGACTTGAGTTACCAGAATGGTCTAGGAAGTCAGTGCTTGGTCTCTTTGTGAGAACCTATGGTTGTAACATGGCTGAAGCAGAAGTAGAGGATCTGAATAAATACAAATGCCTCTCTGAGCTGTTCCGACGTACACTGAAGGATGGCTTGCGACCGCTAGACATGTCTGCCTCAGTGGTTAGCCCAGTTGATGGTAGAATTTTATCTTTTGGAATTGTTAGCTGTGGCATGTTGGATCAAGTTAAGGTAAACTTTATCTCTTGTGTGGAAATCATACGAGAACTTACTTCTTTCTTTGAAATTAAATACTGTACTGTGTGTATAATAGATGGCTACTGTACGATTTTGTCAGTAAAACTCGATGAGATAAAAAATGAACATGAAATTTGAGAACAGAATAATGATAACATGTAATTGTATGGAATATTAGCACTGGTGTTTCCTGCCATATACAGTACTGTACTGTATTTAAATTATCTGGTTTTGTTTTTAGGGTGTGTCATATCCTCTACGGAAGTTCCTGGGTCCCAATTGTTGGAGTGAAGGAGGCCCCATGGTAGTGAACAAGGATGACGATGACTGCTTCCACCGTTCATGCCTCAGGGATTGTGAAAATAACACGCTATACCAGTGTGTAATCTACCTAGCACCTGGTGACTACCACCGCTTTCATTCCTGTGCTGATTGGAAAGTTAATTTTCGGAGGCACTTTCCTGGGGAACTGTTGAGTGTAAATCCTTCTATAGCAGCGTGGGTCAGGAACCTTTTTGTTTTGAATGAAAGGGTTACATATGTAGGACATTGGAAGTATGGATTTTTGTCAATGACTGCAGTTGGTGCTACCAATGTTGGGTCTGTTAGAGTGTACTTTGATGATGACCTTAATACAAATGAGAAAAAGTGGAACAGCAGTATTTTCCATGATAAGTACTTTAAAGAGAAGTCAATTGAACTTTCTAGAGGAGGAGAGTTTGGGGAATTCAACTTGGGATCAACCGTTGTCCTTGTCTTTGAAGCTCCCAAAGATACAACGATATGTGTTGACATTGGACAAAAAGTGAGAATGGGCCAAGCATTATTTAGAATACCTAATTCATATGTAGGGAAAGCCAGAAGTGAGATTGTTCATCCAGGCCCACAACGATAGACCTGTGCTTAGCAATGGCAGACACTTGATGTGCTCAGTACTGGAAATGGTTAATGCCAGGAGAACAATTGTCATGAAGACTTCCTAAAGAACCAACATATTTTGTTGATAATATTATTTATGATATTATAGAATCAAAATATCTTGGTTGTCAAAGTGATTTAAGAAGAAATGTGTTCAGTGTGACAGAGGCTAGTCAGGTTTTAAAATAAAATAAAATGTGAATGTGAGACCTCCACAAAAAATTACCATTGTTGTAGAATTACAATACTAATCAAAGATGCCATATTTTTATCAGTTACAGCTTGTTGTTAGTTGGTTTATTGTTGTTTGCATAAATACTCTATGGTGTTTTTAATTTACAATATTTTGTTTTTACGTTGTGCCAATTTTGAAAAGGTAAATTGAAAGACAGTGAGATGGGGATAGACTGCAGGTAAGGGTTGTCTTGTGTTTGGATAAATTTAAACTAATAGAGACAAAGGACAGTCACTGGACACTCTAAAAGTATATATGTGTCTCGTAAAATGATTCGTAACAATAACCCTCTGCTAGCCTGGCCCCTCAAAAAATTTAAATAAAATAATGTATTGTAGAGGGACTTTTGTGAAAAGATGACACTAACTCCAAAATAATGCTAAGAGGTTACTGTACAGTATTAACATGATATTTTATTAATGAGTAGTTAATATGTAGCCAATACTGCTGGATGGAATAATTTAATTGAGGAACTAAGAATTATGAAAATTAAATAAGAGTTCTTTATCATGAATATCTGCAGAAGAGCCAGAAGAATCATATACGTACAGTATAGATACAGGTCCTCGAAACTGGTGATTCTCGAAAACCGGACATTTTCTTCCCTTCCACACACACACTGACACAAATGCAATTGGAAGTTTATTTATCTTCTTTGACAAAATATAAAGAAATTGTTTGATGCACACTTGAGATGACCCTCCCCCTCCCCCCAGATACAGTCTACAGCACAGTACTGTACTTAAAAGTTGAGAGCTCTCTAAATGTGAGTTGGATGGATTTGTTGATGTCCCAGCAGCTTGTACAGTACTACAGTATAGTGAGTTGTGACATATACCAGAAATATTAAGTTCATAAACAATTCATTTATAATCTCATTGAAAAACTAAAATTAAACATTGATTATGTTTATTTATGGTTGTTTATACAGTACAGGTATTAATAAAGTACTGTATCACTATTGTTTTCACATAGGTTTTGAAATTATTATTGTTCAAATTACAACAATGGTTCAAGATAGATGATACCAGATGTTGCCTTGAATCCCTGCTGTAATTTGACTAATAATAGTTTCAAAGGTTATGTGAAAACAATGATATTTAATTAATTTAAATAAAGGTACTCAAGGTGTTGGGTTATTTATTCAGTCAGACAATAATTGTGTATGAACTCACTCCTTGTGGCATATGTTGTGCAACTCACTGTAATCTGTAGGGACCATTTAAATTGCATTTAGAGAACTTTCAACTTCTAAATAGACTATGCCTGTATTATATATATATATATATATATATATATATATATATATATATATATATATATATATATATATATATATATATATATATATATATATATATATATATATATATATATATATATATATATATACAATGATGATTTCTTTATTTTGTTATCTGAGAAGTATAACAAACCTTCAACTGAGTTTATGTGAGTGTGTATAAGCAAATTGTGACAGTTTTCTGGTAGATCAGGAAGCTGGAAAATCATCAAAACTAGTTAGGTCTTGGCACCAAAGGCCCTGAATTTGAGGGTCTATACCTGTAGCAGATGACCCAGTTTCCTACTCTGAATATTTTTTGCATGGATAATTCAGAGTGTTTGATAAATGACTGTACATTATATGGTGTGTGTAGGGTCGTGTCCTCAATAGACATATGAGCATTTGGGAATATGCCTACAGTATATCAAACAAGATGAGAGAGTGTAGTGTTGAACTTTGGATGTCTTGTTACCATAATACCTGTATTTCACTTTGGACACAGTATAACGTATTCAAGTTGAGGATATAAGCAAGTTTGAGTTGATATATATTAGTCATGTATCGGATGTCAAACAATTACATCTTTCAGATGTGGATGTCCACCTTTCACATCCTTGTGGATGCGGATGTTTGTTTATGTGTAAGTAAAAAAAATTTAAATGTAATAATTGAACTCAAACTTTAAATACTAATTAATTTTGTTGATTTATTTGCTATAAGAATACTATCCTTAAAAATCCTACTATTTAATTTTCTCATAGTAATTCATATTCATAATTTCATATTACTGTACAGTATATTGTTATTTTCTCTATTTTAAAAGTTTTTATGGTGAGTTTTTGCCACACAACGGTGTGATAGTTGTGTGTTACGAGGACAAAAACAACCCAATAAATTAATATTCTTGATAAAGTTCTTAGACTCTTTACAAACATCAAATATGTACACTCTGGAAAGCAGGAAAGTCACTACTCACACCCAGTACTCTATGGTAACTGTCTCAGCCGTGTTGCCAGTTACCACGATTGATCCTGTTTGTCTTACTAAATTACACGTCAAGCGCAATAATAATATTACAATTGATTCTCCCAGTTTCTTTACATATTGAGAGTAAATTAATAAGAGTGAGAGAGGGATAAGTGACTAAGGCAAGGTTGCTCTGGGCAACATCCTCATTCTGCAGGTGATGATGCAGATGCGGATGTTGATTGTGATGTAAATGTGGATGTTGATGTTAATGCAAATGCAGGTTTTGTTTTTGATGTGGATGCGGACGTGACATACATCTCTAATATACGGTATATACTTGTTGTCATAGCACTGTCTTATCGCTTTCTACATTTACCTTGCATTACTCTATCTTATTAGGGTGCAATAGCTGAAAGCATACAGCCTCATATATAACATCTAAGACACTTCCATTTCACCTAACTTTACAGCTTGGGAAAGTGAAGGCATTCAAGACTGTCTCTATGTGTACCAAAAAAAGGCTTACTCTGTGGTGTGCTACATCCACACTATGGAATCCACTTTTGCGCTTTCTATTTGTTGTCTCTCTATGAGGTTTCTGTACCTTGTGATCTGCCTCACACAAAAGTGGAAGAGGAATAAATGTGACAGATGCACTGTAACATCTGATGGTACTGTATGTATGTCTATCTGCAAGAGTCCGTGTAATTACTACATATAGGTGGTCGCCATCTGTTTTCTAGTGTTTGATAATGTTTTTGTTTTTTTGCTGTTATTTATCTCTCCTACTGTGTCAGTGTTGCCAGAATCAAGAGCAGTATGGACTCTTCCTTGATTTGTTATCATTCATTCTCTCTCAGTGTCTGTGATATATGTTGTTCTAGTAACCCCTTGTGTACAGGTTCCCTCGGAGCTGAATGCAATTGTCTGGCATTAGTCAAATAATATATTACAAGTGGCACCCCCATAATGAAGGGATATATATATATATATATATATATATATATATATATATATATATATATATATATATATATATATATATATATATATATATATATATATATATATATATATATATATATATATATATATACAGTATATATATATATATATATATATGTCTACTATGTTTCCAAGTATTATAGAGACATTCCCTAAATGAACAATACACTATACACCAGTTTCTCTGATATAACATTTACTATATTTTAGTTTAATTACTGAATTGACCTCTTTGTGTTGACTTCTTATCATGACAAAGCTTGAAGCAAAAGGCAGACTTTTACTTTTAATAGTTCTTGCCATGAAAATATTGAATCCATATTAAAGATGAATTAGTGTATATTGTTGCTGTTATTTTGAACACGATACTGTGCATAGATATGTAACATTCTTTAAAGTGAACATTGTAATAAAAGTACAGTGTATATTTTTTACTCACATTTAGAAAACAGGCACAATTCATTTCTGGTTAAAAAGTAACAAATTGAAAACTATATTATGAAGATAAAAATATGTACTACAGTACTAAATAAATTTCCCATGAAAAGCAGTAAATAAGGATGTTGTCTTCCTTACAGCCTTTTTAAAATCCTAAGATTCAATGCTGCAATTTACCCGGAAGGTCCTGGTCAGTCAAGTTGTGTAAGTGAGGTTCATGGATAAACTTGATGTGGGAGATAATGTTGTGGATCAAAATATTTGAGCAAAAGAAGAGTTTGCTAATCATGTAATTTTATTATTATTATTGTGTGTGTAAGGGGTGCATTTATGGGAATGTGTTGTTTATGTACATATGTATGACTAAGTATGTTTACCAGTGTGAGAGGGAGGTGTATGTAAGTTTGAATGAGAGGAAAAGACTAGTGCTAATATCCGTTAAGTTATATTCATGCTTGTGTGAGTGGCTGTGTATATTTGCCTATTATGTACGCAGGTATTTATTGATGTTACATGTGGATTTTCCAGATATGTTATTTATATCGAGTAGAGATTTTCATGAGGGGCAAGTAAGATTTTGTACTTATGTTCACAGTATGGCTATTGATTGACAATAAGTGTACCTGCACAATGTTCTACGACAACAGGGGCTGAAGTGGTTATCCTGATATTGGTGTTCGTTTTGCTCAAGGTGCAGAAAGTTGGTTGTGGCACCAGGGACTTTTATACAAATTTTGCATCACTTTATGTGTTATAATTAACGATCCTTTATTGCATTATTATAATTTCAGTCAATGTGGCCACAATCAAATTAATTTTCCATCAATGTGTTTGTATGTTACTACAACCAAGTCTTGTGAATATACTGTACTTCCACCACTTTTAGTGGAAAATATTGATAAGTTGGTAAAGGTATATTGTATTGATAATGTGCATAATGTACATGTAATGACATGTCAGTGAGATTAGAGTTAGAAAAGTGAATCTGGGCTGCATTTGAACGGATGGATAATAATTATAAAGATATTTACACATAAAGGTAATGTTGTACTTGAGTATTATGTACTTATTAGATGCTGTACTAGCACAATAAAGAGTTGGTGTAACAGCCTTATGAAGCTTTTGTAACAAGGTAGTTTAATAGAGCTTTTTTATGGAGAATAAAGTATAATAATTTAATCCGTGAAACACTTGCTATGGTGGCACAGAAGACAAGCAGCCTTACAGCAGTCATTAATGAATTTTATAAGTTTAATTAGAAATGCTAGTTTCGTGTTGAGAGCTAAGTAAGAGTTGTTTCTGTTTATTACCTTGTTGAGTCGTCCTCTAGTGGGAAATTATCAAGTGAGAAAGCTTAGGGGGTGACACTAATCCTTCTTAAACAATACTCATGATACTTTACTACAACCCTTCTTTGCATAAGGTGGTTTTACACTGCTAAATCCACTCCTGAGTAAAGTTACAGCTGAATAATATGAAAAGTTTTGTATTTTAGTCCCAGCAGCTGATGAAGGGGCTTTCAGGAAATAATATGAAATGCTTTGAATGGTAATATAAGTGATAAATAAGAGCCAAGTCGGCTTGACCTTTGGAGACACATGCTACTATTCACAAGAAACTCTACCAACTCCCTAATTGAGAATGAGTGTTAGTTTCTCCGACCAAGAAATGAGCGAAGCATTTAGTGTCAAGATGGGAATGAATACTGTAATTTATTTATATTGTTATCTAGAATACAGTATTGTGATAAGCCACCAGGTTGCACAGATTTGTATAGAATTTGTATTAAATAATTCATATCAACTGGTGTAGTATTTTTCCTGTATAAAATGCCTTTGAATTAAGTGTATTTCAGATGATGTTTTAACACTGTTGGCAGCAAATAATACATGTCAGCACCAAACATACATTAATATCTTACAAGAATCAAATGAACGATATTATTCTTTATTCTACCCAATCTAAATATGGACAGGGTAAAGACAAGTAAAGATACGACACAGCCAGTTACTCATGTATTGAGCTGATATATAATGTGCTTTGGTTCTGTTTAATTTCTTATAAACAATTTAACTGTTACTTCAGTTGTACACTCACGCGCCATAGTTGCGATGCACCCTCTACCCCTACTCCTGACTCGATGGGAGTATTCTTGGCTTCATACCACCCCCCTCCCCTCACTTCCCCCCACCCATCGTTCAGTGCTGCAATGTGGTAACTCGAAGCTTCGCTGGATTGTACGAATAGCAGTTCATTTGAGAGAATATATGCACGATACAGGTTTTTTAGTGACTTCACAGCACTTTATTTACCATCACTATACAAGAGGGACTTCGGTTTGCAGCCCTGACAACGACTTCCCTCGAGCCAGGAGTAGGGGTAGAGGGTGCATCGAAACTATGGCGAGTGAGTGTACATATAGCTTCTGTTCACGTTGCAGTCTCATATTTTTGGCTGCATGACTAGTACAATACACTGCCCTAGTACTTGGCTGGCTAGAATCCTCTCTAATAAGGAACACATGGATATAATACTGTACTGTACATTATTAATACTGTAATAAAAACTCGGATAGTTAAATTAATTTTAGTTTTCAGCTACGATGACCCTGAGGGATCGTTAATTTTAATATAGCAACTAATTTACAAGGCTTAGCCATATATCACAAATGATGTTGCTAGACAACAAGAAGTAACACAGATTTCAACATCACTGAACATAGAGGGGAGGGGCTGAAATTTAGTGCACTTTACTCAAGTCTTTTGTTACTGTGCCGTGTTAATAAGCAACAGCTCCATTAAAGAAGAAACAAACATCACCATTGAATTTTAGGGGGTTGGGGGTCACCAGTTTCACATTAATGTGCTGTATAACTGGGAATCATGTAATAAAAACGGCAGGATAATAAATTTTTAAAAAGCCTAATTTGGTGTTAAGAAAAACAAATTAGATAAGCAAATAAAACCTTTAGATAATGCACTGTTTCTCGAACACTCCATCGTTAACTCTTGCTGCACACTTTTTACAACGTACTTCACCTCACTCACTACTTAGTCAACACCATCATTGTACAGTACAGTAGATCTGTACACTAAACCAATATGGGGTGGAATCCATAGTAACTGAACTATATTACAACAATTATCACGAGCTAAAGTAAAAGCTGTATTATCTGTGTGATTAAAGGGAGATGCCAAGATTTAGGTGAGGAGAGGGTTTGGAGGGCAGATTGGGAATCACATGTAATTACTCCTTTTAGTCTCCTCTGAAAAAGCAGATCAATTGCCTGTAAGAGTCTGCAGCCGACCCAATCTTCCTCCAGTAATTCAACAATTAGGTGAGAAAAGAGTGCAGCCTTTTCTCCCATCTACCTGCACCATACAGTTGGTGTATGGCAGGGACTGGGAAGACAATGTGTTCATGGACTCTAGAGCTAGTTGTCTCTGAGGTGTCAGTGTGGAACACTACTGGACAGTGAATCCTTTAAGGTGAAAGACAATGATCAACATCTGCAACAGGCTGAGGTTCTTTAGTGTGGAGTAAACTATTTCAATGTGATTAAAACTACCCAGACGAAGTAGATGCTGTAGTGGACGTCTCCCCTACAACTACGTAGCTGCAGGCCACCTGAGACGTCTTCCCTAGCAACCAAACTAGCGGCCCAGGGGGGGGCGTCACCAGATGCCACCGTATCCTAGCAACTGAGTCAAAAGACCGGCTACTTCCTGGGTTTTCCCTACATGACTCACAGCTGCTGTGTATATAAGCTCTGTCTCTCCATTGAGATTCATTCTGGCCTCTCTACTTGAACACGCAACACCTCCTCCTCCGCCGCTGCCTGGCGGCCCTCGCTTCTCCTCCGCCTGCCTGGCGGTCCTCGCTCCCGCCAGCGAGCATGGCGACCCACCAGCTGTCCTTCTCTGAGCTTCCTCACCAACCAGCTCTCATTCTGCTCTCGGTTCCTGAACACGCAACACCTCCTCCAAGCAAGCTCCTGCTGTCCCGTTCTCATTCAACCAGGAGGCCAGCAACAGGCAACATCTTCTCTAACGAAGCTCCTGCACATCTACCTCCTTCAACACACTACTCACCGAACGTGTCTACTGAGCAGCTCCTCACCACACGGCACCTCCAGCACCAGACTGTCTACCATATAACTTATATTATATAAGAAAACCACCTTAGAGTTTCCATCCATCCTGAGTGCTAGACAACATTATATCACGAAACCCTACAATGCCAAGATGTCTCAGGGTCAAGGCTGGTTTTAAAGACATTAGAATAGCGGGAGGCAAGGTAGAGAAAATAAAGAAATTTAACAATGAAGTTTAGAATAATTTTATATTCCCTCAACTCAGGGAGAAATATTTTGGGAGAGATCGGATAACTCAGAATAAATCGATAGAAAAACATAGCTACTTTATATGGTGCACCCAGCCTATAGACTCCATCTGAGAGCTCTGAACAGGGCCCCAACCTTCAATGGAAAAAGAACAATAATACAGTAAATGATTGGTGGACGACGAGTTTATACACGACTTAAAATAATTAGCAGAAATACCACTTGAGCAGATGAAAGGTAAAAAGAACAGATCATACGATAAGCTATTTTAATGTGAGGTTGAGAAGTGATACCACCCTCAGTGTCAAGACCTGACTGAATTACTCAGAATAGGCAAACTGTACTACAAGCTTTATCAATAAATTTGTTAAACTTAAAAAAACGTTAACTTTACTGAGAATACGCTTACTCATGCCAACCAATTCTTAACAATGAGGTACAGTATGTTTGATTCTATACTGAGATTTTAATTATAAAGTAAAGGTGTCATACAGATCTATCTAGTTTGATATCTGCTCGTGTGTTAATCATAAAGTTCACTAATTTACTTTACTGTAATCTTTTTTAGCCACTTGGTCGCGACTTTTACACCCCATTGACAGGTACAACTACTGTTATACTGGATCAAGAAATTATTTATCTGAAACTGAGTCACTATTGATCAAATTCTCTAGCAAATTATTTAAAGAGTTCACAACTCTCGCTTCTCGGGCCCAAGACATAGATAGTGGTGAGAGACAAGGATTAGTGAGAGATAGGCGCGTTACCGTTGTATTATTTCATGTTTTTCAAGATGCAAATGTTGTAAAAACACTAAAATCAATAATGCTGTGAAACTTAGCCGAGATAGATACAGGAAAGCAACATTAAGGCGTGTATCCCCTTCCACATGCTTAATGAGAATCTGTTGTTCGTGAATCTGTAATGAATAAAAAAAAAAAAGATAGTTTACTGGAAATTAATCTTAATTATATCATTAATAAATATAAACTATCATATTTTCTACTGAACTAGTTTTTAAAATATTTTATTAGTAGAGTATTAAAAGTGCTCGCTTGTTTGTTTACAGGTCTCAGGCGTTGGTGATCCTCCTGCAGGACGGAGCAGTGGAGCCTTACTACTACTGTACTGTCAGTGAAGATGGACGACGATAGAACTGTTTGGGTTGGAAACTTTGAACCTGAAAGAGTTACTCAAGAGCTCCTGTACGAATTGTTCCTGCAGGTAATGAGCTGAGGACGGTGTTTAGGGCCACTGTACTGCACTTATCACCTTCGCTCTTGTACAATACACGTATACTGTATGCATTAACATCACTATTAACACTGTAAATCTGTGGTCCTCGGGCAGGGAAGTTTATTATCCCTTATTCATCATCTGCCAGCTAATTTGTGACTAAAAGACACTTCAATAAGTACCTAAGATACTCAATACAAAGGTTGTTTTAGGATTATACCACGTCAAAATGTTACCAGTGAGAAAACCAAATGGATGTTAATACTGTAGTGTGTTTGTTATTCCTTACGCCACTGCCTTATGTGCCATCACCGATTCAGAGGAGCCAGTACTAATTCACTATAGTTTTAATAGAATTGAACTATAGATCTTTTCCTAACATGAGTATCAATTGCTCGGTCCCAGCTGTCAGATATACTAGACACAGTTCAATATTTATCCTGGTAATACTTGATGACAGTTCTGTGCTCTTAACATCAACTTGAGGAAATTACTCTATAGAAGATATGTAACATAAATATGGCTATTCCTCAAACGCCGGCTCGCGAACCCATAACTAAAACGGTGATTTTTCTAGTACTGTGCAGTTTTTGATGGCGCTAATAATGTAATACACTGACCAGGTTAGGTAAAGTTTTTTAGTTATGTTTTTAACTCCACATTTCCCTCCACATGGAAATAGAAGTTGTAATGGAAAATTTTGAAAAACTTATTAATCACGGAAAACGAGAAAAATATTGAACGGTAACTTTCCAAAACTTATCAGACTTAAATTTATTTTATAATAGGCTGTAATGTACACATTTTGCCTTTTACAAATTCCATCAAGGATTCAGTGTGTTTTTGTTTATATGCGTGTTAAGTTAAGAACCAGGAGAACATTAGGTGAAGATTATGACGAGAACCTTTAATTAATGTGCATAGGATGATGGAGCATAGAGAAATAATGTTATTTTATTACATTTTGGGTTTTCAGTTTGATTTTGTCAATTTTGTGGGATTTAATGTTTACTTCTTTATGTGATCAGATTACAACAAATTGGATGGGATTTAAATTCACTGGAACAAGTTTTGCAATTTACTTCTCAATCATGATTGACCTTGACCAAACAGGGGACGCCACTCTGTCATGTAAAAGATCTGTGCATGCCTAATCATTCCAAATGGAAATCTTCCATCGCAGTACATTTTTCATGTCATGGTTGTTCTGCATTGGAATGGGGAACTATTCAACATGTTTTGGACAATAATGCTGCTGCTTCTGACAATTCAAAGGTGTATTGCTTACTTCCTTAATGTGTCCAAAGTGTGGTGCAAACTGTCATTGCTGTGATGATATTCAAGATAAACACATTTGGTTTTGATAAAAGAGCAAAATAACCAAGACCAAGGTAAGGTAAAGCTAGGTCAGGTTGCCTTAGGTTTGGCTGGGTCAGTTTTTTGCATTGTTTAACCCACAATTTCTCTCAACTTCAAAGCCTTACCTTCTTTTTTTGCAAACAAAATAATTTTTACTAGAAAAGAAGGTCAGATTCATTTAAATATAAGAAAAATTTATTGTCGTTAGTGATTCCCGTTCACATACACTACTGAATAATATTTATGGAATACTATTATTTCTTTTGCTGATGGGAATTGGTGAAATCATTCCGAGTTATTTAATTCCTATCTGTTCCAGTTCCAACCATAAGCAATACATAACGTAGTACAGTACCATTCAACAATGTTTACTCTCACATTTTCACTACATTCACAATGTACAATCATAATTATATTAAGGGAATTCTGTAGATTTGTTTATTAGTTATACTGGCCTGTAGATGATGATGGTGATAAAATAGAAACTCACATATTGATTTATTTTTTCAACACAATCTCTGACACAGCATGAATGAATTAAGTAAACAAAAAGAACACATCTTTCCTGAAAATATTGTATAGTGTCTAGCAAGTATAGTATAAAATCAGTACTGTACTGGGCTTATTTCACTTAATTATGTTTATTATTTGGTTTATAATCATGGTGTATACTAAAAATTTTCATTGGTATTTTAAAGACGGGATTTTTTCCTCCTTCGTATTAACCAACCCCCAAAATGCACACGGGTTTTGAGGGAGTGAGATCTGCCATTATTTCTGCAGCTATTTCAGCCTCAATGTATGCCTGTAACATGGAAAAGAACGAGGGAGATGATGCTTTAATCATAATTTCCGTAACTTGCATGGTTTAAGTTTGAGAGCAAGTATAAGTTAAGTTTTATGTTCAAAATATATAAGATAATATATACTTAAATTTATTTTATATATAAGTTATATTTAAATATGAATGAAACTAATACAGTCCTATGCAGAATTGTCTCAAAAAGTTGATGCAACAATAAAATTAGATCTAAGTTATAATTTTATGAAGATAATAAATTAGTTGTTGGCTGTCAAAAAATTGAGCGGTTCTGGTGGCTGCACGGTAATCAGTAAAAGTTAGTGTTGTCAAATGACTTACGAGCTTATGTCTACAGTTTTTACAGCCTCAATGTATGGCAACATCATACATGATGGCAGCAAGAGTGGTGTTACCAACATCAGATGTGGTCTTGGCAGGGTTAGTGGTGGCAACATCAGATGCAGGGGTGGTGGGCAGAGAGAGATGTACTAGTACTCTTAACAGCTGACGAAAGTGTACTGAGCACCCCTCTGTGTCATTCACTGAGACTGGTGAGAAACATAAATGTCACAGGCCAAACTGCATCAACTTCTGATACACTTCTACAATGATCTAAATTATTTGTTCTTTATGGCGCAGTATATACGTCTTGCATATGTTTATGGGTATGTGTAGTAACATATAATTTGTTGGATCTCATGTGAATTTAGGGCTATACTGTATGTAGTAACACACCCATGCTGCATCTCATATACATTTGATTGTTAACCAGGTGGATGTTAGTGATCCAGGGAAAAGCTTGAATATCATTGGCAAGTCTTCCTACATTACAAGTGCCACCTGGTTTTGGGCTCCACCAGAAAGAGGGTTTTCAGGGTCAGTCTTCCATTACTGTACTCCATCTCCCTTTCTTCTTGCAGGCTTTAGATATCTGAGTTTCCTTGCAACTAAGCAGATTATATGGGATAGATCTCTGGTAGTCCAATTTTATGACTTAAGGTCAGCAACAAGGAGACTTATTCCTTCCCTCCTCCTAGTGGGATTATCATCAAGTTTGGCTGTACTGAGGTTCCCTCCTGTAAAATCCAAGATGGTTGACATTGCATTCCAAGTTTAGTGATGGCCTTGGTCATAAACCCATAAACTTGATGGGTACAATACACGAGTCTCCTTGTCACCCACTTGGTAATAAAATGGAATTGCTCTTGTGTTATGAAATTAGCACTGATTTGTAGATTAATTCATCACAGATTCATTAGTAAAATTGTGACATATGATGCAAATAAATTTTATAAAAAAATGCTTGTTGATTTTAATATCATAATTTCTTTCTCCAGGCTGGCCCTCTTGCCTATGTGAGGATTCCTAAAGACAAAGCCACAGGCAAACTGAAAAATTTTGCTTTTATCTGCTATCGTCACACTGAATCTGTGCCATATGCCATAGAACTGCTGAATGGAACACCATTATTTAGTCGTAGTATAAGGGTACAGAGTCGATACCTTCAAGACCTGCAGCAGAGAGGACTTGCCTCCTCGGAATCAGGAGGAATACACACACTTGATCCTTTCTCTCCTAAGATAGCAACTGGTGGAGACCTTCAGGGATGTGACCAGCAATATTATCAACAGTGTTATCAGCAGTATTATCAGCAGTATCAGCAGCATTATCAGCAGCAGTATCAGCAGCAGTATCAGCAGCAGCAACAGCAGCAGCAGCAGTTATGGCAGTATCAACAGCCCACCTTAAGTCCCATGCCAAGTCTCATGAGAGCTCAAGGGGCTCAGATTCCTAGCCATATCTTAGCAATGGCTCAGCAGCAGATAGCAATGCTTAATACCCAGCAACCTGTCCTTCTTTCTGAAAATCCAATGCTTAATTCTCCCAGACATCGAACAACAGACAGATTTGGCTCATTAAATCATGGTAGAAATTATTCAAACCAGAGAGATGATAGTCTTCATGGACAAAGCCGACAACATGACAGTAGGACTGGTGGGCCAAGGTCAGTGGACAATGAAACAATGCGGGCCATGAAATCTCGTTTTGATAGAGATGCTGACGATAATTCTAAAATGTTGTCTCAGTTACACCAACGTCAAGGGCGCTTTGACTACAGTAGACTTGGACCAAGGAATGACCACAGTAGTAGGCAACACGACGAGAGGTCCCAGTCTCATGAGAGGTCCCATAGGCATAATGACAGGTATGATAATAGTTCTCGGCACCAGAGGCAAAGTGATGACCATGGCAGGTCTTCTGGTAGGAGTCGTCACGACCCTTACAGTAGGAGTTCTAGACGCTGATTTATACCTTGTGTGCTCAGTTATCTTCTTATCCTCTCTCTCTGAGGACAGCTACCCATTGGTGGTTATATTTTTTGTATTGTATTGTTTGGGAAATTTAAGTTACCGGGTATGTTAATTTTCAGTACTTTTAGTACAGTATATACTTTGAAACAATTATGTTTTCAGTACTCTTTCCAGCCCAATTGTGGGAATTTCAGGTAATATATCTATTATCATATTAGATACTGTATATGACACCACAGATCTAATTATTTTACTACTTGTTAGAAGAAAAAATTCCCAGAATTTCTTTTTATAGTAGGCTGCAGGTAAAGCCTCATATTATTAAAGATGGATATTATTTAATATAAACATTTGACTAGAATGCATATTAGTAGAGCACAGGGTGGATTTGTGCTTTCTGACCACAAGATATTAACTTCTCTCCACTTATTTATATATTAATGAGTGTCATTAGTTCACGTGGCTGTTTGATCACTTCACTTTTACAGTACAGTACTGTACTCGGTGGACAGATGTTTTCTTATACAAGTAATAATCAGGGACGGATCCAAGACTAAGACGATGAATTAAACCAGTGGTTTGGGGGTTACTTAGTACTGTAGCCCATTTAGCCAGAGGTGTAAAGAAGCACAGAGGTCCAAAATAAACCAGTGTAGTAAATCCTCCTTTAGGGAAAAATTAGATTGACTGTGAATTAGAGTAGAGGCATGTGCCGCCCGTGCCCTCTCCTAAACTGTGTTCTGTTTTAAAATCTTATTTTTCAGATTACAGTAAATTCCTAATGTGAAATAACTCTGATCCAATACTATAAAAAAAATATAATATTGAACTGTATTTCTCTTTTACAGTAGTATACTATATTTAAGCATAAATATAGAGTGCAATACAAATACAAAGCCTGTTGTGGAGGCATTGTTACCAGGTGGAACAAAATTTCAACATTAAACTTTTCCTTGTGACATACAGTTTTGGTAAAACCTAGTGTTTTTATATTACTTTAAAATATAGTATGATTACTATATTTCCTTTAGTTCAGTGTCACCAAGGGCTGTTGTGCCTTGACTGTAAATTTATATGATCATAAGTACAGTTTCAGTCAAAATGAGGACATTTGTTAACACTGATGTTGACAAACCAAAGTAAATTAACTTAAAGTATTGAAAGATAACTCAAGTTAATGGTGTTAACACATTACAATACTGTAGGCTCTCCAATATTTGCATTAACTGGGACTGAGAACATGGCATATATATTAGACCACCGGAGCACATGAAAAGTAATCAAACTTTTTAGTAGAAAGTAAATTAAAAGTTTTATTACAGTGTACAACAACATTGAATTAAACACAATTACTTCTGATTAAAAACTAAAATGGTCATCTCTCATAATCAATGAAAAGACTTCACACAGTATAGTAACAGAGATGTTCAAAGTGAACCACTACTTTCACTGTTTCTCTTATCCACTAACATACATACATACATACATACACACACACACACAAAGATTTAATGATTTCTTTATAAAAAGTTTTTCTTGCTGTCTTAGGCTCGTGGAAATAGCAGATGCTCGTGAAATATACAAAAAAAGCAAATGTTGCGGCATAGCGCAGATAACATGACCGGCATATCAGATAAAATGGAACTGTACTGTGCTCAGCGCTGCTTTCACACATTTGGCTAATGACTGTACTCTGCTGTGACCAGAATTTCATTTGTCTTGAATGTTCTCCAGATAGGTTTCACTTATGAACTAAATATCCTCAAAGTAGTTGCCAGATAACTGTATTGTTTCATTTTGTACATAGTCTTTTGGGTTTAAGTGTCTCAGCATTTAGTTTGGTGTAACCTTTATTTTTATTGTTTTTTCAAACCCTCAGTTCAGAATTTAATCCCACCCATCACTTGTATGTCATTGAGTGCATAGCTTCGTCCACCCACAAAAAAATTACATCTTGTTATTCTCAACATAAAAGCATTTACAAGAGCTTAACCACAGCAGTGTATATGTATGTTTGTTTATAGGCTGCGAGCTTATTATTATAGGATTACCTAGCAGTTGCACTGTAGTCACAGCAGTAGGATCAGTTTGTACTGTACAGTGTTGTATATTGAATTTTCAGTAAAAAAATGAGATTTTATTCAGTTCTGTTGGTTAATTTTCATTTTGTTTCCTCAATCCATTAATATTTTATTTAAGGTTTTCTCAAAGAACAACAAAGGAAAAATGTGATGAAGTAGGTATGTCCAGATATTTGTGGTTGTGTTGGCTGTGGTGGTACATTTTGTTGTGTAAATAGAGAGGATACAGAGAAAATAACGGGCGAGTGTTTGAACTGTGAAGAAGGGCTGATGGAACAACAGTTGGGGTAACATTTTATTTAAGGTGGGATGAATACAGTAAGTGTGGTAACTGAGGATGAGGTGAGGGGGGGGGGGGAGCATATGATGAATGTCTTGTGAAGATGCCCGTCACAACTGATAAAATGTACAGTAGAACGTTCTGCAAGGTTCATTCCCTGGTGTAGCAAGAAAAAATAAGGTCTTAGAGGAAATACTTAGACCAACTAACAGATAACTATTTTTAGCAGCGTTAGTTAGCTCTGTGAGTGCCTTTCCTGACACACTCGAGAGGAAAAATTCTCCTGTGCTCCCAGCCTATTCATGTTACTAACCACTGATGTAGTTGATGATCTGTTCTTGTTTTGTTTTGTTTTTTATATGTGACATCAATAATGCATGCTTTCTGTACATAAAAAAGAAGCTGTTTGCTAACTAACTGACATGTAATCACTATATTCCTGTGGTTGGGACTTGTTTTATTATTATAGTTATAACCTAACTGACCTGCAGTTTCTCCTCTTTACAATGGATAGGATTTTTGGTATTGTACTGTTTCATTATTTGTATGTTGTGGCTCTCACTGTTAACAGCTTCTGAAGTTCTTTAAAAACAGCAGAATCGTTTATATTAACGTGGACACAATTGGTGGATAGACAGTGGAACATGCAGATAGATCCTCTGTTGGCATTTCTTTTAAAACATTTTACCATAACACTACTAATTTCTTTCTTCAAAATGTGATATATCAGATATCGAAAGTTAGCGAATAAAGAAAGGACCTTCACAGATTTCATTCAAAACCTCCATCATAACACTGTGTACTGTACTCTTCATGTATATGTTGCTCAGTAGTTATCTGTGCTTGCTGTATGCTGGAGAAACTTACGATTGTATTAATTTGATCTATTGTAATCTGATGGAAGAAGTAAAACTAAAAAGATTTCACAACAAAATTTACATTTGTTTATGATTTGTTTTAAGTTGAGATATTGCTTTAAGTTATGTTTACACTGTTTAAAGATAATGGCACATATCATTCCTTATTGCCCTTCCTAAATGTGAGAGGTTGGCTTGGCTTTTTTAATTAAGTTTGCATCACATTCTCCTATCCTCAATAACTTCCCTTCCCCTTTTCTCCTGTCTTTCTCAGCAGCATCCTTCACCCTTAACTCCCATCTTCCTCATCAATCTACAGCATACCTCCTTCATAACTCCTATCTTCCTCTTGATCTCCTCTCTCTGATGGGTCATTCTAGGTCCTCTTAAATCTCTTCACCCTCTTCTCAATCATACCACATGCCTAAAGCATCTTAATCTTCATATGTGTATTAGGTGATCCAGGCAAGAACAAGATAAGTGGAAAAAGGGGGCTTCAGATGTGCTTATATAGGTACACTTATTTAGAGATTGATAAACTTTAACTGTGTTTTTTGGCCTCCCCCTTCTTTCCCCACCTTCACTTTTTTGCCACTTGTCTCGTGTATAATGTATAACTTTTAAATATATGTTGTAGAGTAGTGTGAATTTCAAACAATCTTACTGATAAGTTAATAATGCTCCTTAAAAGCTTTTTATCTGTTGCATGACAAGAATTTAAATTATTCCCAGCCAAACTAACAGACCTGACTAACAGCCAAGCTGGAATGGAGTCTTTCCTTGTAATAATAATAATAACAACAATAATAATAATACTAATAATAATACAAATATTAGAGTGATTAGTAAATCTGTAAAACACATTTGTCGTCTTTTTATTACTCATTTGATGTAGTTTGGCGAGCTTTTTAAAGACATACTGTACTATGATTATCAAGTTTCTTTAAATCCTCATTAATTCTCTTACTAAGACAATCAGTGAGAACCCGGACAAAAAGTAAAATGATTACTGTACAAAATTCTTCTATCATGTTGAGAAAGTCATTAATTTCCCTCCCTTCTATGAACTAAATTACCATACTCATTCCTCATCACTGTTGACAACCGACCATTAGTAACCAATACCATTTGTACATAAGTCTCTATTGCTAAAATTCAGTCACTTAACCATTGTGTCATAAATATCAACTAAAGAAAAGGTGTAACATGTAAATATTTTCCAAATACCGTACGCACATTGTTTTTCCGTACTGTACCCACTTAAAACTGTCACTTTTACTGGTTAAAATGCAAGAATTTAGCCCACAAACTTTTAGCCATTCTTGAGAAGCTTTGCCTGAGATGACATTTTTGTTTTTGAGTTTTGAAAATATACCCATGATGACTAAAATTGGAAAGGTGGAAGTACTGGGATGATATGATGTCTGTTTGGCAAGGACTAGTGATGTTTTTTATATTATAGAAGGTGTTACTGTAGTCATATGTCTTTGCCAGTTTCCCAATATTCACAAACTGTTTAAAACTGAACTTGCTTAGCATGTATGATTTACCGAATTCTCGAGCTGATACTTCAACATACAAGCGCGTGCATTAATGTCAAATAGGGGTAGTGCTAAATACACTTATAATTTTAGGTTATTAAATAGGTTTTTGTATTTCCAGATATATATATATATATATATACAGTATATATATTATATATATATATATATATATATATATATATATATATATATATATATATATATATATATATATATATATATATATATATATATATATATATATATATATATATATATATATATATATATATATATATATATATATATATACCTTCCGAGAGGGATTTAGTTTACTATAGGCTTATATTTTTAAACGTCATATTTGCAAGCCTCTTAGGTGTAAGCACCCAGATTTGTACGGCAGGCAGCTCCTGTTTCCTTCATCAAGGTATCAGATACGAACACTTTTTAGTGCCATTAAGTATTTTGTTAAGTCAACTCGTGTGTGTATAATTTCACATATATAATTTTTCAAAGTACTGTACAGGTATTCCATGTAGTGCTTGATGTTTTCTGTGATAAGTGCAGTACAGTACAGTACAGTACAGTATTGTTATGGGTCATGTGGAACCAAGAGGACTGTGTAGAGACTATGTGTAGATTTTGGGGTTAAATAAATCTAAAAAGTTGTTATTATCTGAAGGAAAAACTCGTGTTCAAGGTGTATTTTGTTGTTGTTACTTGATAAAGCTATTGTAAATGGTGTACTGTACAAGTAATACAGTACTGTCATTTTGTTTGCATAACTCTTTTTTTTCCATGTATTCTTTCTTAGCTTTATTCTATTTTTAAGTACAATTTTGGGTACCTGAAGTCAACAGGTTATTTAACCCATATGTGTTTTATAGAAATTTATATTTAGACTATAGTAAATAAACACTGAGATACCTACATATGGTAATCTGACTATATAAGTAGTACTGCACTGTATTAGCATGATTAATTTGATCTCAGAATACTGTATGCATTTTCAGTCTTCATAAAAAGTTCTTATGGGGCAGAAAAATATTAGATATAACAAAAAGAGAAATGGAAATTGAAGATTTTTAAGAAGATATATCTCAAGGTCTTGGGATATGGTAAGTGAGTCTGTACAGTATAAGTGCATTACAGTACCCACCTCCTGTCTTATGGTTTAGTGGTTGAGGCCTTAGGCACCCCCAGTTGACCCAGCTGAGAATGATTACCTAATTTTAATTGGGGAAGCAAAGGCAGTCAAGTACAGTACACTGCCTTCCACTTTGTCTCTTTGTGTACTGAGGTTTAGTACAGTACTCAGTGTGTTGTCTGGTGTATGGGATGCTCTATTGCCACTGAAGCATCAACAGAAAATGTACCGACACATTTTTAACACAAAATTTAACTCTTTTGTTACAATGAAGAAATATGTTACAGAAAGTTATTTTTTGTAATTTTTTAATGTAGAGTGAGGAATATTGTAGATATTACATACATGTATTGTATTACACTTTAATGGAGTCACTAAAATGTTTTTAACTTTCCATTATATAGATTTTTTTTTTTACGTTGGACAAATATTCAATGTTACAATATTATATTGTATTGGATTATTATTATCAATAATAATATTTTTTACTAATTATGAAAGTCCTTATTTTGAACTTCCTGTACACATGTGTATATATTAAAAGGTAACTTTATTATAACTATAATATTGTCACTCATTGAACTGAAACTGTAATTATTGTCATATAAAATGGGGAAAATTATTGTCATATAAAATGGGGAATAGTGATGTTATTTAGTGGTCGTCCTTGGCAACGTAATAATGAAATACTTTAGTCAGGTTTTTGTATAACAATTTCATACAAAGCCAGAGTACAAAATATTACTTTCCAGTGACTTTTTGATCAAGGATCTATTAAATATTGCATCAACTATTGAGTTTTATTCAACATAGAACCTAAAGTACATTTTTTTGTCTACCTGTACAGTATTTTAAACAAGGCTGCAGGGAGAAAGAGACTTAACTTTTTGTTTTTAAAAGATTATGCTTCATTTACCATTTCTATTTTAAGCCAATCCTTTTTTCCAGTTATTGAAGAAGGAAAAATATAAAATCAGCCTTACAGTGTGTGTGTGTGTGTGTGTGTCAGTCACTAAATTCCACACATACTGTTTACTATTACTATCTGGTAAAAGAAGGGCAGGTTTCTGTTGTGTTCCCGCTGAAGAGCCCTCGCATACTCCTGCGTTCTTATTTTCTTTCAAGCCTCAAGCTTTAAATCTAAACAAGGAGACTAACTGCTCAAAAATATGTTATCCTCGGTCCTGTGTGAGGGAAGGACGTGTTGATGTTGGAGGTGCTTTAGAGAGACCCAGTCACCACATAAAATAAGATTACAGTTTGTAAGTAAATGTTAAGCCTCAATTTAACTCCAGAATGGATTATCTGCCAATAACCTATAAGCATCGAGTATGGGACATAGGTACTGTAATTATTTCTTTATCCTATTTACAAGGAAAATACCCTGTATGATAAAAGGACAATTTAGATATTAATTCTATACCTCATTGAGATTATATTTCAAAAGGCTACATAAGGAAGTACAGTGCAGTATACATACTATAATGTGATCTGACATACAAGGAGAATAACTTAATGACAGTACATTACTGTAATGAACAGCTGCTCCGGGGCACAAAACACACCAAACTGACTGGTAAATAATGGAGCTGTTTTATTAAATTATACTACTGGTACTATAATGCATTTAATGTGTCCATCCTCTTAGGTTTCAAATGAGCTTACACAAAATATTTGTGATTTACTTTCTGTATTACGTCATGTAAGGATTAACTTAGACAATTAGATTTATATATTATCAATTGCCCCTTGGATTAATAAACGTCACACAGGTATATCACACAGTTCATTATAACTTTTCATCACCATCATCACACACAACTAATACTTTAGGCATTACCTTTACTTCAACTCTTACCATGACAACTTTCATCAGTGATTTAGCCGGAATGTCTTAATGACGTTTGGACTCGTGATGATCAGTTGGCAACCATTTATGCAAGTGTGAGCTCAAAGATGGAATGTACTGTACTTTTGTCACTTGTGGGCTGGTTGTGGTGTTGGGGTACTGTGGGCTGGGTGTGGTGTTGGTGTACTGTGGGCTGGGTGTGAAGTTGGTGTACTGTGGGCTGGGTGTGGTTTTGAGGTACTGTGGGCTGGGTGTGGTGTTGGGGTACTGTGGGCTGGGTGTTGTGTTGGGGTACTGTGGGCTGGGTGTGGTGTTGGTGTGTGGGCACTGTGGGCTGGGTGTGGTGTTAGGGCACTGTGAGGTCAGTGTGGTGTTGGGGGTACTGTGGGCTGTGTGGTGTTGGGGTACTGTGGGCTGGGTGTGTGTTGGGTTACTGTGGGCTGGGTGGTATTGTGTACTGTGGGCTGGGTGGTGCGTTAGGGCTGGGTGTGGAGTTGGGGTACTGTGGGCTGGGTGTGGTGTTGGGGTACTGTGGGCTGTGGTGTTAGTACTGTGGCTGGTGTGGTATTGGTGTACTGTGGGCTGGGTGGTGGCTGGGGCATCAGGGCTGGGTGAAGTTAAATTGTGGCTGGGTGGTGTTGGGGTACTGTAGGCAGGGTGTTGGGGGTACTGTGGGCTGGGTGTGGTGTACGGGCTGTGGGCTGGGTGTGTGTTGAGGCATTGTGGGATGGGTGGTGTGCGGGTACTGTGGGCAGGGTGTGGTGTTGGGGTACTGTGGGCTGGGTGTGGTGTTGGGGTACTGTGGGCTGGGTGTGGTGTACGGGTACTGTGGGCTGGGTGTGGTGTTGCTACTGTGGGCTGGGTGTGGTGTTGATACTGTGGGCTGGGTGTGGTGTTACTGTGGGCTGGGTGTGTGTGTTGTGGGTGGGTGTGGTGTTGGGGCACTGTGGCTGGGTGTGGTGGGCTGTGGGCTGGGTGTGGTGTTGGAGTACTGTGGGCTGGTGTGGTGTGGGTGTTGTGGCACTATGTGGTTGGGTGTGTGTGTTGGGGTACTGTGGGCTGGGTGTGGTGTTGGTGTTGTATGGGTGTGGTGTTGGGGTGTTGGTGGGTGTGGTGTTGGGGTGCTGTAGGCTGGGTGTGGTGTTGGGGTTGTGGGCTGGGTGTGGTGTTGGTACTGTGGGCTGTGTGTGGTGTTGGGTGTGGGCTCCTATGCTGGGTGGGTGTACTGTGGGCTGGGTGTGGTGTTGGGGTGTGTGGCTGGGTGTGGTGTTGGGGGTGTGGTGTGTGGTGTTGCCTGGGCTGGGTGTGGTGTTGGGTACTGTGGGCTGGGTGTGTGGTTGGGGTACTGTGGGCTGGTGGGAGTGTGGTGTGCACTGTGGGCTGGGTGTGGTGTACTGTGGGCTGGGTGTGGTGTTGGGTACTGTGGGCTGGGTGTGGTGTTGGGGTGGTGTGGGCTGGGTGTGGTGTGGGGTACTGTGGGCTGGGTGTGGTGTTGGGGCACTACTGTAGGCTGGGTGTGTGGGGCTGGGTGTGGTGTTGGGGTGTGTAGGCTGGGTGTGGTGTTGTAACTGTGGGCTGGGTGTGGTGTTGGGGCACTGTGGATGGGTGTGGTATTGGGTACTGTGGGCTGGGTGTGGTGTTGGGGTGTAGTTAGTACTGTGGGCTGCAGGGTGTGGGTGGGGTGGTACTGTGGGCTGGGTGTGGTGTTGGGGTACTGTGGGCTGGGTGTGGTGTTGGGGTACTGTGGGCTGGGTGTGGTGTTTGGGCACTATTATTTATTTCATTATCCAGGAAATGAATATTAAAAAAATATAGTAATTTTTCATTTAGATTCATAGCAAATATTTGGGCCAAACTAAATAATGAACACGAATCCTTTACCATTCAAACCGGACAAACTCGCTCCTTTTCCTCTTTGACTCGTTGTGTTTAAGCTACGGTACAAAAGTGGCGGCTAAAATGACGTTTACAATTCACGGAAACTCATTGGATAAGAAAATCGAACTATCTTATGGCGAGGGGGGGGGGTGCATGGACTTTACCAATATGTACTGTATATGGGATTTTGGATACGCACATCACTGATCACCGTGAGCAAGACTGGTCACTAGTAAAGCGGAACTACAAAGAGTTATTGTATATCTTTTCAGTGCCGTAAAGCTGGTGTTAGTGCATGAAACTTTACTATTAAATCCGAAATAAAATAACCACTGACGAATCGAGAGAAAATATAAAGATTTTCACAATTTATGAAAACGACAGTACTCTACATTCATTTAAAAAACACATGAAGAATGCATCAGGAAAATGAATGAAAGCTGAATTCCAATGAATGACAGTAAATAAGTTAGAAAAACAAAAACTGGCACCTGGAGTGGACCGCCCAGATCTTGCCCACCGAGGTTCAGCTTCCCGAGAGACGAGAGAGTCGGAGAGAACTAAGAACGTGAGGAGTGAGAAGCTCAGTGTCAGTACACACGTGGCAGTGAGCGAGCGAGGAGCGTACCCTGTCTCGCGGGCATGATGGACTGACATAAGCTGTGAAAGACCGTAACTAACACACACCGCGTAAAAAAATATCCTGCGCTTATTATTATTACGGATATTTATTTTTGATATAGAAGTGATATTGGTACTGTAATAGCCGTGTCTCCAATGTGAACCTGGATTTTTATTTTAAGTTTATATGGGTAAGTATTTATTATAACTATTATTTTGTAAAAGTTCAATTCTACCTCTTGCCATTTAGGAAATTTTACAGTACAATGCTGATGACTCACTGCTTACAAACTGGACGTGCTTGTTCTTGTGAGAGCTTCGTGGTGCAGTGTTTTCCGTGTCTTAAAATGAAAATGTTATACACGGTATATATATATATACTAAAAACTGATGATATGTACCCCTGACAGTAACTAATGCTTATGGAGAAATATATATACACTGTATGTATACCGTATATATGTATGTACAGTATATGTATATATTATTAGAAGGTAAATAATTAATTGACAGAAATACAAGGTAATAAACTGAGAGGGAGTTACTGAGGAGAGAGAGTGAGAGAGAGAGAGAGAGAGAGAGAGAGAGAGCACTGGGACCTGACCATATCCCCTGTGTGTGTGTGTGCGTGTGTACGTCAACATTGCAGTAATTGCTACATTACTCGGCCATGACAAGTCACTGGAAAATCAGGTTCAGTAGAAAGTGTGCCTACCTTCCTTACCTCTGGAGATCATGGAGCCAGATCTTCAGAAAGTCGTGTTTTAATACTTCACTAAATAATTGTTACCTGATGATTAGCTCTCCCCCCCCCCAGATTATTTGACCTTATAACTAAACACCTTAACGCTACCGGGGGAAGAATAGGTTAGGGTAGGGTAGGTTAGGTTAGGGTAGGTCAGGGTAGGGTAGGGTAGGGTAGGGTAGGGTAGGTTAGGTTAGGTTAGGGTAGGGTGGTTTATCTTAAGGTGAAGTAAGCTGGGGGGGGTGGAACAAATCTGCAGATGATCCGGAAATAAAAATCTAACCGCTCGATACAGGTTACGACACAAAGGTTATAAAATCAACACGAGCTACTGATTACTGATGTGGTAACTTACTGAATAGACTGAATGCCGATATTAATATATATTCTCAAAGGTCAAGTTAAACTTTTCCCCCTAACTAGAGATTTAAAAAAAAATCCTTTATGGTTTCGTTTAGCTACGACACAAAGATGGGTTCTCACAGCCTCGTTATTTCCTCTCCTACTGGGGTGAGAGACACTGCTAATGAGCTTTCTATGGATACCTGCACTGTCTATGTACCATTTATCCACCTATCTATCTATCTATATATCCACCTTATCAATTTATATATCTGTCTATCCATATATCAATCTATTTCTCTATCCATTCTATTCTACTTTTATAACTGCGGTGTTGAGGACTAAAGGGAGAGTGAGCTCCTACACACTGGACCACCCTGCACGTATATACCTGAGGCAACACCTTCAGTAACCAGAAGCTTCGTGGCCGAGGAAAAAAAAAACCTACAGTATTATCATGGACTTGACCTTTGGGTTAAATTTGATTGGATATAATACTGTTATTTCCTTTAACCACATGAGGAAACAAAGGTAATTCAGGTGTGTAATTATTCACGACCCTACATGACCTGATATGACCCTACATGACCTGACATGCCCTTGAGGGATTAACATGGTGTTTTTTGCTTATTTTGTGATGGTCTAGGGTCCGGGGTGTGTCCTGACAGTGTGGCCAACTAGACTCAGGTGGTTCAGTACACCTTGGAATTTACGTGTTAACTCCAAGGCGACGGTAGAGTGTGTCTGGTATCACGTATCACACACTTTCAGACAGGACTAGTTGGCCTCTTCCTGTCGTCTAGGTATTAGTGAACTAGTTGGATTTTTACGACAAGCGGCTTAGTGATATGGTTGAGTGTCGGACAAAATCAATCCCCCCCCCGGACAAAACCTCCCCATTTAAAGCATAAATTAGGACAAAACCCCCAGTTTAATATATTAATGTTTCTCAAGGTACTGACTCACACAATAAACTGGTAGTGATTTAATTTTCCTACAGGTATTGACTCACACAATACCCCCCCCTTAACGCCTTCACTGCGGGGATGCCACTTTTGACACCACCAGACGATTTTATTCAGCACAGAGGTGACCCCGTACACAAGGGGGTCAGTAGACCATCTCCCTTAATAAGACCTTGCGGTGAAATAAACAAGGGTGTCTAATCTGCACAATAAATAAACAAAGGGTGTGTAATCTTGCGGTGAAATAAGCAAGGGTGTAAAAGCGGTGAAATAAACAAGGGTGTGTAATCTTGCGGTGAAATAAACAAAGGGTGTGTAATCTTGCGGTGAAATAAACAAGGGTGTGTAATCTTGCGGTGAAATAAACAAGGGTGTCTAATCTTGCGGTCAAATAAACAAGGGCGTCTAATCTTCACGTGATCTGTTTATGGTATCACCTTTGTAAATTCTTGGTGAAAATACAATCACAAACACACTGCACTAAGACCGGGTTGATGGACAAGGCTCTGACACCGTGGTTGGCCCGTGGAGGAATTACTGAGTTCGTGGAAGTTGTGTGTTAGTGAACGGCAGGACTGATCTGAGGGATTGCTCTCTCGTATTACTAACGCGGTTTCTACTTGTGCCTGTTGGTGTAGCTGTAGTGAGAGATGGTTTCTAAATGGCTTACGTTCAAGGAAGACGGTTTCTACATGACTCACGTTCTCAAATAAAAACGGTTTCTACATGGCTCACGTTCTCAAATGAAGATGATTTTTGAATGGCGTACGTTCTCAAATAAAGACGGTTTCTACTTATACCTGCTGATAAACATACTAACAGACAGTAATACTAACATGGCGTTCTCTAATTAAGGTGGTTTCTACTTAAACTTATCTACTAAAGCATTAATAGTGTATGAGCAGTAAGGCGGTTTCTACTTAAACTGTGTAGACGTACTTATGACATCTTGTACATGTTTTCACACTTAACTGAGTGGGTGGATGTGACACGTGACTCACATCCCCCTCCCCCCCACTCCCTTCTCTTCCTCCCTCTCTTCCCCCTCCCCCTCCCTCTCTCTCTCTCCCGCCTGAAGACATTCCTGCTGAATAATAAACCTCACGTCATCACCTGTGTTTGTCTCTCTCTCTCTCTCTCTCTCTCTCTAGTCTCTATTCTTCCAGTCTTTTTCTACCTATCCTCTCTCCTTAATTACCTCCTCTGTCTCCTTTTCTCCCTCTTTTCTCTTCCTATTCTTTATTCTCTCTTTAAAACAGTCGGTTCATACACAAGATTACAATAAAAAACCCAGAAATTATCGTAAGCGGATTTTACACCCACATAAGTACTAATGTTGATGCTCATTTGTTTTTGTGTTTTTGTCTTTTTAATAAATTCAGTGACATCTTCTCCCGGACGCTGGCTGGTGGTGAGGTGTGTGTGTGTGGAGGCGTCAAGGATGGTACTGTATTATGTTACCCAGGCAATTGTTTTAGCAGTGTTGGATCAGATGCCTTAAGGATCGTATACGTAAGTTTAAACTCTCTATAAGTGACAGGGAGTTTATATTGGTTATCTTAAAGAGCGAAACAAAAAATAAGACGAAATATTATTGTTTAAAATATATTCACCGAGGGATTGCATTACCAAACACCAATAATATTTGAAATGACGTAAAGACAATTCCTCAATGAACTTAAGTGAGGATGTATACACCTTTAGATCGCTTACTTTCCGATACAAAGACTAAAATTACACTTGAGGGTTGAAATCATAACTAAACGCGTAGCTGCTTTTAGTCACGGTTGAGAGAGAGAGAAGTCAATGTACCGATGTTTGATAATCAGGGCCCACACCCGGAAAATATTCTTGTGGAATGAATTGTACTCAAGGAAACTCATTAATTCAAGTCATGCAAAGGAGAGAAAGAGAGAGAGACAGAGAAACAGGCAGACAGATATAAGGAGAGAGAGAAAGACAAAAAGAGAACCAAGTCATTGTCCAAGATGTCCATTTATATAACAAAAACCTTCATGAGAGCAAGACGTGACCATGCAGGTGTGGTGTGGAGGAAACCTGGCGTGTGAGGTACTCCAGCTGGGCGGCAGGTAGGCAGGACACAGGGGTTGGTTGTCGTTACAGTACCCAGGTAATACGCCCTCCTAGGAATACCTATAGTAAGGTTTCCTGTGCTAGAATTTCCTCGTAACTGGAGCTGTGAGAATGTGTGTGTGTGTGTAGACTGCTTCACTTGAGTCGCGGTACGAAGCTGGATTCTTGATGGATCGTGTCTTAAGATTAATTACTATCTATTGAAACTAATCCACTTAATTTACAACACGTACATGGATCTCTACCCAAGATTATGTATTTTTTCTCTCCAAAGTTAGGAGGAAAAATTTTCGGGATATAAGTTGAAAATTTTAACCCTGGTGTTCGAACACTTGGGTGGGTGTGAGAGAGGAGGGGTCATGTAGAGTGGGGGGGTTAGGTATGCCTGTGGGGGGTGGGTCATGGGTAGAGGGGTTTAACCGGTGGGGGGAGGAGGAGGTTGGATCCAGTAAGAAATGGAGGGTGGTCATGAAGAAAGGTGGACATCCTCCCCCTCACCCTGCCTTACAGTCCTCCCCACCCGTCCAGCCTTACAAACACCCCCTTGCCTTACCCAACACACCCACCACCTCCCCACCCAGCCTCACAGACAGTAGTGTGGAGGCGACAAATAGACTTAGTATTGTGAAGGAGACGACGTAATTTATGCACGACTTAACAGACCAGGACACGAGACTCCATTCAGCCTCAACCACACACCATGAGCAAGCAACCACACACCATGAGCAAGCAACCACACACACACCATGAGCAAGCAACACACACCATGAGCAAGCAACCACACACACACCATGAGCAAGCAACCACACACCATGAGCAAGCAACCACACCACCATGAGCAAGCAACCACACACACCATGAGCAAGCAACCACACACCATGAGCAAGCAACCACACACACCATGAGCAAGCAACCACACACCATGAGCAAGCAACCACACACACCATGAGCAAGCAACCACACACACCAAGGAGCAAGCAACCACACACCATGAGCAAGACCACCACACACACCATGAGCAAGCAACCACACACACCATGAGCAAGAACACACACCATGAGCAAGCAACCACACACACACCATGAGCAAGCAACCACACACACCATGAGCAAGCAACCACACACCATGAGCAAGCAACACACACACACCATGAGCAAGCAACCACACACACCATGAGCAAGCAACCACACCATGAGCAAGCAACCACACACACACCATGAGCAAGCACCACACACCATGAGCAAGCAACCACACACCATGGAGCAAGCAACCACACACACACCATGAGCAAGCAACCACACACCATGAGCAAGCAACCACACACCCATGAGCAAGCAACCACACACACCATGAGCAAGCAACCACACACCATGAGCAAGCAACCACACACCATGAGCAAGCAACACACACGAGCAAGCAACCACACACCATGAGCAAGCAACCACACACACCATGAGCAAGCAACCACACACCATGAGCAAGCAACCACACACACACCATGAGTAAGCAACCACACACCATGAGCAAGCAACCACACACCATGAGCAAGCAACCACACACACACCATGAGCAAGCAACCACACACCATGAGAGCAACCACACACCATGAGCAAGCAACCACACACACACCATGAGCAAGCAACCACACACCATGAGCAAGCAACCACACACACCATGAGCAAGCAACCACACACACCATGAGCAAGCAACCACACACCATAGAGCAAGCAACCACACACACACCATGAGCAAGCAAACCACACACACCATGAGCAAGCAACCACACACCTGCGAGCAAGCAACCACACACCATAGCAAGCAAACAACACACCATGAGCAAGCAACACACCATGAGCAAGCAACACACACACACCATGAGCAAGCAACCACACACACCATGAGCAAGCAAACACACACCATGAGCAAGCAACCACACACACACAATGAGCAAGCAACCACACACACCATGAGCAAGCAACCACACACCATGAGCAAGCAACCACACACACACATGAGCAAGCAACACACACACCATGAGGCAACCACACACCATGAGCAAGCAACACACACCCAGAGCAAGCAACCACACACCATGAGCAAGCAACCACACACCATGAGCAAGCAACCACACACCATGAGCAAGCAACCACACACCATGAAAGGCAACCACACACACCATGAGCAAGCAAACACACACATGAGCAAGCAACCACACACACACCATGAGCAAGCAACCACACACACCATGAGCAAGCAACCACACACATGAGCAGCAACCACACACACAACGGAGCAAGCAACCACACACCATGAGCAAGCAACCACACACCATGAGCAAGCAACCACACACCATGAGCAAGCAACCACACACCATGAGCAAGCAACCACACACACCATGAGCAAGCAACCACACACACCATGAGCAAGCAACCACACACCATGAGCAAGCAACCACACACACCATGAGCAAGCAACCACACACACCATGAGCAAGCAACCACACACCATCACCCAGTAACACACCACCACCACCACTCACAACCACATAGCATTAGTCCTTACGTCTGAAGAATAAAGGATAATTAGACACAAAAAATGGATTCATGTCTACCTCAAGAGTCGATTAATTCACTTCTTTTCATGTCACTTTGTTAGATCAGTCGCTGTTGTATTTCCCAGTGGAGGCGAGGCTTACAATTTTTTTTGAAGGGGGGGGGATACACCTGTACTGTCTATGTTTATTGTTTGTATACCTGTACTGTGTAGGTTAATTGCTTCTATACCTGTTCTGTCTAAATACACAATTTTTATACCGTCATTGTACATAGACAATGCAAGTATACAAATAATGTGCAACCATATACAATAAAGATAGCCGTCAAAATGGCCGATACAATAAAGATAGCCGTCAAAATGGCCGATACAATAAAGAAGTCTAACAAAATGGGCGACACTATAAAGAAGTCTAACAAAATGGCATCCAAATCACTTAACTAAGCTCTACCATAACCGGACATGGGGAAGCGGCTCCTCCTAGGGGTCAGGGCAGAGGTGAAGGTGTTATCTCTCCCTTATCTGACTCTCTGCTTTTCAGGTGAGATAAAGGAGAGAACTGTATGGTCACTAGTTGAGTCAAGGTCGAGTGAGTGTGTGTGTGTGTGCTTATGTGTGTGTTTGTATGTGTGTGTGTGTGTGTGTTTATGTGTGTGTGTGTTTATGTGTGTGTTTGTGTGTTTGTGTGTGTGTGTTTGTATGTGTGTATGTGAGTGCGAGTGTGTGTGTGTGTGTGTGTGTGTTTGTGTGTGTGTGTTTGTATGTGTGTGTGTGTGTATTTGTGTGTTTGTGTGTGTGTGTGTGTGTGTGTGTTTGTATGTGTGTGTGTGTGTGTGTTTATGTGTGTGTGTGTGTGTGTGTGTGTGTGTGTGTGTGTGTGTGTGTGTGTGTGTGTGTGTGTGTGTGTTTAAGTCTCTGATGTGTTACCGAAAGCTTTACTAAATATTTTTTTTACTCACAATGGGCATTAGTAATGTTATTGTACTGTATATATAAAGTGGAGTCATTTCTGTCTGTCTCTGTTTCTTTCTTTTTATCTGTAATCTATCTCTCACCTGCCCCTAATCTCTCTCTCTCTCTCTCTCATTCACCACATGGACACTTCCGACAGTTTTACAGCCTCCCACCACCACCAACCCCTGTGTCTCGTGTCTCTGGGGTTGAAGACGAGACCTCCACTACCTGGTCTTGTGGACTGGGTGGTGGGTGGAGCTGCCCCCCTCCCCCAACCTCGTGTCTGAGAGAGAGAGAGAGCGAGATAGAGAGAGAGACGTAATTACGGAGCTGGTAGGTACTCTCAGACCCCCCTACAGGTAAATACGGCCCCGTTTCTAGTGTAGACACCCGTCAAGTCATCTCTCTCTCTCTCTCTCTCTGTTCCGCCCAAAAAGGTATCCTAGTGAAGGATGGAAGGCAGGATGGTGAAGGAGGGAATGTAACGTTATTTTTCACCAATCCTTTTCAATCGAACTTCTATATTTACCGCAACTGAGAGAGAGAGAGAGAGAGAGAGAGAGAGAGAGAGAGAGAGAGAGAGAGAGAGAGAGAGAGAGAGAGAGAGGCTGCTACTACTGATTATGATAAACTCTCTATTAGTCACATTTTTATTACGATAATATAGCTACAGAATGTTACACCCCACATACGGTATATCTAAGGTTTTATTTTCTCCCTCTCCCCCACAGGTGTGCTGCAGGTATGGAGCGCGGGCGGTCAACAGGTGTGGGCGGCGGGGGAGGGGCGCGTGGGCTGGTAGCGGGTGTACGGAAGGTCTTCAGGTCCAAGTCTTGCTCTGAAAAGCATTCCCGTTCCCGCACCGTCAGGGAGGATGAGGCGCCCGACCAAGCCCCAGGCAGCCGCGCCACCCACCCACCCACACGTAACAGTAGCAGCAGCAGCAGTAACAACACCACCACCAAACATCGCAGGTGTCCCAGGTCGCCCTTCCTAGGCTGGAGGAGGTCTAAGTCTCATAAAGACATCTCAGAGAGTCAAAAGAAGGCGAAGGGGAGAGACGCCCTGGAGAACGAGAGAGCAGGGTGGTGTTCACAGTCCCAGGCGGAGAGACTCAGTTTACACAGTTCGGAGACCTATGGTCACATCACCCTGGCAGCCCAGCAGGACGTGGGGACGGGGCGGTGTGGGGACAGTGAGCGTTCGCGAGCACAGTCGGATAATAAGAATGGGACAACTACGAACGAGGATGAATCTGGTAGTGACTGTGGTGAATACACAGAACCGCGGCTGTGTAACGGAACAACGGTGTGTAGTGACGGTAACGGTGCTGTAGGCGATGGCGGTGAGCCTTGTGCCAAAACTAGTGATGGTGTGAAGGACCATGCAAATAACAGTGTCATAAATAGCTTCGTTTGTAATTCCGACAACGTGGTGGTAGGCAGTGAGAGCAGCTGTGTGTCGTTGCCAGAGAGTGGGTCAGGGGGACAACCTCGGGGCGTGGTGAGGGACAGAGGGGACGGCAGTGACTCCCTGGAGGTCTGTGGTGAGGAAGAAACACTGGAAAAAGAAACTTGCGTCAGGTACTTAAAAGACATTTACAGGAACAGTAAAGAAACTTCCGACTGTCCAACGAGCTTCAGCGGAGGACCAGCGATGCTGGGTCGAGGACTGTGGCTGAAGGCTGCCCTGAGTTATAACTTACAGATGCCTGACTCTCCAAGAAACGAAGTTGTGGTGTTGGCTCTGGGCATTGATCAGTATATTGAGGAGGTGTTCCGGCACCTGGATCCTTCAGGGACGAGCAGAGTGAATGCTGAGGACCTTGAGGCTCTGTGTCAGGTCCTGAGACTGACGGAGGCCATGAAGGAGGAAGAGGAGGAGGAAGTAGAGAGATGTCGATGTTTAGGATCAAACCTGACACTTCATGGATCTCTGGACGGCTCGCTGGCAGATATAAACCAGTACAGTAAGTGCCCTTTACACCTTACATTTAGTGACTTCAACGACAAATTATGTGCGAGGTTCATCCGGGCCGCCAAGGCTGAGAGCGTCCTCCCACTGGGCCTCCGGCGGCCTAATAATCAACGCCTGGTGACGTCAGTGGTCAACGTCCAGCGTCGCTACGATGTGTTGGAAAACATCTCACGGAGCCTGGCGGAGGTCAACGCCAAGCTCAACGATAAGGAAGGGACACGGCTGTTGGACGACTGTACAACGACGGGAGTCGTCTGCTGCAAGTGTCAACAGGTGACACACGTCGACCGTAACTCCAACATCTCACCTCAGCCCCTGGACGTTGAGGTATCTTATCTCCAACGGCAGGTTCTCCTGCAGGAACAGGAGCTGCAATGCTTGCGGGAGGTTATTGAGGACATGCGTATCGCCCTCCAGAGCTCTGACGCCGAGAACTTGGCGCTACACGTAAGGATCGAGAGAGGAGACGTAACACCTAACCCGAGAGCCTCTCAACATGACCTGTCGCTCACTGATGAAGAGGACACCATCGACAACCTGGTGCGACAGCTGACAGAACTAGACCGTCCTGCCGCCCTGAGCACCTCCACAGACCCGGACGCTACTCCTACACCGTCCCGCCCACCCTCACCCTCACCCGCACCCCCACCCTCCCAGCGGCCCTCCTCCACGACACACCATCCCGAGAATCCAAATTCTACAGAAGATCCACTCAACACGGCGTTCATATCAGGGGACTGCTCCATGGAGGCCGAGCTACAAGCTACCTACGAGGCCCTACAGGAGGCACGGGAGCAGCAGGAGGCGATGCAGGCAGACCTCCAGCAAACAGTAAGTCAGCTACAGGAGAGGGAGGCTGACTTACGAGGGGCGGAGCTCAATCTCCGGGCTGCTCACTCCGCCCTAGAGAAAGCCCACTACGATAACCACGCCCTCGTCATGGAGATCGCGGAGACCCGTCGCACCCTGGAGAAGAGCCAGGAGAAGGTGCAGGAGGCGTGGGAAGACCTGCGGCAGGCTAGGGACACCGCCCTGCTGAAGGAGACGCAGCTACAGGAAGCAGAAGCCAAAATACAGCGCCTCAGACACTCCAGGTAAGATACTATTCTGTTTATTGTCTCTCCACACCTGAAAACCTACAGGTAAATCGCTGTCTTCTCACACCTGGGAATCCACAGCTACACTGTTACTTGCTATGTGTTTATCTTCCACACCTGAGCCACTGTAGGTAAGTTGGTGTTAATTTAACGAGTATATCCCTACTGGACACATCTCTTACGGTCTGTATATACAAACCTGCTCACCTGCCCCTCCCCCACGCCCCCCCTCAAGATCACCGCACCTGCTGCTGGACCTCAGGTGTGAGCTGCTGCTAATTGCAACCCGTTATCAGGTATGAGAACAGGACTCGATAATCCTAACTTAGCAGAACATGACATAATGTATACCTAACTTAACATTAACCATCCCAAGTTAAACCTAATCTAACTAAACCTAACCCTAACCTAATCTATCCAAAGCTAACCTAAGCTAATACGAGCTTCTACCCTAAATGTGAACCAAAATTAACCTAATTCATTTAGTGTGTGTGTGTGTGTGGAATGGGGATTGACAAGCGACAGTTGATTAAAGATTCTGTTGGTGGTAGTTGTGGAGGACTGCCTCCCCCCCGAGTGTGGAGAGAGAGAGAGAGAGAGAGAGAGAGAGAGAGAGAGAGAGAGAGAGAGAGAGAGAGATAGAGAGTGTAGCTACCTGGGTTAACCTCACCTGACCTCCCCTTAAGAAACTCATCAAAGAGGCAAGGAGGTCATTGGGGGTCAGGAATGTTGACCTTGCCCGCTTGGGTCTTCAGGGTAGTGGGAGCACTGGAGGTAGGGTGCCCAATAAACTAGCCCCTAATCGTGGTTTGGGGCAAATCTTGAACAAAATTAACCAAGTAGGTAGGGTTAATTGGATCCCAGTTCTAATTGGGCCCCATTAAGGTGAGGGCCCATTAGGTAGGGGTCTATTAGAGCTTGGACACGCTTGGACTGGTTCTTAGTCCTTATGGTTAGACTAAATTGGGGTTTTGACCTTTTAATGGTGATGGTTTAATTCTTTAATGACGAACGACTGTGCCAATTTAGGGCAATGGTTTAACACTTTAAGGTCGATAGTTGAGAGTTAACCATCGACACACACACACACACACACATACCTATACGCTATTCAGAACTCAGAGAATAAATATTAACACAGGTGAATTGTCATTTCTTAATAATAGGCAAGTAAAACTCTCTCTCTCTTTCATCACCATAGGTCATTAACGTTGACCTCTCCTCCCCCAAGGTAAATCAAAGGTCAAGTCTGGGTGTGACAAATCTGGTCGAAGGTGTGATAGAGGCATCATGGCGGCCAAATTCACCTATGACTCTACTTCTATCTTTTTAATTAAGAGATTTAAGCCTTGGGAATGAAAGAACTAAGTGTAGATTGTCGTTGTTGTTGTTGTTGTTGTTTGTGTTGTTGTTGTTGTTAGTGTTGTTGTTGTTGTTGTTGTTGTTATCACTCAAATTCATTGTTGTTTTGACCCCTATCCTGTTGAGATGACTTTTGAGGCTAATTAAGAAAATTACCTGAATCTTACAAGGAGGTTCATTTTCCCTCCCAATCTCTCTCCTGTGACCCGACCAGACTCCTTGACCTCTTCCCTGAGGTCAAGTGGAGGTAGTGTGAGGTCCTTAGTAATTGGAGGGGGGGAGGGGTAGGGGGAGGGATAAATTGCACCATAAATAAATAAAGAAAAAAATATCTTCCTAGGTGGTAGTACCTCCCTGTTTGTTAGATGCCTACTACCTGATGTGTGTGTGTGTGTGTGTGTGTGTGTGTGTGTGTGTGTGTGTGTGTGTGTGTGTGTGTGTGTGTGTGTGTGTGTGTGTGTGTGTATGTGTGTGTGTGTGTGTGTGTTATACGTCTGGATAGGTTGATGGCTATATGAGCGATAGGGGTTGGGTGTAAATGGGACTGCCCAGTACGCTGCAGTTTCCTCCATTCTTATGTTCTTGTGGGTGATTGCCTCGAGATCGAACCAGTGACCATTAGGACTAGAAACAATGAGAGAGAGAGAGAGATAAAGATGAGTGACAAGGTGATTGATGAAGTGAAGCAGTGGTGATTGATGGAGTTGAGGGGGTGGTGATTAATGGAGTTGAGGGGTGGTGATTGATGGAGTTGAGGGGTGGTGATTGATGAGGTTGAAGGGAGTGGTGATTGATGGCAGATTAAACTCAGGTAAAAGTAAGTGTTGTCAGCGTCAAGTGTCAGCCCCGGGAGGATACGATACTAGCTGACACTCACCTGTTGTGTACACTGATGAATCCTGACTCTTGTACACAGACTCACAAAGTATCGTTACGAGAGATTATTTTACCTCAACAACTAATACTTTTAAAAAATCAATAAAAAAAATCAAATAGTAAATAACATATTCGTTATTACTTATAAATCACCAAACTAAAAAAAATGGGTTAACGAAATAATGTTTATGATAACTGACGCATACAGGTAAGCACAGGTGATGGCGGCTCAATATTCATACCTGTACAAATTAGAGATTCTAAATACCGAGTTAACATTCCTCAGGCCTCCTTCTCTCCCCCCCCTCCTCCTCCACCCTCTGGTATGAAGCTGCGATACGCCTCAGTGCTCTCACACGCCCGCCCGCCCGCCCGCCCAGTCCACTGTAACTGACCACTGTACCGGTCATGCCAGCGGGGGGGCCCACCACTGTGCCGGTACATGAATGCGGTGTCACTAGTTTAACGGTTCAGATGGATACTGGAAGGGGGTTAGATTAGGTTAGCGTTAGGTTTGGTTAAGTTAGGTTAAATTAGCGTTAGGTTAGTTTAGTGTTAAGTTTGTGTTACATAAGGTTAAGGGAGTGTTAGAGTAGATTAAGTTACATTAGGTTTGTGTTAGATCAGAATAACTTAGAACATAAGAACATAAGGAGTCTGCAATAGGCCGGTTGGCCTGTGCATGGCAGCTCCTGTCGAGAGTTACTACCACTCTCTATCATCCATGAATCTATCTAGCCTCCTTTTAAAACTTTCCAGCGTTCCAGCACTTACTACAAAGTTGCTAAACTTGTTCCACTCGTCCACCACCCTATTTGTGAACCAGTTCCTTCCTATCTCCCTCCTAAACCTAAACTTATCCAACTTAAATCCATTACTACGAGTCCTATCCTGCTCGGATATTATAAGAACTTTATCTATATCTCCTACGTTAGGTTAGATCAGATTAACCTAGGCTAGGTTAATCTAGGTTAATGTTAGATCAGGTTAGATTAAGTTTTCGTTAGATTAGATTAGTTAGTGTTAGCTTAGGTTAGATTAAATTGATGTTAGATTAGGTTAACATCAACGTGGCAAATCTTAGTGTATAAAGTCAATCAATCAACACAGTGGAAGGCTTCATTTTCAGGTGATCCCAAACTAAGACACCGGAAGCCAGTGACCTAAACCCTAGCAGGAGGCCGGGTGAGGGCGTGACACTACCCTTCTCTCTCTCATCCCCTCCCCCTCTCCCTCACCCCCTCCCTCTGTCCCTCACCCCCTCCCCCTCTCCCTCATCCCCTCCCTCTCTCTCTCACCCCCTTCTCTCCCTCACCCCCTCTCTCCTCATCCTCCTCTCCTCACCCCCTCTCTCTCCTCACCTCCCCTCCCTCACTGTTAGTTAACGGAGGAGTGGTTCATCTGGTTGGGATGTTTTTTTTTATTTATACCTTAAGAGGACCAGTTGTATCACCTCAAACAGTCAGGCAGCCACTCAGCCAGTCTACTCACCTCGGTCAGTCACTCAACCACCTAATCATTCAGTCACTCAACTCAGCCACTCTTCTCAGCCAGTCAATTATTCAGTTAGTTAGTTAGTTAGTTAGACAATCAGTCATTCAATCAGCCAGTCAATTACTCACCCAGTCAGCCAGTTCGTCAGTCAGTCAGCCAGTCAGTCAGTCATTATATGAGGTGGTGATGATATGGGTATGAACGTCACCAGTGTATCTATCTCATGACACACACACACACACACACACACACACACACACACACACACACACCATGCAATTTCGACCATAAATTTACTTAAAATAAAAATAAAACCAAACAAGAACGTCCACAACAAACAAACAATGAGAGAAAACAAACAAACAATAACAAACAACAACAGTAGGGTGTCGTGTCCCCACAACAACACATCCCCGGATATGCTTCAGTTAGTCAGGGTGATTAATATTTACCTAAGTGACACCTAGGTCTACTTAACCCAAACCTGAGACGGCCTGTAAAGTGGGCCCCAAAATTCTAATGGGCCCCTCAGTGCTAACGTGAGATTGGAGTCTACGTCCCAATTAGGTTACGGATTAGTCGGACTGGGTCAATGTGGATTGGGGCCCATTTAGACAGGGCCCATTGGGAGAGGGGTATATTAGGACAGGAGTCTATTGGGATTAGGCTCAACTAATTCAGGGATCCATAAGGACAAAAGAATAGAGGCCTGTTAGGACGTAATGGGCCTAATTGACGAAGGGTAGGTGGTGGTAAGATGTCACGAGGTCAAATGGTGTCACGTCTCTCCTTCCTCCTCCCTTCCTTTCCTGTTTATCCGGAAGGTAGGGACTGTCAGCAGGTAAGGAAGGAGGGAAGGATCCTTTAACTAATCCTTATGGCTGCATCACTATCTACTTGAAATACGATATCATGCCGGGATGGAAGATGAATTTCAGCGCATGTTTTGGGCTAATTTTTAAAAACTAGCAGATTTGTAGGCCAGATTTTTTGCTAGTTGGCGTCTGCTAGCTGGTATTAGGCAAGTTAATCTATTTGCAGTAACTAAATATTCACTAGTATTCATTTCCCGCCAAAAAGTGATATTATGACGAGGAATAACAGCTGATGTTTGGATAGCAGTAAAGGTAAACAAACGGGGTCTCATTTTAGCGCGGGAAGAGGCGTGATCACTTCCCAGGAGGATGACACTGACGGCCTTACAGATATAAGCAACAGTGAAATGAGGCCATATATGCCGCCGTCCTCCGATAAAGTGCCACTTTTGGGAGGTCGAGTGAGGCGTTTCTTGGGTCAAACTAATTTATCTTATGGTCTGAGTTCCCGAGAAAACCACTCAGAATACGTCATCGGCCCTGACACTAATCCTGGCACTGCTCGACTTAAGGTGCCACTGGTCGACTAAGGTGCCACTGGTCGAACATAGAAACGAAGCTCCCGGTCCATTCACAAAATTCTCACTCCTACGTTCTTACGATTCTTCAGTTTGTTTGTAAACAGACCGTGGCCTGAGCACCTGTGGCTGTACACACACACACACACACACACACACACACTGAGTAGGGTTATTATTATTATTATTATTTAAATTATTATTATCATCAGTATTATTATTCCTACCCTCCTTATTATCGACACACTTGCCACACATAATCCCCGGAGGATTTACGGGTGGGGGGCTCTCTCACCCACGGCTGTCACCCTCACTACTGGAGCCATTCATTCATAAATCTCAGACGCCAGCTGGACCTGTAGTGCACCCAGCTGGTCACACACACACACACACACACACACACACACACACACACACACACACACACACACACACACACACACACACCACACACACACACACACACACACACACACACACACACACACACACACACACACACACACACACACACACACACACACACACACTCTCTACAGTATTTGTCGATATATATATATGTGTATGTATGTATGTATGTATGTATGTATGTATGTATGTATGAATGTATGTATGTTATGTATGCATGTATATATGTATGTATATATGCATGTACTGTATGTATGTATGTATATTATGGAGACCTGTGGTGTAATAGTCAGCATGCTCTTCGCAAGTGAGCGGACCCGGGTTCGATCCCAGGCAGGGTAAAACTATGGGCAAGTTTCTTTACCCCATTTGCCTCTGTCTACCCAGCAGTAATTGGGAACCTGGATGTTAATCGATTAACGGATCGTGTTCCGGGGTAATGGTTAGCCAGTGCAGTTGTCCGGTCTTCTTGGACTATTCCTTGACACTGGGTCATGCAGCTCGTTAACTCAGGGTGTGGTTGTTGTGTTAGCGACAGCTTCTACACCTTAAACAAATTCACGCCTAGGTGGCCCTAGGGCCGGCCATCCTCGTTACACGAGGGCAACCATTATGTATGTATGTATGTATGTATGTATGTATCTCTCCCTCCTCTATGTATGTATGTATGTCTCTGAACACCATAGTGGAGGCAGTGAGTCACCGGGTAATGTGGCACTGTGGCTTACTGTATATAATTGCCCGTCTATGTATTATACTCGTGTGTGTGTGTGTGTGTGTGTGTGTGTTTGTGTGTGTGTACATATCTTCGACGAGTCTTCGTAACCCAATCCCAACCTTAACCTAACTTCCAACCTTATCTAACCAAAACCTAACTCAATCTAACCTAACAACGTATCAGCTTAAGGAAAGATGTGGGATTTGTCCGTTGATTTTGTAACCTATGAGTCAGGGGTGGGGTGAGGGCGAGCCTGGGGGGTGGAGGGGGAGAGGGTGAGGGGAGGTGAGGCACAGTTGGCACCCCCCCCACTAAGAGGCAGACGTACACACCTGCTGACAAAGTTTTTTTATCCTGAGTCTGTAACGTTCCTCTCTCTCTCTCTCTGGTTTTACATCATGTTATACGTCATCATTCACACACACACGCACACACACACACACACACACACACACACACACACACACACACACACACACACACACACACACACAATAGGTCAATAATTTCTTCTTTTATTCTTCCACTTTCTCTTTCTTCTCCTCCTCCTTCTTCTCCTGTCCTTCACCTGCATCTGTTCCTCCTTTTATTCCTTTGTTTCCTCCTCCTCTTCTCTCTTTACCTTGACCCCATTCTCTAAGGTCTTTCCCTTTTTCCTTCCTTCCTTCCCCATTGCACTATCTCCTCTTTCGTCTCTATCCTTGCTTCCTTCCATCCCCACTGCTATCACTTCTTCTCTCCCTCCTTCCTTTCTTCCCTCTCCCTTCTTTTTCCTTGATTCCTTCGTTTCTCCCTCCTTCCCTCCCTCTCCCTTCCTCCTTTCCTTCCTCTCCCTCCTTTACTCCTTCTACCTTCCTTCTTGCTTCCTTCCTTCGTTTCTCCCTCCCTCCTTACAGCTGGTGTGAAGGAAGGGAGTCATCACAGTTAGTCTCCCTGGCTTCCGTTTGCTCCCTGGCGGCATCTTGTATTGTCGACCCGAGGAGGGCGGATGTACTTCTTTCTTTTTCACCTGGGTGTCCGGGGTGTGGTGCATGTGTCCTGGGTGTAGGCACGTGTCCTGGGTGTGTGTACGTGTCCTGGGTGTAGTGTACGTGTCCTGGGTGTAGTGTACGTGTCCTGGGTGTAGAGTACGTGTCCTGGGTGTAGTGTACGTGTCCTGGGTGTAGTGTGTATGTGTCCTGGGTGTAGCCTGGTGTCTTAAGTATTCAGGGTGTCATTCCCACACGTGTCTGAAGGCTTTTGTGAGAGGTATTTATTGACGCTGTTCTCATTACCACCCTCCCTCCCTTCCTCCTACCCTCCCTTATTAACACCTCCTTCCTCCCTCCCCTCCCCTCCTACCCTCCTCACTCTTTCTACCGTCCCTTCTCAATTCTTCCACCTCCCTCACCCTCCTCCTTTCTTCCATGTTCCCTCCCATCCTTCCTCCCTTCCCCTCCACCCTCGTTCCTTTCTCTCCCCTTTCTCCACCTTCCTGCCTCCTCTCCTCACCTGACCTTCCCCCTCTCCTCCTACTCCTTCCTCCTCCTCCTCACCTGACCTTCCCTCCTCCTACCCCTTCCTCACCCTATGATCCGACTCCCACCCACCACTTAAGATTCACATAATTCAAACTCACCTGCCTTGGATGGTGATGTTCATTCAGGTGAGGAGTAGAGGCGTGAAAGGGGCGGTAGAGTGGCACTTGAGGGGGGGTGGAGGAGGGTCAAGACGCTGAATGGAAAAGCATGGATTCAGCTGTTTGAGAAGTATCGAAAACGGAAAGGCGTTGATTCAGCCGTTTCAGGAAGTATCGTAAACGGAAAGGCATTGATTCAGTCGTTTAAACAAGTCTCCTAAACTGAAACTGAAGTTGTCGATTCAATTTAAAGCTTCAAAACCAAAAATAACTTCATCACGTGTGTTGTTAAGAGGCGCCGCCAGAGGGCTCTTGAGCTCTCTTATAAACATACGTAGATAATTGTGGTCTAAACACTGTGTAATATAAACATAGATGAATGACCGTAAATTATGTTAGTTAAATATCTATAAACACTAATAAACAACAACAACAACAACAATAATAATAATAACTAAGAAATAATAATAATTAATGTAGGAACTTTTATGTATTGAGAATTTAGATCATGTTGTGAGGCAATGGGAGAGAGAGAGAGAGAGAGGGGGGGGGGGGGGGGGAGGGGAGAGAGAGAGAGAGAGGCTTATAATAATCCTTAACTGCGATAATCAATTTATGGGACTCATCTCCCCTCTCTTACCTCCCCCCTTACACACTTCCTCCTTCTCATCCCCCCCTCTTCACCTTCTTCCTCCTTTCCTCCCCTTACTCCCCTCTTCCCCCCTACTCCTCAATCTATTATCAAACATAGACAGTAATCTCCCCTACCTCCTCACCCCTTATACACATCCTTCGCTTCCTCCTCCTCCCCTCTCCTTCCTCCCTCCCTCCCCTAAACCAAAATTAAACGATCCGTCAGCACCCCCGCTGGCCTGGATCACTGGCCACCTCGCATATAACGGATCACTTGATAATTGATCCACCGGCAGTGTCCTAACTACTGACCAGCCAGCCACCACCCGGCCCTAGGAGCGTTGGGTTACTGAGAGAGAGAGAGAGAGAGAGAGAGAGAGAAGGAAACAGGATGTGAAGAGATGATGATGAAAGGGAAGGAAGAAAAGGAGAAACAACAGATGAGAATAAGTGATAACAGAGAAGAAGAAGGAGGAGGAGGAGGAAGAGGCAGATGAAGAGGAGGAGGAAGAGGAGGCAACAGCTGTAGGTCGTACGCTGCACTTAAGCATCTTACCTCAACCTGGCGTGTCTTGGGTAGGGTAAGGTAGGGTAAGGTAGGGTAGGGTAGGGGAGGGAGGGAGGGGAGGGTAAGGTAAGGTAGGGTAGGGTAAGGCAGGGTAGGTAGGGTAGGGTAGGGAGGGGGGGGAGGGTAAGGCAGGGTAAGGTAAGGTGGAGGGTAGGGTGGGTAGGTAGGGTAGGGGAGGGAGGGAGGAGGGTAAGGCAGGTAAGGAAGGGGGGAGGGAGGGAGGGTAAGAATAGTGATTCAGGTAGAGGGGGGAGGCAGGTTAGGTACTCATTCCACCCTTCCCACCTATGGAGTCTTCCTTCTCCTCACCATGACTCTCCCCGATCAAAGACTCCCTCCCCATAACGAGATTTTCCCTCCCTCCCTCCTCCATCTTCACAGCCTAGGACTCTCCCCTCTCCTTCCCTCCCTCCCTCCCTCCTCTCCTCTCTACCTTCCCTCCTCCCTCCCTCTCTCACACGGTGTCTGGGTGCCATATATAGGTCAGCCTCATTGAATGCTTGTTAGCTTGTGATATATAATCTACACTAACAAGACATGGTTACCCTCACTCAACGCCTGTGACCTGAGACCGTCTTGACACACACACACACACACACACACACACACACACACCAGTACCTTTAACAATCTAAACATTAATCTTTTCCTCCTTAAATAACTACCAGTTCAAGTCTCAGTGTGTATGTCGTAGTATAAGTGAGACAGACAGACAGACAGACAGACAGATAGAGAGACAGCTAAACACGACTGTCTATCGCCTAGGAAAACATCGCTCTAAGACACCAGCTCCTCCTGCACTGTATGGGGGCCTGGTTGTGTGACGTCATCTGTTTACATTCCATGGAAGAGTTGTCGGTTGATATTTTTTTTTTTATTTGATTATAATAAAAATATTTTGATAATTTCTCTATACTTGTCTTCAGTGTTACTAAGTGTGACGTCACGATTGTTTACAGTCCGTGGAGAGTTGCCGGTTTTGTGTTTATTTATTTATTTATTTTATTTTTTTGCATATAGTACGTTGATGTGGGTGATGATGATGATGATGATGATGATGATGATGATGATGATGATGATGACATTACTTTATAAACAAAAATAAACACTCCCTCAGCATTATTTGTGAGTCAGACGAGTACCAGGAAACTATTTATACAACAACAACAACAACCACAACTACTGCTGCTTCTACCACCATCACAACAATAACCATAATTTACAACTAAAACAACATCTTTATCAATAACATCTGCAGAAACAACAACCACAACAACCACTACAGCAACAACAACCACCACAACAACAACAACAACAACCACTACAGCAACAACAACCACCACAACAACAACCACAACAACCACTACAGCAACAACAACCACCACAACAACAACAACAACAATGGACCAGGGGAAACGGGTCATCAGATAAACAGCTGGTAATTAAAGGAGTCTGGCCCGTGTGCATCTGTCACACACACACACACACACACACACACACACACACACACACACACACACACACACAACACACACACACACACACACACACACACACACACACACATCCATACACACACACACACACACACACCTCTCAAACTGGCTGACTTACAGAAATAGGCGTCAAAATTATTATAATAATAATGATAATAATAATAATAATAATAATAATAATAATAATAATAATATAATAATAATAATAATAATAATAATAATAATAATAATAATAATAATAATAATAATGATAATAATAATAATAATAATAATAATAATAATAATAATAATAATAATAATATTAATAAATAAATAACAATAATAATTAAAGTTATACTGAGACATACTACTCTGTGTGTGTGTGTGTGTGTGTGTGTGTGTGTGTGTGTGTGTGTGTGTGTGTGTGTGTGTGTGTGTGTGTGTGTGTGTGTGTGTGTGTGTGTGTGTGTGTGTATTTTACGCCATAATTAAAACAGAGGAAAAGCCATTAATAAGATTGATTGGCTTAAAGACATATGATACCTTAAGGACAGCACGAGAGCGGGTGTTGTGGGTTGTGGTCATCAGCTGTTTCTTGTTTATCACCACCACATGTGTGCTTGAGGCTCGACCAGTCAGGTTAGGTCCGTCCTGAGCTGAGGCTGGTCGGTTAGGATAGTTAAAGTATGTCTCTCTCTCTCACCACACACACACACACACACACACACACACACACACACACACACACACACACACACACACACACACACACACACACACACACACACACACACACACCGGGACAGTCACAGCTGTGGGCAGAATTGGGAAACAGACCCCTATGTAGAGGCCAAACTCATGTCCCTCACCTCACCTATTACCTCACTACCCCTCCATAGGTCACCATCTGCCTCACTTCTCACTGTGTTTCCTCATCTCTCACCCCCTCCCTCTCTCCTACACGCCCCTCTCCTCACTTTAATCATTGACTTTTCCACCCCATTCTCACAATCTTTCTCTCCTCTCCTCACCCTTCCTTTATCTCCACTTCCTTCACTTACTCCCTCACCTCCACACCCCTCTTTACCCTCCTCCTCCTCCTCCTCCTCCTGCCATCCGTTACCTAGCACGTGCCCAGCTGCCCACGACCCTGCACTACCTCACCTTCCTCCCTCCTGCCATCACCATCCCTCCCCTGCCACCACCAATGCCACCACCAATCCCCCTGCCACCACTGTCCCCTTTGCCACCACCAATCCCCCTGCCACCACCGTCCCCCTCTGCCACCACCAATCCCCTGCCACCACCGTCCCCCTCTGCCACCACCGTCCCCCTTGCCACCACCAATCCCCCTGCCACCACCGTCCCCCTCTGCCACCACCTTCCTCCCTCCTGCCATCACCATCCCTCCTGCCACCACTGTCCCCTCTGCCACCACCACCCCCTCTGCCACCACCAATCCTCTGCCACCACCAATCCCCCTCTGCCACCACCAATCCCCTCTGCCACCACGTCCCCCTCTGCACCACTGCCCCCCTGCCACACTAACCCCTCCACCACCGTCCCTCTGCCACCACCAATCCCCCTCCGCCACCACTATCACTTAAATAAAAATTAAAGTGAATTATAAAGTAAAATTTAGAAATATTTACTTGACCTTTTTTAACACAGTGTCGGTAACTGGGTCAGACATAACAAGGGGACGAGAGGTTGACATTTCTGAGTTATTAATGAGAAGAATTTACACAAGTTCCTGACCTTTTTTTTTACACGTTTTTTTTACAGCCGTCGCCACACTTCCCTGACCTCATTTACACGAACAATTTACAAGCCTATACCTCCATAACCTCTTTTACACGAACAATTTACACACACACACTATTACTTATTCTGATTTCTTTTACAACTCAGAAGGGAGGGAGGATGGAAGGGAGGGAAGGGAGTAGAAATGGAAGATGTGAATGAGGGAAAGGGAAGCTGGAGGGAGTAAAAATTAGGAGAGAAGGAAAGGAGTTGATGGAGGGAGTGTAAGAGAAAGGGAGGGAGACAGGCAGGAAGGGAGTGTAGGAGGGAGGAAGGTAGGGAGGGAAAGTGACTGAGGGAGTGTAGGAGGGAAGGAGTAGTAGAAGGCAGGAGGAAAACTGACTCAAGAGGAGAGAGGTGGGAGGGTGTGGGGGGAGAGGGGGAGGGAGGGGGGGCGGAGGTCACATACACTCGCTATACAACACCAAACGGAAGTGTCACCATGGGGGCTGGTAGTGGGGAGAGGGGGTGATGGGGGAAGGAGTGAGGAGAGTATGGTGGGTGTGGAGCGATGGGGAGGATAGAGGGGAGGTATGAGGGGGAGGTGAGCAGGGGCGGTAGCGGTCACTGGTACTCGGTGTAACTGTCGGTAGGAGGAGGACGGTCGCCTCAAGTCCGTTTAACCGTCCACTGACCTAACCTGTCTTAGCCTTCTCAAACGTATGTGGACTTAACCTAACTTAACCTTACCTATCTTTAATGTAACCTAACCTAAGCTCATTTAACTTAACCTAACCTAACCTACTTGTGACGAAACTTAACCTGATTTAACGCACCTTAACTTAATTTAACATAACTTAACCTACTTTTAACCTAACCTAATATATTTTTAACCTAACATTACTCAACCCAGACCTAACCTAACCTAACCTAACCTAACCTAACCTAACCTAACCAACCCAGATAAAGGTGAAGTGAAGGTAAGGGGTGTGGGTGAAAGTAACCATTACGGGGGCTGTGTAACTAACCCACGACGAGGGATACAATGAGTCATGAACCATTTTTTCCGCCATTGTGGGCCAACACGAGGGGCGTGGGGCGTGAGGCGCGGGTGGGGGCGTGAAAGTGGGCACGTCGCTACCACAAAATGAGACGGCGTTAGTCAGCGCTATGTATGCCTTTCTTGAATGACTGATGGACTGGCAGTTTGATTGAGTTTTCTGATTGGCTGAGTGATTAGTTTACTGAATGACTGATTGACTTAACTGACTCAATTATGTTATTAAGTTTAAGGGCCTATGTGGATTGGAACCCATCACGTCTAGGGGCCCGTGTCGATTGGAACCCATTAAGATTGGGGTCCCTTAGGAATGGAAAGTTATCTTATTTAGGGATATAAGGGATTAGAAGCCCATTATAATCAGGGTTCCAATTACAATAGTTAAATTACCTTACGTTGAGATCAATTACCACCTGCAACCAATTAGCACCTGGGACCAATTCACCTGTTATTAATACCACAGGTGAAATTAACACTAACATTTTAATTACGGATCACGTGAAGATTAGGCACCCCGGCTTATTTCACCTAATAATTAAAACCCCTAATCTAACCTAACTTAATCTATCCTAATCTAACCTAACTTAATCTAACATAAACTAACGTAGTGCTAACCTAACCTAACCACCCCCCCAGATAACGGTTTAGGGGGTTTAATCATCAGGTGAAATAAACCAGGTGAGGAGTATTACTAATCATCAGGTGTACCCAAATTCACCTCCTTTTTCTCCACTATTCCACCTCTTACGGTCGAAACATGACATCTAAATTGTTCTGAGACTCTACCATACCTAGACACCTTCTCTCATCAAGCAGTCAGAGGCAGAAAAAATATACCAGCTCTCGGGTTTTATAAGTATGACGTGCCTAAAGGCCTTTATGTCGTGGGGAGGGGCAGCAAAAACCTCTGTCTGTCATGCCTGGAGTGGTAGTGTGAAAGTTGTGTGTGTGTGTGTGTGTGTCCATACTCTCAACACAACTCACTCAACCTTAGCTAATCTAAACCAAAATAACAAAGGTTTAATAATTTTTACTTTATGATTATTATTCATGGCTTAAGATACTTTTTATCACAGATAGATAGATAGATAGATAGATAGATAAGATTATTGACCACAAACATTCATAAATTACATAGATACAAACACAAATCAACTCACCTGTCTAGATAATTAAGGTGTGTGTGTGAATTAATGGCTTAACTCTTTTCAACTTTATATATGGTAGGTAATCATTCAAGATAAGGCTAAGTTAATCCCTCCCCCACCTCCTCTTGATACCATCGTCAGGTGATAATGCCAATAATGTTGTGAGTGTAGTAACCCTGACGATCGAGGACGCTTTGTTTATATAAATCAGCTGAGTTTGCGCGCCAATAGTGTTATGTTTACCGGGAACAGCTGATTGAGGGAGGATGGCGAGGTCACTTTGTTTATGTGAATCAGCTGTTTGTACCTCACATGATTTTATGGGTTAGATGGTTATGTTTACAAGGTCAGCTGTGAAGATGGTTATGTTTACAAGGTCAGCTGTGAAGATGGATTTGTTTACAAGACCAACTGTGAAGGAAGATTTTGTTTACAAGGTCAGCTGTGAAGAAGGGCTTGTTTACATAACCAACTGACCAGAAACGTAAATTCACAAAGACTCGTACGATAATTTCTTAACTTAGATAAAAGTAAAACCGCATCAACTTCCGATAAGATCCCAAGTGTTACTACTAATTAGCAAACCCAAGCTGACGGGAATACTAATTAAGAGCTAATTTAAAGTGTCCTGTCATGATGGGGGTAATTAGAGAGAGGTGGCGTGGGGGTAATAATTGACATACGGACAATAGTAATTACATTTCGAGATTCTGAAAGATACAGCTAAGCCTCTTCATCCTCTGCCTAACCTAACCTAACCTAACCTAACCTAACCTAACCTAAGATTCAATTACCATCACTAGAAATAGGTCTTTATAAATTACATCTCAGGAATAAAAAAAAAATTAAGTACCTCTGAGAATTTTTATCCAGATGTTACTTAACCACGAATACAAAATAAAAACTTACTATTGTTTTAAAAAGATTCTAAGTCGTGGTGTTATGTTGATATTGTAATTAAGACAAGAAAAACAAAACAATTAACTTCCGTGTCACTGATAATTAAAATCACGTACGACATCACTGAGAATCAAGGACAGTCATTGTATTTGTCTTGTCATTACCACACACGATGAGAGGACCTGAGGGAGGAGGGGGGTTGGTGGGAGATGTGGGTCATTACGTGGTCCTGTGAAGGTTTAGTGGAGTAGAGGGAAGTAAGAGAGGAGGAGGGAGGGGGTGGAAGGGGGAAAGATTAATTCATTGGTAAATACAATAGCATAGGGCAGGGCGGCCTCTGTGACCTTGATGGAGAGAGGAGAAGGAGAGGCGGGGGAGGGGGGGTAAGAGGGACGGTGAAGGATGGTAAGGGAACAGGGAGAGAAAAAGATGGAAGGGAAGAGAAGGGAAGAAAGGACGAAGAGGAGGGAGGGAGAGGTGGAAAAGTAGTATGTGAAGGGGAGGGAGAAGAGGAGAGAATAAAGGGAGGGAAGGGGAGGAGGAAGGGAACTTCCTGGATCAAGGTTGTGTTCTCAGGCCCCCCTCACTTGGACAGGTGTGTGTGTGTGTGTGTGTGTGTGTGTGTGTGTGTCATTACTATCTCTTCATAACATAGATAAGATACATTAAAAAAATAATGATAATAATTTTCAGGTAAACCCCAGGTGACTCAGCCGAGGAAGGTGAGAATGATAATGATGATGATAATGAGGGGAAGAATGACATGAAGGATGGTGGTGGTATAGGTTGGGGGTGAAGGGGGGGGGCAGGTAAGGTAGATAAATAGGTTCAATAAGATAGATGGGATTAAGTGTTAGGTAGAAGATGCAGGTGGTAGTTTAGTAAAGTAGGTTAATTACAGGTAAGTGTTGGTAGGTAAAGGTAGATGAGGTACAGGTGTAAGGTAGATTAGAAGAAGTAGACAGGTGAGAGGTTGATAGGTAGATATAGGTAGAGGGTATAGGTTGAGTGCCAGGTGCGAAATAGGTAAACACTGGTTTGGAAATAGAGTAGTGGATGAATGGAACAAGTTACCAAATATCATCATTAACTCGAATACGCTGAATAGCTTCAAACATAGGTTGGATGCTTATATGAGCAATAGGGGTTGGGTGTAAACAGGACTGCCCAGTATGGGCCAATAGGCCCACAGTTTCCTCTCCATTCGTACGTTCTTATGTTCTTATCACTTGAGGTTTCATCTGTGAGGATGACCTTAACCCCGGTGCAACGGGGGCGGAGGAGGAAGAGAGGGTAGGAGAGGGAGAGGGAGGGAGAGGTCGTCTTGAAGGGGTGGTGCTGGAAGGCGGATTGATGTACTGTCTGTGTCCTTGTCTGTGTCTGTCTGTGTCTTGGTCTTGTCTGTCTGTGTCTCTTATCCTCTTGTCTGGTTCTGTCTTCTGTCTGTGTTCTATTGTCTGTGTCTTGTGTTCGTCTGTCTGTGACTGTTGTGTCTGTCGTCTGTTTGTCTGTCTCCAATGTCCCTGAAAATATATTATGCTTGATTAGGAGAGAGAGAGAGAAGAGAGAGAGAGGAGGAGAGAGGGGGGGGGGGGGGGGGGGGAAGCAATGAAATTACAGAAAGGAGGAAGAGAAGGAGGGAGAGGAGGGAGGATAAGTGAATAGTGAAGAAGACGTGATAAAGCAAGAATAGTAATAGGGAAAATGATGATGATGATGGAAGAAGGGAAGTAGGAGAGAGGAGGGGAGATGATGATGATGATGAAAGGCACTTGAGGGTGTGAGGGGGGGAGGGGGGGTGGGGGGAAGGAGATAGGAGAAAGTTCACTGCTTCCTCCCATTACCTCCCCTCACTCCTACTCCCTTTCCCATCCTCCCTCCCTCCCCTCCCTCTTCACGTTCTTGACCTCTCAGACGTGAAGACAGATAACGTGTATTGTCTGTGGGTCACGGAGAGGATGTTACTAGAGTTTTTCTCTCTCTCTCACTTACACCCTTCCCTAGACTCCCATCACCACATCATCACCCTCCCCATCACCTCCCATCACCCCCCTCACACTAACCTTCTTTCCTCTGGCTGTAGTACAGTACCTGGACGGAGGCGCCTGAGGAGTTGGTGACCTTTGTCCTCTGAGGAGCGAAAGTCAGCTGTGTGTGTGTGTGTGTGTGTGTGTGTGTGTGTGTGTTTATATAGATTAACGTCATTACTAACCTAACCTAACCTAACCAAGTCAAATTTAAAATAGTCGAAAAATATCTCATCCCGAGAGAGAAGAGAGAGAGAGAGAAGAGAGAGAGTTGCAGCCAGTTAATGCCTGGATTATGCATGCTAAATGATTTTCCATGTCACTGGTGGTCAAATCCTCACGAGAGAGAGAGAGAGGGGAGAGTATTATCTCCTTCACTGCATAAAGTTGACACAGATGCACTGATAACATCCCCCTCACCCCAGTTAACCACCTCCTCACCCTCCCTCACCCTCCCTCACCCTCCAGGTCAAGTCTCACTGATAATCTCTGGTACTTTAATTCTCAAAAACAATTACGATAAAATTTTTTCCCTCGTAAGAAGAGATATTGAGTCTGTCTTCAAACTGGTCCACACTTATGGTAGGTTAAAGATGGCGTCGTTAGTGTACTGTGACTATACTGTGTGTGTGTGTGTGTGTGTGTGTGTGTGTGTGTCTCAAGAAAGACTTAATATATAAATCATCTAATCTTGGTACTTTACTCAATGATCATTTCACACACACACACACACACACACACACACACACACACACACACACACACACACACACACACAACGAATCTGTAAATGATGAGCTTTAGAAAATAACTAAATGTTTTATATTTTATCACTTGATGTCACATGTTAATTGTAAATAAAAACTTACAGTAAAATTTATTAATAATTGTTGTTTAATGACTCAAAGCCTCAAATAAAATTGCATTATTAATTTTTATTACTCGAAATCACTTGTAAATAATGCAAAATATATTAAAAATAAATTGGGTAAAAAAAACATTCTTGAAGCAATGTGTAAATTGTAAAAAAAAAATAAGTTCTCTCATTGATTGTTAATTTACCAAACAATTAAACTGCAAATAACAAAATTCCTCATAAACTTGTGTTAATTTGTTTACTTCTCTCATCACCGTCACTCATTCACGTAAACAACAAACAAATTCTTTTTACTTTTGTTTATACGTCAAACATCCACGGAAAAAAAATAGATCACCTGAAGATTAGACACCCTAGCTTACTGTATGCATATATATATTCTAAGAACCTGTATTGGACGTCACAGGTATAAGGCCAACAAAGAGCCCCCTCCGCATCCTCCAGCCAATCCCGTTAAGGCTAAACAAACCATGACGTAGCACTTGCTTTGACCAATCACCGAGAGCTCTCCACTCTGTAATGTTTACATCCGCCATTCCCGTTTTCTGTGACCTTACTTGACTTAAGAACGTTTTTTTTCTTTTTAAGGGAGCACTGAGTAAGAGTTGCTTTAGATGCGAATGTTAAGCCAAATTTGGTATCCTGGATTCTCAAAGGTTCGTATATAATGGATTTTTTCTCTTAAATTGGAGGTATAAGAACGACTCTACTCGGCCATCATAAACCACCTTTAACTACCTTACTAACCTTATATCCAAAATGGCGTCATAATTACTCTGAGACTGCTAGTTGCATTGTCTTAGTTATAACCAAGGAGTAATATTATTGTACACTTGTTTGAGATTTAAGAACGACATTTTTAAAGACATTTTAAGTACAGGTAACAGCTACAGTAATATAGATACTGTGAACAAAGGTGTAACGACTGTAGCCTCAATGAAAATATAGTACAAACAACGATACAAGTACAGTTACAGGTAAAAGTTAAAGGTACAGATAATTTACATATCGGGACCTTACCACTAGAAACGTCTATCTGAATACATATTAGGTATACAACACTAAGAGTCGCTGGTTCGCTCCCCAGGGTTGTACCAAGGTGAACTCAGCGTTAAGGGGTAGGAAGGATCCTTATAACTGGGTAAGTGAAGCATCGAACATGTTATACTACTACTACTACAATCACTTTCTTATCAGTATTACAAAGGCTCAGCTGTAGAGAGTAGCCCTGTGCGTAGTTTTACTTTACAGGGTCTACAAACAGGGTTGTGTGTGTGTGTGTGTGTGTGTGTGTGTGTGTGTGTGTGTGTGTGTGTGTTCCTCTGCAGTCTGATCTATGATTACTCTGGTTAAATGAGTGTTTGTGGGCGATTGAGGTCATGGTGAAGATAATCTGTCTAACCTAACCTTCGTCCAGACCGGCTTGATCGAGTGGGTATAGGGCAACGAGTGTATAATTTAATTCGTGTGTTCGGAGGTGAAGTAGAGTGTTATTCGTGTGTTCGTGTCGTGAGTTCGTAGGTGCAGGACCCACTATCAGCCGACCACCCAGAGCTGGCCTCCTTAGAGCTGACCTCACTTAGAGCTGACCTCACTTAAGAGCCTGACCCTCATGAAGAGCCTGGCCCTCACTTAAGAGCCTGACCCTCTCAAGACCTACCTCCCAGAACTGACCCTCATAGGCTGACCCTCACTCAGAGCCTGACCCTCACTCAAGAGCCTGACCCTCACTCAAGAGCCTGACCCTCACTTAAGAGCCTGACCCTCACTTAAGAGCTGACCTCACTTAAGAGCCTGGCCCTCCTTGAAGGCTGACCTCACTCAAGAGCCTGACCCTCTTAGAACCTGACCTCATAGAGCCTGACCCTCACTCAAGAGCCTGACCTCACTCAAGAGTGACCTCACTCAAGAGCCTGACCTCACTTAAGAGCCTGACCCTCACTTAGAGCCTGACCCTCACTTAAGAGCCTGACCCTCACTCAAGAGCCTGACCCTCACTCAAAGGTCGATAAATATTACAGCAATAACCTACCAACTATTATTAAGGATCTTTATCTCAAGTGATGTGACAGACTCAACTCTCAAGGGGGAGATAATGCGTGTGTGTGTGCGTGAAGAATGTGTGTGTCTACCTGGATAATGTGTGTGTGTGTACTTGGACAATGTGTGTGTGTACCTGGATAATGTGTGTGTGACCTGGATGTGTGTGTGTGTACATGGATAATGTGTGTGTGTGTACCTGGATAATGTGTGTGTGTCCTGGATATGTGTGTGTGTACCTGGATATGTGTGTGTGTACCTGGATATGTGTGTGTGTGCCTGGATAATGTGTGTGTGTACCTGGATAATGTATGTAGGTCAGATAATAGATTTCTAGAGCGTGTTGTGTGTGTGTGTGTGTGTGTGTGTGTGTGTGTGTGTGTGTGTGTGTGTGTGTGTGTGTGTGTGTGTGTGTGTGTGTGTTACTGTTACAGGTCTCAATTGGGTCAAGGTAAACTTCTGTAATTAGGACAAGCGTTCACCTGTACCACCGCTATCTCTTGGTCGATCTCTCTCTCTCTCTCTCTCTCTCTCTCTCTCTCTCTCTCTCTCTCTCCAACACCTGCCACATAAACAAACTCCTCACGGCATTAGCTTAAGTAAACAACACACTCACCTTCCTCACTTTACATCCACTTAGAAGAAGGTTAATAGTGTGTCCTTCCGTACTTTACACGCACTTATAAACGGTAAGAGTCTCCTTTAAGTGGCAATGGACACCTCCACCTTATAGCCACTTAGATGATGGTAAAATCTTTCTAAGTTTATAAGATGATTGGTTGAATGGGTGACAGTACTGATGGGTGACAGTTCTGATGGGTGGCAGTCCTAATGGGTGACAGTTCTGATGGGTGACAGTTCTGATGGGTGACAGTCCTAATGGGTGACAGTTCTGATGGGTGACAGTCCTAATGGGTGACAGTTCTGGTGGTGATAGTCTTAATGGGTGACAGTTCTGATGGGTGAGTCCTAATGGGTGACAGTTCTGATGGGTGACAGTCCTAATGGGTGACAGTTCTGATGGGTAACAGTCCTAATGGGTGACAATTCTGATGGGTGATAGTCTTAATGGGTGACAGTTTTAATGGGTAACAGTCCTAATGGGTGACAGTTCTGATGGGTGACAGTCGTAATGGGTGACAGTCCTAATGAGTGACAGTTCTGATGAGTGATAGTCTTAATGGGTGACAGTTTTAATGGGTGACAGTGCTAATGGGTGACAGTTCTGAAGACAGTCCTAATGGGTTCCAATACTAATGGGCCTAAGACCTAATAGGCTGTCACCAACAAAGGGATGATGAGAATCTAAATCCCCCCCCTCCCTCCTCCCCTGACCCCTCACCCCTAGACCATCACCCTCCACCCTTCATCCTAACTCACATTAAAGGGAGGGATCCTAACCTCACCCCTATCCCTCCACCTACTCCTTCCTCCTTCTTTCCCCCAACCCACTGGGAAGGGGTGAGGGAAACCTTGCTGACGTCATGATCACAAACGAGAGTGAAAAATACAAGAGAAAAAAAAATTAACGAAGGTGGAAATGGAGCGTAAAAAAAATCCCTGATAATAATGTGACCGACCAATCGTTCTTGTGCTGCATCCGGATTCACAAGGACAGTTCATATACGACTTAAACCGGATTCTCATGAACATTTATAGAGAGAAGTAACAACCGGAAGGCGTTTAGGTTACATCACACACACACACACACACACACACACACACACACACACACACACACACACACACACACACACACCTGTTGGCTGTCGAAGTATTTTTAGAAACTTAAAACACCAAACACCTGAAGGAAGACGTCGTGTGCGGTGGATATTTGATCTATCTCTCTATGATCTCGTGAGTCACCAACAAAACCAACCCACACCGCCCACACGCCCAACACCCACACACCCACCGCCCGCACTCACCTGACCCCCAAGCTTCGTCTCCACCCTTACCCCCCACCCTCCTATCCTCATCCCCCTTATCCTCTCCTCCTTGCTCACCTATCCACAAACTCCTAACTCACCACCTACCAACCTTCCTCACCTACCCACCCACCCACCCACCATCAGCCCACCTTCCTGCCCTTCACCCACCCACACACCCTCATGGCCAGGTAAGCTCCCAGAAGACAGCCTCACGTCATACCGCTACATACCTGATGATTCACCTATGGGAGACGCCAGGCTGGACCCCCCCCCACACACACCTGGACTCCCCACACCTGAACCCCCACACACCTGAACCCCTCACACACCTGGACCCAATGAGGACAACAGTCATTTACTTCCTCATCCCAAACTTTTAATTTCATAGAGAGAGAGAGAGAGAGAGAGAGAGAGAGAGAGAGAGAGAGAGAGAGAGAGAGAGAGAGAGAGAGAGAGAGAGAGAGAGAGAGAGAGAGAGAGAGACTGTCCCTCTTATCTCTAGGCTCTGATAACTAAACATGTTCAGCTCATGTTTCACTCTAAACCCTTTGAGTTAGGTTAGGTTAGGTTCTGCGACTTGATGGTAAGTGCGTTGTCCAGTCCCCACGTCAACGCCAAGTCCATTGTGTCTATTCTTGTTCTGTGGTGTGACGCTAGCAACAGCAAGGTGATGGTGGTAGGAGTGGTGGTGGTGGTAGGAGTGGTGGTGGTAGTCAAGAGGGTGAGGATTGCAGCAGTAGTGGTGGTGGTGATGCTAGTTATGAGATTAGTAGTAGTGATGGTGATAGTGGTAGTGGTGATAGTGGTAGTGGTGATAGTGGTGGGTGATAGTGGTAGTGGTGGTGATAGTGGTGGTGGTGATAGTGGTAGTGGTGGTGATAGTGGTAGTGGTGATAGTGGTGGTGGTGATAGTGGTAGTGGTGATAGTGGTGGTGGTGATAGGTAGTGGTGATGTGGTAGTGGTGCTAGTGGTGATAGTGGTGGTAATGGTGATAGTGGTAGTAGTGATGGTAGGATGATAGGTGGTAATTTACTGTCCTGAGAGGTAACCCAGCCAACAATGATCACCACACGACTGTCATTTCAGCTCAATTGTACAAAGCCGTATACTGTTGAAGGTCTCTCTCTCTCTCTCCTCCTCCTCCTCCTCCTCCTCCTCCTCCTCCTCCCTCTCTAAAAGCTTTCATTCACAGACACATTATAAACACCTCTTGCATTTTTCTGTCCGCTTGTCGTCCCAGCTCACGTACTGCCTGTGTTTAACTATTCACATAAGAACATAAGAACATAAGAAAGTGGGATACTGCAGGAGGCCGACTGGCCCATACAGGGCAGATCCCTTTCACACCCATCCCAGCACTTCCATGTGCCTATCCAACTTCGTCTTGAAGCTCCCTAGCGTCCCCGATCCTACTAAAGCACTCGGTAGCCTATTCCACATATCCACAACCCTATTACCAAACCAGTGCTTGCCTATATCCTTTCTGAATCGGAATTTATCAAATTTAAAGCCATTTGTTCTAGTTATTTCGTTATTACTGAGCTTCACCTAACGTTGTTGACATCACTAGCTGACGTTGTTGGTCTTATCTGATAACGTTTCCAACATCACCAGCTGACGTTATTCAACTCGTTAACGTATAAAAAAAATCTTTCCTCATCATAAACCTACAACACCCCACCACAACACCACACCACCACACCACACCACCACACCCCACCACAACACCCTCTCCAGTGTATCCCTAACGCAGACACTAACAACCTTCAACCACCCAATTATCTGTAAAACATGAAGAGTCAACACAAACACGTAGTAAAATCGTAATAAAAGAAAACTTATTTTTTTAGAGTGGAATGCTCGCGTGGTTGGGGACAAAAGGTGGGTTGAGAGCTGCCACACGAGGGAGAGAGGAGGGAAGGAGGGAGGGAGACGTTGAGGGAAGGAAGGAGAATGGGAGGTAGGAGGGAGGGGAGGGAGGTAGGGGAGTGGGAGGGTAGGTGGGAGAGGAAGGAGTGAGGATTTGAGGGAAGGAGGGAAAATGTGAGGGGTAGAAGGGAGAGCGGAAGGAAGGGTAGGAGGGAAGGTGGATGTGATGGGGAAAGAGAAGGAGGAAGGGGAAGGAGGGAATCCCAATGCACAGGTGACCTTTAAGAAGATTGGTTCATGGTCTTAAGACGTCAGGTGTGAGTCGTATACAGGTGTGTTGGAACAGACCAGCTAAATCAGGCCTCGGAAATTCGGAAAGATTCGTACGGTAAAATTTTCTCGTAATTCCAGATTTTCAGAGATTCTTACGGGATTTTTTTCTCTAGTAACTGTGTGAGATTCTGTTTCTCTCTTAAGCTACAGCACAAAGATGAATTCTCAAATAGTCATAAGTTAAATGGTTTCCTTGTTTACCTGTCGTATCTACCTGTGTGTGTGTGTGTGTGTGTGTGTGTGTGTGTGTGTGTGTGTGTGTGTGTGTGTGTGTGTCGCTGTAAGTTTCTCTGTTTATCTATTTATTAGTCTGTGTGTCTCCTGATACCCTCCCTCCCCACTCCTGTAGCAGGTGAAGGCTCGGTTTGGTCTAAGTATTGTTATTGTGTCACCTGTTACTGGCCACGACACCTGCTGCTTGATTATGACGATGCTCACCTGTCGTCCGTCTGTCTGTCTGTCTGTCTCCTTATTTGTTTATATCTGTTTGTCTTTACCACCGAGGAGGGAAGGTAGAGGGATAGGAGGGTACAGTGGGGGGTGAGGAGGGTACAGAGGGATAGGGAGGTACAGGTGGGGGTGGAGGAAGGTACAGAGGGATAGGGAGGGTACAGTGGGGGGGTGAGGAGGGCAGAGGGGGATAGGAGGGTACAGTGGGGGGTGAGGAAGGTACAGAGGGATAGGGAGGGTACAGTGGGGGGTGAGGAAGGTACAGAGGGATAGGGAGGTACAGTGGGGTGAGGAGGGTACAGAGGGATAGGGAGGGTACAGTGGGGGTGAGGAGGGTACAGAGGGATAGGAGGCAGTGGAGGTGAGGAGGGTACAGAGGGATAGGGAGGGTACAAGGGAGAGAAAAGGGGGGTTGAAATCTCTCTAACAGCCCCTCACAAACAACTAACCAGACCTTACACGCCATAAAATAAGGCCGCCACTCCAACGAACCTTTTGCCACCGAGATTTATTAGAGGTCCTTCCACGCCAATTTGTCCCTGAGGAGCTGTCGGCGTCCTTAAAAGAAATCCTTAGAGCCGTCGGCCGTCTTTATGGAAGCCGTCAAGTGGTGGTGCCGAAGGAGAAGAATGTCAGCCGTGTCTGAGGAACTTGACGCCGCCAGGCCCTATTAGCTCCTTCTTCAGGCGGTTCACAAGGAGTACCGTAGGGTGGGGTGTTGGTGCCCCGTCTGTTTTCTCAGTCAGGCTCCATTAACCCTCGATACGACTTCCCCTCACTCGCCCTCTCTCACGTCCTTGACCTCCCCAATACCTGTTGCCTCCCTCTAGCACTAAAAAGAATCTTAAAACCATGTGTAAACAACTTTGAATTCTTGTTATTTTTAAATTTCAAAGAGGAATAGTTCTATTTACTATACAGACAGTCAGACAATGTATATGGGATTCGCCAGAAGAAGATTAGAACTATAGATTAGGGGATTAGGGATGAGTATAGTCTGACATGATTGGTAGTGTAGATAGCCTCAGTTGGTGAGAATCAAGGATTGAGCCTCAGGCAACAGGGCAGTGCTACTTTATAACACGGCAGCTGCTCTCTCGCTCTCTGTCGATGGCTTTTTCTCTCTATTCCTCACTCTGCGTCCCATTCTTCTCTCTATGTATCTCTTTTCCTTCCCTTCTTTCTCCCTACTTTCTCTCTATTTTCTATTCCCCTTCTATTCTTACTCTCTTCTCACCCTCTCCCTCCTCCCTATTCTTTCTCTCTTATCTCTTTCTATTCCGCCCATTCCTTCATCTCTCCCTCCTTACCATTATTCCTCACCTTTCTCTCTCCTCCTCCCCATTCTCTCCTCTTCATTCTCTATTTCATTCTTCCTATTCTTTCTCTCATCTCACCCTTTTTTTTCCTCACCATGACAATACATTTTTCCTCAGACGTCAACGCGCAGTCCAACACAACTGCCAGCCACTCGGTCGCTCGGGGCTGAAAAGGTTAACACGAACCAAATAGATGAAAGAGAAGACGTTGTGAAAAGCGATTATTATTATTTTTTTTTTAATTTATCATTGAATTCTGAGGTTCATTTGTGGTTTGATATTTATATAGGTTAAATGAGTCATAGTTGGGAGTGTGTGTGTGTGTGTGTGTGTGTGTGTGTGTGTGTGTGTGTGTGTGTGTGTGTGTGTGTGTGTGTGTGTGTGTGTGTGTGTGTGTGTGCTGTACGTCATAGTTAGTAGTTAATATAAACACAAACTTGATATATAGAAAACTAACCTAACCTAACCTAACCTCCAGTTCAGTTCCAAGTCATCTCGGTCATCTCAACTAGCAGGAGACTCGGGTGGTGGGGAGGGGCAGGTGAGGGGTGAGACATGAAGTGAGGGGGTGAGGTAAGAGGAGGGGAGACATGAGGTAAGAGGGTAGACATGAGGTGGGGTGAGGGGGATATGAGACATGTAAGAGGGAGACATGAAGTGAGAGGTGAGGGAAGGAGGGGGGGAGGGGGGGTGTAGGTAGGTGACTCAAGAAGGTGTTCTCCGTTATGCCTGATGAGGAGACGGTCCAGTGTGGTGTCCAGGGCTGTTGTAAAAGGTCGCCACTGTTCTTGTGTCTCTCTCGTGCAGACAGGATTTCAATAGGACTCTCTCACACACACACACAGTTGTTTTTGGGAAGGTTTACTACAGGTGTTTGATAGATACATGTACAGGTGGATAGACAGACAAATATGTATAATGTAGTTAGACAGACAGACAGACAGACAGACAGACAGACAGACAGACAGACAGACAGACAGACAGACCCCAGCCTAGACCTTGACACGAACAGAGGCGTCACGACAGGCTAGATAACACGACGGATCAGTTGTCGTGTTGTGACGCTCAAGACGGTGTTGAGTGAGGAGTTTATCCGGCCTGTGGTCCGTTTATCCGGCTCGTGGTCCGCGTGTTGTGAGGTAATACTGCGCTCTGATAACTTTACGGTGATTGATGTAATTGATGTTACTGATGTTATTGATGCGCTTTAATAACTATTACTTGAGGCTTGTTATTGTTGTTGTTGTCATTGTTTTTAATAGTGATGGGGGGGAAGCCCAAAAAACCACCATAAAGAAAATTAATAAATACAGAAATAGAAAAAAATTGATAAAACAGATTCAAAGTGAGAAACAATATATGTATGTTGTGTTGTCAATAGGAAGAGAAACAATTGAGACCCTGCAATTGTGTGTAAATGAGGCAGAAAGTCAGATCATCAACCTGGGACTTGGTCACATATGGCAGCAGGGTCACCATTAGTCAATACATTATGCTTCTATCTTCCCAGGTACTACCACTACCTGTTGTGTGTGTGTGTGTGTGTGTGTGTGTGTGTGTGTGTGTGTGTGTGTGTGTGTGTGTGTGTGTGTGTGTGTGTGTGTGTGTGTGTGTGTTTCTGAAAATTTGTTGTTTGTTTTGTCTTTATATAGAAGTTTGTGTTGCGTTTGTGACATTTTATAAGTAACACACACACAAGCACATACATACAAAACACCCACAAAATATAAGTATTCAGTATTAGAAGTATTTAAGTACGAAAAAAGTGGGACATTGAGTGAAAGTAAACACGTTCTGAGAGCTGAGGAAATATTACAAGCTGAGGCATCCTGAGAGCGTGCAAGCTGAGACAAGACCTAAAGAAAAAACTAAAGTTTCAGTCGTAAAGATAATGATGAGAGAGAGAGAGAGAGAGAGAGAGAGAGAGAGAGAGAGTACTATTCAATGAACTCAAACAAGGCATCGATCCTGTGTCAATAATAATCTTTACAGACGACCACTCCCACACTCCCACACTCCCACCCCCCCCGTAACAGAGCTGACGAGAAGGGGATACTGAGATACAACAACAATAACAATAACAATAATAGCAAGAACAACAACAACTACAACAACTCTTTAACAATCTATTCATCTATCTATCTATCTATCCATCTATCTATCTATCTATCCATCTATCCCCCTCTCTTTTCTTACCCTTTCTCCGTATTCTCCATCTCTCTCCCTCTGACCCACCCTGAGAATCCATACATAACATAACCCAAACCTAACCTAAACCTAAACCAAACCTAAACCAAACCCAAACCAAACCCAAGCCAAGCCAAACCAAACCTAAAAACCAAACCAAACCTAAACTAAACCTAAACCTAAGCCAAACCCCAAATAGTGTTAAGGGTGTTTAATCATCAGCTGAAATAACCTGGGGTGCCTGACCTTGTGCCTCAAGGTCTAATCCTATCCTGAAATTCTATCATGGTGTGTGTGTGTGTGTGTGTGTGTGTCTGTGTGTGTGTGTGTGTGTGTGTGTGTGTGTGTGTGTGTGTGTGTGTGTGTGTGTGTGTGTGTGTGTGTGTGTGTGTGTGTGTAGTGATGAAAGAGGTAAGAGTTCCTATTATCACCTGTTCATCTCTGAGACTATATTAATGAGTGCCCTTCATCTCACAGGTAATAAATCGATACACCTGGCGTCTGTCTACCTGTGGGAGTTGAACACAGGTACTTTTTCTGCCACCTCCATCTCCTCTTTCCTCCTCTTTCTCTCAGTTGTGACCATAAGCTAATGAGCAGGCTTTATTAACCTAACCTAACCTGACGATGGTTCATGTCGTCGAGGACCCTACATGTATAGATCATGTCCAGTATTCTTACGTCATTCCTTACTTGTATACCAAAGACCTCAGATGTAAACAAATAAACAACTCAAGGGTGTATTTCTAAAAGTCATCTTATACCTTATACTGCGTCTGATACCTTCTGCAGTATAAGGGGCTATGGAGGGCCACAGAAAACATGATAAGGGTATTTATTGCCTTGCCCTCTCTCTCTCTATCTCTCTCTCTCTCTCTCTGCTTGCCCTTCCATTCTCTGTCCCCACACACACTGCTCCGTCCACCCCGTCATGTGAGTCAAGAACATGTGTGTGTGGAGACAAACAATGTGTGGAGAACCCCGGGAGTCTACGAGCTGCTTGTGTGTATTGTACTGCCTGAAGAAGGGGTGGGTGTGGAGGGGGTGGGGGAAGAGGGTGGGAGGGGGGGGAGGGGGATGTGGGAGGGGGGGGGGAGGTGAGAGGGGGTGGGGGTGGAGGGGGGTGTGGAAGAGGGGTGTGGAGGAGGAGGTGGGTGGGAGGGGTGTGGAGGGGGTGGAGGGGTGGAGGGGTGTGGAGGGGGTGTGGAGGAGGAGGGGGTGGGGGTGGAGGGGTGGAAGAGGGTGTGGAGGAGGAGGGGTGGGGTGGGGGGGAAGAGGGTGGGGTGGAGAAGGAGGAGAAAGAGATGCAATACTAAGAGGAGAGAAAATATAAAGAAAGACAAAAGAGAGATAAAGAGAATAACACCACCACTAAGACGACAACGCACAATTATATTAAACCCAGGTTATGTTATCATTATTACAACCTCATCCAATTACAAACCACCACATTTAGTAAACATTAAGTGTAATAGGGGAGTAATTGTCTGTCTCAAATGGGAGAGAGAGAGAGAGAGAGATTGTTCTATTCATCACGTACAAAGTTAAAAGGTCGATTCATCTCTTAAAACTCTCTCTTTTCTCTCTCTGTCTCTCTCTTTCTCTCTGTCTCACACTTCACCAATTACTTTCACTGTGCACGAGACACGTTCAATGACACGATGCACTTTTCACCTTTACTAGCGATAAATGTAAGTCACTTTTATGAGAGGTTATTGTGAAAAGTGGCGGATATATAAGTACAGTCAGAGAGTTACAGTGTTGACTTAAATGGTCCTGTAGTTTTATAAGTAAGGGCGCCATAAGTAGTACAGTGTTAATAATAAAGATTCGGGAGAGGTAGAGGCCAGGTAGACAGAGGTAGAGGGAGACAGAGGTAGAGGCCAGGTAGACAGAAGTAGAGGCCAGGTAGATACAGGTAGAGGCCAGGTAGACAGATGTAGAGCCCAGGTACACACTAGGTAGTCGA
>NW_024718273.1:14456607-14464107 GCF_018991925.1 Homarus americanus | reverse complement strand
TAACATAATTACAGTCGAATGAATAACCTGGTAATTAATGACGTTATTGCTGAGCCCTTCCCCCCCCCCCTCTGAGTTATGGTGCTGTAATTTGGCACTGTAATGTTTTTTGTAATGAGTAATGCTCGTGTAGTGCGTCTGTAATGCCGATATGATAAGTATGTAATGTCACTGTAATATATAAAATGCTGTAATGTTAAGCTGGGATAGAGTTGGTGTTGTTTATGGATCTCTCTCTCTCTCTCTCTCTCTCTCTCTCTCTCTCTCTCTCTCTCACAGGTTAATAGCCTCTAGGTAGGTTGTTACTGTAATCACCGAACCTGAAAAATATTCTCGGCATCATTAAATCGTGTGCTGAGATTTTCCACCATTACCACCACTGCTAACACCACCATCACCATCACCTTCATCCTCTCCCTCCCCCACCGTCATCACCACTATCCCCGCATCACCACCAGAACACAGGTATCCCCACAAGGTACTTCAACACCTCACAATACGCAGCACCAACCTGTGGCCGGCTGGGTGACATAACCCTTTATCTACTAACGTCAACACACACACAGGTAATGAGAAACCAATTACCTTCGATTACCTGTGATGACTCGGCTAAAAGGTGAAATAACCTCCGACGGCTGAAATAACAAAAGAAACAATAATAACAACGAGAACAAAATCAATAACAACAGTAGCATCAACAACAACGACAATAACAATAACAACCACAATAATAACAATCACAATTACAATAACAACAAAAACAACAACCATAATAACAACAAAAACCACAAAAATAAATACCTACAATAACAAGTAACCACAATTACAAAAACAACCACAACAACAACAACCACAACCCACCTCAGTGACCATAACACGACACATACTTATGAACATTGAACATCAAGGAAGAGGAACATTCTCACTCAAAATTACTAACATTATATTGAGTAGGTGAGTAACCTTACCAGAGTACTGAAGTCTCTCTCTCTCTCACTGTGTGTTTCTGTCCCTATGGCTCTCAGCTCTCCATAAAAAAGATAATAATAAGGTTTTGGTTGACAAGGAACTGAGATAACCTCCTCCTCTTCCTAGTATTGCTTCTACTCCCCTTCCTCTACCCCTTTATCTTCCCCTCCTCCTCCTCCTCCTCCCCGAGCCCTTAAGCCATTCACCCCGGGGCACCACCTCCTCCTCCACTACTGCTTGTGTGGTCCCATCATCCAGAGTCTCTTAGGATCTTGAAGGTGTGACAACGTATCTTATTGGTTCACTTTAACTTACGACAAAAAGGTAGATTTTCCAAAGTTCGTAAGATTAATTCCCACCTTAACTCGAGATGTGAGGACGTATCTAGTTGGCTCGCTTAAACTACGACGCATAGATAGATTCTCAAGGCTTCGTAGGTAAATTTTTTGCCACTTAATTAAAGATGTAAGAACGTGTGTAACTATTCTCTTAAGTTATGGCAGTTCGGATAGATTCTGAAATTAGTTAAGAGAGTAACAAATTATATTGTGACATTTCAAGATTCCTGAATCTAGTTGGATTCGGTCGAGTTTTAATTTGTCTTGACCTAGATGATAGCACCTGATAGCCAGTTAGAAGGAGATGAGAGTTGTGCTATCAGCGTGGTCTTGTTCTAACTGACAGTCACTCCTATCAGTGGGTGTTGACTGGATCTAACTGGGTGAAGTGTAGTTTATGTCACGGCTCTTATTGTGAGAGAGAGAGAGAGAGAGAGAGAGAGAGAGAGAGAGAGAGAGAGAGAGTGTGTGTTCGCATCCACTTACCATTCATTAATATTTGTATACCTGTATACTGAACTAACGTGAACTTATGTACTGAATTTCTATCTGTCTATCTAAGACAAACATGGTGGAGCTGTAATGGGGTCAGTCCAGATGAAGAAGGACCAACTGTAGCGTAGAGAGAACGACGTTAGTTTAGTTATCCATTTAGATTCTTTTTATTTTACAACATAGAAAACAAAATATTAATTGATAGAAAACGTTATCTATACTGTAATAAGGGTAACTCGTCTAATTTACACTTTCTCCACAGTCTGGACGCGACCTGCCGTACTGATAGCGGTTTGTATAGTGAAGACAGCGAACGGGACGACGACCCGAAAACTCCAGACAGATCTTCTGACCACATATCAGGTAAGTGTTTTGGCAGTTGTGCAATGTTCAGTCCCAGTAAAGTTGTATGTAAGAGAAGGCCATAATAGGGTACAGTACAACACACCTAGATTTTCGTTCCAAGAAACATAAATACTTTTTAATTGAACTAGTTGAAATTAAGAGCATGTATTTATTTATTAAGACCTGAGGCAGCTGGTGTATAATCATCAAAACATTAGTTTCCTCATCAACAGCGTCAGAGGATGACTTGTGGACGCCGCGCCGCCCCTCAGGAGGCGACTCTACCAAGGACTTTAAACATTTAATACGAGGAGGAACAGGCGACTCCAGCTCATCCTCCAGCCCCAAGTCCCACTTCAGTTTGTCACCACAGCCTGATAATTTTACCTCTGAGTTGATGATAATAGAGGAGGGTGACCTACCACAGTGGAAGGGGTCACCCTCGAAGGAAGGGGACCTAACACGGTGGAGAGGGTCGTCCACAAAAAACAGCGACTTGTCAAAGTGGAATGGTGCCTCCTTGAGTGACACCTTCATCTCCACCTCCTCCTCGACGGCGATCATCGAGGGGCTGGAGAGGGAGGTACTGTGGCTGCAGTATACCCTCGACCAGGCAGAGAAGGAGTGTGAGGAGGTGAGGTTGTTGTCTGTCTATCTATTTATCCATCCATCAATCTATCTATTTAAGCAAAGATTTCTATCCATCTACAGTATGCACTATATATCTGCCTGTGTGTTTATCTGCCCTCATCTAACTGACTGTGGATTATTCCCAGTACTACCACCACTATCACCATAATGCCTTTACAAGACTTTACATTGTTACCTTTAAGAACTATATATATATACACACATGCCAAACGTCACACTAATGTTTTCATTATTCTCCCTCCCACAGAATATCTCTAACCTAAAGCTGGTAGAAATGGAGACACAACTGGGAGATGTAAAAGGAGAAGTGGGAGGCCAGAGAGATAAATTCAACTCTTTATCTGTAGAACACGATCGGGTGTCTCCTCTCAATTCTTTCGTCTCCTCCTCCTCCTCGTCCTCATCCTCCTCCGCCTCCAACAGCTACCAGACACCCTCCTCCTCCTCCTCCTCCTCCCTCCTCCAGAAAACGGCATCCCGGGGCCTCAACCACCCTTCCAGGATCCTGCCACACTCCCCAGAATGCCTCGAGGCCACGCTAGGCTGAGGGCAAGTACACACAAGGGGTTAATACTAACTTTAACATATACGAATCATCAACCAGGGCGTCAATACATGGTCCCGTCGTCACGTATCACACACAGGGTGAGACATAAAAGGTATAACTTAAAATATCAGCTAAATTACAGGTTCTCGAGGAGGTCTTGCGTCAGTAGTTTTCTCATAAGGGAACCAACTAACATGTCATCCAAGTTCTACCGACGTGAGAACCATAAAGATCTTTTCATTGATACAGAAATAGGTTCAGGGATACAAGTACAGACACAGATACAAGAATTAGTACAGCTGCAAATACAGGTACAAGAATGGGTTCAGCTACAAATACAATTAAAAGTACTAGCACAAGTACAGTATAAAAACTGATACAAGTAAAGTTACAGAAACAACTACAGGCACAGTTACAAGTTGGGTACAGATACAAATGCAAATACATGTACAGATACAAGCATGGATACAGATACAAGTACAGATAAAGACAGTACAAGCACGAGTACAGATATTACAGGTACAGACACACGTACCATACAGGCACAGATACAAGAACAAGTACAGATATTTCAGCATGATAACAGTACATAAACTTCCATAAGAGTCAAATGTGTATTATCATGTTAAATCATCATCCACTCATCATACTGATACATAATTATCACATATTATTATTAAAATTATACACATATAAAATTATCTGACGTTACTCGAATCTCAATTACTTTACACACTTGGTTATTAAATATATATGTAACGCTTATATGATTTTTTAGCTTACAATATCAATAATTCATCCTCATTACATAATAATTCAATACATTAACTCGTGAGATACTGTACTGTGTAGTCTGTGCTCTAAATCTCGAGTTGAATCCGTTTTCTGTTCACTATCGGTGAGGTTTTAGGTGGATAGAGAAGAGCAATTCACGCCGACTGTCAACACACTTGTGACGATGCAGAGTTAAGACACTGTTTACCTGTCTGAAGTGTGTGTAAACCTACCTGTGTGAACATAACATTACCTGTCTGGAATGTATGAACCTGTGTAAACCTGAATATGTTTATCTCTCCACAGTATATATAAAATTACCTGTTGAAACATACCTGTCTTAACACCTTACCTGTCACAACTGTATGATTCCCTACCTATGTGAAACTCCCTTATGTAAATTTAAACAGTGAGAGAGTGACAAGACACCCACACGTTTTAAATTTCCCCATAAAGTAATATAAAAAAATATACTCAAACATTCAAACTGACACAAACTCACAATTTACTTAATATACAAAAAAGTACTTAGGCCTATTTTTCTACAACACAAACTACAATCAAGATAAAATCGTCTATTTTTAAATATAATTTTAGCATTTTCTTCACTTTTCTATCCCCAGCTGTACATTTTTCCCATTACTTGTACACCCCAGTCAGTGTATAAATTAACATCACCTGAAGATTAGACACCCTAGCTTACATCACCTGAAGATTAGACACCCTAGCTTACATCACCTGAAGATTAAACCCCCAAAGCTTATTTCACTTGAAGATTAACCCCCCCTAAACCTAACCTACCCCCCCCCTCCCCCGATAGCGTTATGGTGGTTACTAGGTGAACTAAATTAGGGTATCTAATTATCAGGTGATCCATAAACTGATATAATACTCGTCCAATGTAACTCATCAAGATACTAATTAACCTTAAAAGTAAATTATAACCTAACTTATAATACTGTAATTAAATATGTTTACTGAGTCGCTAATTACACACTAGACCTTTAGGCATTGTATTTTCTTTGTTATTACTGTTGTTGTTGTGGTTGTTGTAATTTTTTTCTTCTTGTTGTATTTATTGATATATTATTATTATTATTATTATTATTATTATTATTATTATTATTATTATTGTTATTATTATCATTATTATTATTATTATTATTATTATCATTATTATTATCATTATTATTATTATTATTATTATCATTATTATTATTATTATTATTATTATTATTATTATTATTATTATTATTATTAATATTATTATTATTATTATTATTATTATTATTATTATTATTATTCCACACAATACTTCAGTACATTCTAATAATTAAAATATAACACTACCGCTACAAGTATGGGACAGTAAACAAACAAACAATGGTAACAGAACATTATTATGCTATGCTAGTCTTATGTATTACGCAGTGTAGATATGTATAATAAATATTTGTATGTATTAACACCTGTTTCTTATTTATTACCTGAGAGAGAGAGAGAGAGAGAGAGAGAGAGAGAGAGAGAGAGAGAGAGAGAGAGAGAGAGAGAGAGAGAGAGAGAGAGAGAGAGAGAGAAAAAGAGAGAGAGAGAGAGAGAGAGAGAGAGAGAGAGAGAGAGACTGCTCTACTTCCAAACACATGAATACACAAAAATAATTAATACGTGGACAAACAAACAAAATAAACAATGATTAAGGAAATAAGTAGATAAGGAGGTGTTAAAGTTAATGAGATTAGTGAACAGGTGAGTATAAAAAAACATCAGGTAAACAACAGGTGGATTAGTAGTTGATTTGGTGTAGCGGACTGTTGCCGGAAGGTGTGGGGGAGTTATTGTACCGCTGGACCTGTGACGTCACCACCCGCAACAACAGATGGTGATTGTGGGACTGGGTGGTGGTAGTTGTGGTAGGTGTGGTAGGTGTGGTGGTGGTGGTGGTGACAGGTCTAGGTGGAAGGGGGTAGGGTTTGAGGGGGCTCACCTGATATTCAAAAGCGTATGGAAAATTAATCTACCTGAACTTCACCTGAACTTACCACACACACACACACACAGAGTCGCGTGGGTCAAGATAATCGTAAACCACAGATGGATGACTCGCGAGACAGATCTTACCATTCTGCTGAGATACAGGGTTGGAATCCACCCCTCCCCCCCCACACCCATTCTCCCTCTCTCCACCGTTATGACATATGTTCTCTCCCCCCTTTACCTCCCCCACCCAATTCTCTCCTCTCTCCCTCCTTAAAGAAAGGCGCGTCACGTTCAGCTCAGTAGTTACCGTTCACAGCCAATAATACCGTCTCTCTCTCTCTCTCTCTCTCTCTCTCTCTCTCTCTCGCTCCAGTCCAGTGAGTCGATCAGTGTGTGTGTACGTCTGTCTCCTGTTCATCACGCCTGCTTGATGAGGTTAGTGGTGCAGCAGGCCACTTGGTGCACGCCATTACCACCATTCATGTCGTCACTATCACCTGCCTCACCATCATCATCATCATATAAACATCTACATTCATCATCATCATCATCATCATTACTATTACCATTATCAAGATCATCACCACCATTTATCAAGTAATCACCACCATTTATCAAGATCATCACCACCACCATTACCATCACCACAACCATTAACCAGCATTACTATACGATCATCACCACCACCATTACCATCACCACAACCATTAACCAGCATTACTATACGATCATCACCACCACCATTTATCACGATCATCACCACCACCATTACCATCACCACAACCATTAACCAGCATTACTATACGATCATCACCACCACCATTACCATCACCACAACCATTAACCACCATTACTATACGGTCATCACCACCACCACCAGTCGACCTTAAAACACACCCTAACAGTATAATCTTAAAGGCACTACACTGAATGCCAATAAACAGTGCCACCTCCCTTAGTGCCAAGATCCTGACTGAACTAACTCATGAGGGGAAAAAATCCTTACCAATTAAGTTATGATTAGACAAAGCGAGTATCGAACCCTGGTCTTAGGTTGAGGTGAAACTTATGACAGCAGAATAAGCCACCTTGTATCTCTCTCTCTCTCTCTCTCTCTCTCTCTCTCTCTCTCTCCCCTTATATATATTTACACAGTGAAAGAAAGAAAGAAAGAAAGAAAGAAAGAAAGAGAGAAAGAAAGAAAGAGGCGTAGTTATTTATACCAAGGGATGCATCAGAGGGAGACGGCCAGGTCAGAGAAGTAACCAACCACGTCCTACAAATATTTATATAGTACATGAGTGTTAAGTGATGTGTGTGTGTGTGTGTGTGTGTGTGTGTGTGTGTGCGTGTGTGTGTGTGGATAATAGGTACTTGTTTTTATTTTTCTCTAAATCTTAATAC
>NW_024718273.1:14361107-14451107 GCF_018991925.1 Homarus americanus | reverse complement strand
ATGAGTCTATGTCTGTGTATAAGTGTGTGTTGATAAGTGTGTGTTCATAAGTATGTGTGTATAAGTGTGTTCATAAGGGAGTGTGTTCATAAGTGTATTCATAAGGGTATATGTTCATAAAGTGTGTGCGTTCATAAAGTGTGTGTGCGTTAGTAAGTGTGTGCGTTAGTAAGTGTGTGCGTTAGTAAGTGTATGTGCCAGTGCGGGTCAATATTTGTCTGGCGAAGCGTCCATAAACATCGTGTTATTATAAAAAGTTAAGGTAAGGTGGGCGGACGTTCGTAGCAAAGCATCTCGTGTGTATATTAGCTAGGCGTTAATGATAGCTGGTGCTGACGCTAGTGTTGAGTTCAGCAGAGCTACTGTTGATGGTGGTGTGAGGGAGACATTATATCTCTCTCTCTCTCTCCTCTCTTCTCTCTCTGTATATTCCACCTCAGTTTATCTGGAGTGTTTACTTTGTTTCCATTGTTTTGGTATATCACTGAAGGAACGGTGGCTGGTGTGTCGCTCCCCAGAACAGGTAGAGGTAACACAGGTGAAGGCGGACCAGGTAATTAACCAGGTAGTACATACACAGGTACAGGATATCCACGAGTACAAAGTGGTAGGGCAGTAATGATGAAGTACAGTGCGGGTACAGATGTAATTACTGGTACAAAACATTTCAATACGGTAAAAGTAGGAGAGACATTAAGGACAAGATTCCATAGAGAGAGAGAGAGAGAGAGAGAGGGGGAGAGAGAGAGAGACATCAACAAGTACCCCCATCACGCGGTCTTGGCAATTAAAACGCCTTGTATATATAAATAAAACTCTACGGTAACAGCCACCCAAGTTTAACTAAGACCTACTAATTGCTTATGTTCCATTATGGCGCTTAACACTGTGGATTATAATATGGTCACAACAGGTTAAATTATATACAAAAGTGAGATTATGTTATAGCGGGTTAGGTTGAGGTTATAGCAGGTTAGGTTAGGTTATAGCAGGTTAGGTTATAGCAGGTTAGGGTTAGGTTATAGCAGGTTGGTTGGGTTATAGCAGGTTAGGTTGGAGTAAGGTTAGGTTAGGTTATAGCAGGTTAGGTTGGGTTATAGCAGGTTAGTTATAGTGGTTGGGTTAGGTTATAGCAGGTTGGGTTATAGCGGGTTGGTTAGGTTATAGCAGGTTGGGTTGGGTTATAGCAGGTTAGGTTATAGCAGGTTAGGTTGGTTATAGCAGGTTAGGGGTTATAGAGGTTAGGTTATAGCGGGTTGGGTTATAGCGGTTAGGTTGGGTTATAGAGTTGGGCTGGGTTATAGCAGATTGGTTAGGTTATAGCAGGTTGGGTTAGGTTATAGCAGATTAGGTTATCTCTGTAATAGGTGAGGGAGGATGGAGGAGTGGAGGGTGGGGAGTGGAGGGAGGGGAGTGGAGGAGGGGAGTGGGAGGGTGGGGAGTGAAGGAGGGGTGGAGGTGGGGAGTGGAGGGTGGGGAGTGGAGGGTGGGGAGTGGAGGGAGGGGAGGAGGGTGGGGGGGAGGGAGGGAGGGGGAGTGGAGGGAGGGTGGGGAGTGGAGGGGGGAGTGGGAGGGGTGGGGAGGTGGGGAGTGGGAGGGTGGGGAGGGTGGGGGAGAGGAGGGTGGGGTAGAGGAGGGTAGCGAGTGAGGTGGGGAGGAGGGTGGCGAGTGGAGGGTGGGGAGTGGAGGGTGGGGAGTTTGGGGAGAGGGTGGGGGAAGAGGAGTGGGGAGTAGAAGGATGTGGGATTAAGATGGGGAGTAAATCATCTGCTTTGATATGTATGTTGTACTTGACTGTTTCAATTAGTGTATTTACAGCACAGAAACTCTCTCTCTACACCCCAAGTGGTATAAACGCTTCTAGAGCCGTGTTGTGGTCTAGTGTTCAGGTCACGTCACTAATGTTTACAAGTCTTTTTAAGTTTAGGGCGGCGAGCGTTTGCATTGGTCCAATTTGTGGTGCATGTGATATTTGGCGAGTCCTTTTGTTATTGTTGTGTGTGTGTGGTGAGGGTGTTTACTTTGCTCTCTCTCTCTCTCTCTCTCTCTCTCTCTCTCTGTATATTCCACCTCAGTTTATCTGGAGTGTTTACCTATTTTGTTTCCCCATTGTTTTGGTATATCACTGAAGGAACGGTGGCTGGTGTGTCGCTCCCCAGAACAGGTAGAGGTAACACAGGTGAAGGCGGACCAAGGTAATTAACCAGGTAGTACATACACAGGTACAGGATATCAACACGAGTACAAAGTGGTAGGGGCAAGTAATGATGAAGTACAGTACGGGTACAGATGTAATTACTGGTACAAAAATTTCAATACGGTAAAAGGTAGAGAGACATTAAGGACAAGATTCCATAGAGAGAGAGAGAGACCATCAAGTACCCCCATCACGCGGTCTTGGCAATTAAAACGCCTTGTATATATAAATAAAACTCTACGGTAACAGCCACCCAAGTTTAACTAAGACCTACTAATTGCCTGGCGTTCCATTATGGCGCTTAACACTGTGATTATAATATGGCACAACAGGTTAAATTATATTAGCAAGTGAGATTATGTTATAAGTGGTTGAGGAGTTATAGCAGGTTAGGTTAGGTTATAGCAGGTTGGGTTATAGCAGGTTAGGTTATGTGTTAGGTTATCTTGTAATAGGTGAGGAGAATGGAGGAGTGGAGGAGGGGGAGTGGAGGAGGGGAGTGGAGGGAGGGGAGTGGAGGGAGGGGAGTGGAGGGTGGGGGAGTGGAGGGTAGGGGGAGTGGAGGGGTGGAAGTGAGGTGGGGAGTGGAGGGTGGGGGAGGGAGGGTGGGGGAGGAGGGGTGGGGAGAGGAGGGTGGGGGGAGAGGGAGGGGGGGGAGGGAGGAGGGGGTGGAGGGAGGGAGGGTAGGGGAGGGAGGGTGGAAGAGGTGGGGAGGTGGAGGGAGGGTGTGGGGTGGAGGGTGAGGGGAGGTGGGAGGGAGAGGAGGGTGGGGAATGGAGGGTGGGGTGTGGAGGGTGGGGGGAGGGAGGGTGGGGGAGTGGAGGGTGGGGAATGGAGGGTGGTGAGAGGAGGGTGGAGGAGGGAGGGTGGGGAGGGAGGGTGGGGGGAGGAGGTGGGGGAAGAGGAGTGGGGAGTAGAAGGATGTGGAGATTAAGATGGGGAGTAAGTCATCTGCTTTGATATGTATGTTGTACTTGACTGTTTCAATTAGTGTATTTACAACAGAAACTCTCTCTCTCTCTCTCTCTCTCTCTCTCTCTGTTCTCTCTCTTCTCTGTATTCAATATTAAATTAACGTCATCTCAGTATAATATTGAACATTATCAAGCTCTGCCTCACAAAGTGGGGGGGTGTGGGGATGTGACTGGGGAAAGGAGGGCATGTGTGGGAGGTGTGGAGGGTGTGGGGTGGGGGGGAAGGCAAGAGGTGATGAATGGTGCCCTGCCTTTGTCTGTCGGCTTATGTAGCGATCTCCGTAATGTATGTGTGTCGGTACTCGAGACACAGCCTGACAGAGAGAGAGAGAGAGAGAGAGAGAGAGTCATGGTGGAGGCCAAGGGAGGAAGGTTGCCTTGACAACGAAGCGTCTCTGCCACACTACGCAATTTACTCACAGAAAGCAAGGAGGAAGGAAGGGAGGGAGGAGGGAGGTAGGTAGGGAGGAGGAGGGAGGAGGAGGAATGCACAAAGGGAGTGAATGAGATACCCATTCCCTTCCTCTCTCCATCGTTGGGGCGGGGGGGGGGGGTCCTAGAAAGAGGGTCGTACCAAGTTGTTATTAGAGATAAACACAATTATACGTTGATACATACACACACACACACACACACACAAACCTCAAAATGACCTAAATAACCTCGACTGACGTCTTTGTTGCTGACCCCTGCATAAAATGACCACCGGGTAATTACGGGGAGTCAGCTCGTTGTGCAGCATACCCCTCACAGTCAGCGCCTTGTCGGGGTCTTCTGCAGGATAGGAATGTGTGTGTGTGTGTGTGTGTGTGTGTGTGTGTGTGTGTGTGTATGTGTTGGGCGCCGCAACTCCTGACACAACCAGAGATTCAAGAGCAGCGACCTCCTCCCTCCCTCCTCATCCCCCCTCCCTCACCTCCCTCACCCTCCCCCTCACCTCCCCACTATTGTTATGTGTTGACCTGAGACGTAGCCATGACACACCACTGATGGATTGTTTTAACTTACACAAATACACCTGTTAGTTTACCTGTTAGTTCACCTGTTAGTTTACCTAATAGTTCACCTGTTAGTTTACCTGATAGTTACCTGATAGTGTAGCTACAAGGAGGGTTACGACCACAAACCACCACCACCACCATGACCACCACCACACCACCCACCTTGAGAGACCACCACACAACCACCCACTTGAGAGACCACCACACCACCACCCACTTGAGACACCACCACACCACCACCAACCACTAACCACCACCCACTTGAGAGACACCACACCACCACCCACTTGAGAGACCACCACACACCACCACCCACTTGAGACACCACCACACCACCACCAACCACTACCCACTTGAGACACCACCACACCACCACCCACTTGAGAGACCACCACACCACCACCAACCACTAACCACCACCCACTTGAGAGACCACCACACCACCACCACTTGAGACACCACCACACCACCACCAACCACCACCACCACCCACTTGAGAGCCACCACCACCACCACCCACTTGAGAGACCACCACACCACCACCAACCACCACCACCACCCACTTGAGAGACCACCACACCACCACCAACCACTAACCACCACCCACTTGAGAGACCACCACACCACCACCCACCGCCCACTTGAGAGACCCTATACACCCACTCACAACCCTAATCTATGCTCCACATAATCCATTACAGCATCAAATCTTGCGGCAAACTCCTTACCTCATCTGCATACGACCAGGATCAGCGGCCCTGTGATCTGGCCATCCCCAATCCCTCACATCCGCTCAAATCCCTTTACTCCTTGTTGTGGAACGCCCAAAGACGGACTCGACCAACAGAGGGCCTCGCAGTCTCAAAGGGTCGTATACGTTGAGTGTATTCTCCTAACTGGCTCACTTAAGCTCCAACACACAAGTGGATTCTCAGATGGTCGTAAGAGAGATAAATTCACCTCCCCTCCCTACCCCTCCCCCTTCCTACCCCTCCCCGTCTACCCCTCCCCCCTCCTACCCGTAAGCTGTAGAGATACGAGAATGAGAGAATGAGTCACCTTGGGCTATGTACAAGAGACATATGTGAGTTAGGTTAGGTTAGGTTTGGTTAGGTTAGGCCATAAAGGGAGAGATTTAAGGTGTGTCTCGTTAATTGGTAATCTGAGGGTTAGTTACTCATCTCCATATTTGTATACTGTGTGTGTGTGTGTGTGTGTGTGTGTGTGTGTGTGTGTGTGCGTGTGTGTGTGTGTGTGCGTGTGTGTGTGTGTGTGATGAAAATGTCACCAACTACCCTCTCCAACCCTCCATCACCACCACCAAAACACCCCCCACTCCCCACTACCACCATAACCCTAACCCCCACCACAACATTAACCCCCACCATAACATTAACCACCACCACCACAATACTTACCATCACCACCATAAACACACATTACTCAAGAGATATTTTCACATCTTGAACTTTCTTGAGACCAAAACCTCGCACTTATGCACCATTCGTAGGCGCGGAAAGTAGGGCGGAAAGTACCTTCTCTAGGCCGGCCAGTGACGCTGTTTTAGTGGCGTGCGGCTTTCACTGCAGACGTGGCACTGCGTATTGTTGCTAGAACTGATGGCACTGTTGTTAGTGATGTTGTTGGCACTGTTGTCAATATTTTAATGGGGACGTTGTCTTTCCTTTTGGCACCGTTGATCTTATTGTCACTGTTAACAATGTTGGCACTGCTGTTGTCTCTCTTGGAACAACTTTTTCTTTTCACACGCTGACACAATAATCACTTGTTGACAATATTTTCACCGCAAGCACTGCTGAAACTGGCATTAATTTCGTCGCTATTAATCTGCTATTGATGATGATACTGAAGCACAACTTTCACTGTCCCTTGTCACTGTTAAAACTCCTATTGATGTTAGAACTGATCACTGTTGGCACTGTTACCACTACCCTTGTCACTGTTAAAACTCCTATTGATGTTAGTACTGATCACTGTTGGCACTGTTACCACTACCCTTGTCACTGTTAAAACTCCTATTGTTGTTAGTACTGATCACTGTTGGCACTGTTACCACTACCCTTGTCACTGTTAAAGCTCCTCTGGTTGGCACTGGTGTTGGCACTCTCCTCACTCCGTTCCCTGGCCGTCTTCTCTACTCAGGAGAAAATCCTTCAAGCGCATTTCTCAAGACAGAGAAGCAACTCGGTAATCAAGGAAGAGTGTGTGTGTGTGTGTGTGTGTGTGTGTGTGTGTGTGTGTGTGTGTGTGTGTGTGTGTGTGTGCGTGTGTGTGTGTGTGTGTGTGTGCGTGTGTGTGTGTGTGTGTGTGTGTGTGTGTGTGTGTGTGTGTGTGTGTTAGTATCTGTTTTCTTGTTAGTTAGCAAGGACACACACACCCACACACACACACTAACAACACCTGACAACACCTGACAACAATATCTGCCTGTCCCTTTGATGGCTAGTTTATTTTTTCACTAGTACTCGAGGCCCCTGGAGTGCGAGGGAAGGGGTGAAGGGCGAGGTGATACTATATTGAGTTTTAGAGGCTGTCTATGTGAGGTCAGTAGACGATATCTCTCTCTCTCTCTCTCCCATGTATGTATGTATGTATGTATGTGTATGATGGTGTGTGTGTGTGTGTGTGTGTGTGTGTGTGTGTGTGTGTGTGTGTGTGTGTGTGTGTGTGTGTGTGTCCCCAGGGGTATAAACGTCACTGGATACAAGGCATTAAAGGAATCTGTTTCATGGTAGAGAGAAGAGTGAAGAAAACAAACAAACCCGAGAGGACTGCGGATGATACAGCAACTAGGGGAAGGGAAGGGAAGAGGGGAAGGGGAGGGGGAGGGGAGGGGAAGGGGGAGGAGGGAGATGGGGGTCCTTGTCGTTAAATATAATGTGAATATTTCCCCACATGGTACAAAAATACTACAGGAGAGATGTGGTTGGGTGGGGAGGGGAGAGGGGAGGGGGAGGGGAGAGGAGGAGAGGGAGGGGAGAATAGGGGATGTAGGGAGGGGAGAGGAGGGGGATGGTGAGGGGGAAAAGGGAGGGAGGGGAGGGGAGAGGGAGGGGGAGAAGAGGGGATGTAGAAGGAGGAGGGGTAGGGTCTATACGCTATAATATTGTCCTACAAATAAAGTTTTTTTCTAATTCCAATAACTATAAAAATATATACTGGTTTGTCTCTAGAAGCACACACACACACACACACACACACACACACACACACACACACACACACACACACACACAAACAACTGCCTTCACAGACTCTCGTGGACACCGTGCATTAATGTTCGTTATTACAAGACCAACATTGTCCTAACTCTGAGGTCTACCACAAGTAAGGACAATGTTGGTGTAAATTACAAACATTCACGGCATCCCGACCAAAATTTGTGAGGCAGCTGTACAGATAACAAACACTTACGATATGTTTAATGTGTTTTATTTTACTTATTACTACAAAGAAACAAAATTTTTCTAAGGTCTTCTATGTATTAATACTATATAATTAGATCAGCGGTCATTCTATAGGCTGTTATAACTATAGATACACAATGAAACTTTATAGGATAGGATAGGATAGGATAGGATAGGTTAGGATAGGTTAGGTTAGGATAGGATAGGTTAGGATAGGTTAGGTTAGGATAGGTTAGGATAGGATAGGTTAGGTAGTAAGAGAGCACTTCCCTACTAAGACACTTCATCTCCCCAGGAGGCCAGATCGAGCATGAACACCGTAGTGCTGACCAACGTCTCCCACGACACGGCTGGCAGGTACAAGTGTGAGGTGGTGGCCGACTTCACCTTCGAGAAGGACTTCCAACTGAAGGACATGGAGGTGGTTGGTGAGTAGAGGGGAGGGGAGGTGGGAGGAGGGAGGGGGGGAGGTGGGGAGGGGAGGTGGAAGAGGGAGGGAGGGAGGAAGGAGGGGAGGTGAGGGAGGGGAGGGGTGAAGGGAGGGAGAGAGGGAGGGGAGGAGGTGGGAGGGGAGGGGGAGGGGAGGAGGGGGAGGTGGGGAGGAGGGGGAGGAGGGGAGGGGAGGAGGGGAGGTGGAAGAGGGAGGAGGGAGGAAGGGAGGGGAGGTGGGGAGGGAGGGAGGGGTGAAGGGAGGAGAGAGGGGAGGGGAGGGAGGGAGGGAGGTAAGAGGGGAGGGAGGGGAGGAGAGGGAGGTGAGGAGGAGGGGTGAAGGGAGGGGAGAGAAGGAGGAGGGGAGGTGGGGGAGGGAGGAGGTGAAGGAGGAGGGGTGTGGAAGGGAGGGGAGGGGGGAAGGGAGGGGAGGGAGGTGAGAGGGAGGGGATGAAGGAGGAGGGGAGAGGGGAGGAGGGAGGGGAGGGTGAAGGAGGAGGCACAGAGGAAGTGAGAAAGAAAGAAAGAAAAGAAAGAAAGGAAGGGAAAGGGGAAACCTACCACATACACCTGATTCATTAACTACAACACCTGGCCTTACCTGTCTCAACCGAGTGTATCCTTAAGTAACTATATCTGTCTAGCGTCCTGGGAGCGTCGTCAAACCAATTATCAACTTATACATTTAATTATTATCAAAATTATCATCCGCGTTTGTTATCCCCCGCTAATTACCTGTTGTTAATTGGTGTCAGGTATCCAATTATATACAGGTGTGTGTGTGTATGTGTGTGAGAGAAAGAGAGAGAGAGAACTAAACAGATACTACTACTATTACTACTGCCACACACACACACACACACACACACACACACACACAATATAAGCCCACCGTCCCCTATAACCGACGGGGCATCACTGCAATACCAGCCCCAGAGTACATTTATAGCCGCTCTCACCGTCCCGTTTACGAGGGTAGCATTATACTGCGTTATATCCCGCTATACTCCGCCATGAAGTATACTACTAGGGTATAGGAGCGGTCATACACGCCATATGTGAGGGTGTGTGTGTGTGTGTGTGTGTGTGTGTGTGTGACAGACACAACAAAAGTAGAGAGAGAGAGAGAGAGAGAGAGAGAGAGAGAGAGAGAGAGAGAGAGAGAGAGAGAGCTACCATAAGCGTATCATTACAGGATTATAGAGGAGGCGGCGGTGGAGTCATTAGGTGAAACTGAAATACAGTAAGAGTAGAAAGAATCTGGGCTCAACCAGATCGCTTCACCTTTCCTATTGGTGTTTTATCTTTGTTCTGCTCCCTTGGGGTAAACGTTCGTCTGGCGTAGCATCCATAAGCGGATTACGGGAGAACGATTGCTTGTGTTGGCGCTGAATAATAGTATAAAATAATATCAGTGGAAACAACAATTTTGGCGATGGATCCGTTATCATGACCTGACCTAACCTAACTTAACCCAACCTAACCTAACCTAACTTAACCCAACCTAACTTAACCCAACCTAATCTAACTTAACCCAACCTGCAACTAACCCAACCTAACCTAACAACCCAACCTGACCTAACTTAACCCAACCTAACCTAACTTAACCCAACCTAACTAACCCAACCTACCTAACTTAACCCAACCTAACCTAACTTAACCCAACCTAATCTAACTTAACCCAACCTAATCTAACTTAACCTGACCTAATTTATATTCTCGTCAGACGTAATGTAACCTGGCATGACTTAACCTAACTTGATTGACCTAACCTAACCTTACCCCCCACTAACCTAACCTAACAACGAAAGTTCAACACAGGTCAGATCCGAAATTCTCAAAAACATTCAGACAAAATAAAATTCAAACAGAACAAAGAACAGCATTAGGCGGGGGGTAGAGGGTCTGACTACCAATTCGGACTCCATTTTGGTCACCCACTTGGCAGTTGAAACGAGGCAGTTTAGATGCGCTTTCCCACATCACCAGTTAGTTGTAAATATTTTTGACATAATATCCTTTGAGAATCCGTCTCTTTGCAGTATCTTGAGCCGGTGTAATGCATATTAATATCTATCATCAAGAAAAAAAATTTCAACGATCTTTTGACAAATCCATCTTGTGTATCGTAAGGTTAAGTGAGTATTATGAGCAGTGTATTACCATCATCAAGTCTTGTGCTGCACATATTAACTTAACGAGCCTTTGGGAATCACTATTTCCGGCGTAACTTAAATAACTCGTAACTTACAATCAATTATGGGACAAAAATTAACGTAGGAACCTTTATGAATCAATCTATTTGTGTTATATCGTAAATGAATGTGAGGCGCTAAGCTGCTGCCATCTAACCATCTCGTCCAGGTGTAAATAATCAACAAAAGACGCGTGACACAGCCTCAACCCAGACGCTGACTGTGCTTGAGGCTTAGAACTCACATAATACAACCACTCCTAGGCTCACTAATCGTTCACCATCCCTCTCTCTCTCACGTGTCGATCCAACATGTTAAGAGGGCGTTCTCCAGATATTCTCTTGAACGTTCTAAAAATGGCAGAGACTTTCAAGGGGATTGAGTGAAACGCGTTCTAAAAATAGTGAGACAGGATTGTAAAGCATCAGTTTGTGGAGGTTTATTTGGGTAGGTCTTCAGGTAGAGGAGGAGGAAGGAAGGTAAGAGGAGGAATTAATTCTTCATCTTTGGGGTTATTCTTATGCGAGTGGATAATGGTCGTTATATATGAAGGCTCTTGGTAGTTAACGAAACACAACACACACACACACACACACATCATAAATACATAAATCTTGATCTTTTCTTCTAATAAATGATAAGGATACATCCCCAAACATTATGTGTGTGTCTTGAGGTGAGAACCCTGAGGATACGCCTTTGTTTACCTTCACACAACACACTTCCTGTAGACCCCCACCTCACCCCCTCACTCCCTCTCACCCCCACCATGTTGTGTCTATCGGGTGACTTAGCGAAGGTAATAGATAGATGGTGGTTGAGGTGACGAAGACGAATAGATACTTGTAAACCCAACTACTTAGCTAACAGCAACCTAACCTTAACTGCAATCACTGCCCAGCCCATCTCACCAACCTACAACCTAACCTAACCTAACCTAACCTAACTGTATACAGCCTTTTAATAGGTGAGGTAAAGAGAATATTCGATATACGACTTAACAGGAAGGTCATAGGTCATCTGGTCCACCCAATCCTCTATTAGGTCTCGGTCATAACTTCTTAGTCTGGTCATTAGGATTGGGGGTCTGTTAGGATTGGGGTCTGTTAGGATGAGGGGCTGTTAGGATTGGGGGCTGTTAGGATGGGGCTGTTAGGATTGGGGTGTTAGGATTGGGGTCTGTTGGATTGGGGTCTGTTAGGATTGGGGTCTGTTGGATTGGGTCTGATGATTGGGGTCTGTTAGGATTGGGTCTGATAGGATTGGGGCTGTTGGATTGGGGTCTGTCTGATATGATTGGGGTCTATTAGGACTATCAAAACTATAGACCGTTAGAACTTGACCTCAAACCCAGGGGTCAGGTTAGGTTGGTCAGATTTAAGTCATGTCAGGTCAAATTAGGTCAGGTCAGGTCAGGTCACCACTACTAAAACATGTTAAAAATTATGAGTTTACGTCTCCCAATAAAGCTTTACATCCCTAATAGCACGACGAATAAAACTTGCTACCCCACACCCCACACCCACCCCCACCCCCACCGCCCACCCACCCCCACCCACCCAAAAAAACCACTCCCAAAACGTCAACAAAAAACAACAAGGGGAAACTTTACGACTCTCACAAAAAAAAAAAAAAAAATTGCTCCACCACGAAAAAAAAGGTTAATGTCTCCCAAAACAACAGAGAGAGATAGATATTGTGACATGCTCTGTGTGTGTCTGTGTGTGTGTGTGTGTATGTGTGTGTGTGTGTATGTGTGTGTGGGTCTAAACTTTCCATGGGAAGGGTTTTGCCGGATCTCTTCAGGTCAGTGAGCTTTTTGACTCGTCTTCATCCGGGACTGTCGACACAATTTAAGTTGTCTGGGAAACTTTTGTCTGGTGTCGTGTCTTATATTTCATTTTTTTCTCTCAGTCTCTCGCTCTCTCTCTCTCTCTCATTTATCCGGGTACACACACACACACACGGAAACACACATATCTCTCACGTACCAAGATTCTTCTTAATATCTTATCCACTTAACTTAAACGGAACTCATTTCATCAAACTTAGTCACACAAAACTTCTACAGTTTCACGGCTCATAAAACCGACTCATTTATATAATCCGTTCACTGTACCTTCCTTGCCTATAACAGTCAATCACGAGGTACGTCCATGAGGAACTGAGTGACAAGAGAGCGCGAGTTCCCTGAGTGACAAACGTGAAATTATGTCCGAGCTCCACGATAGAGAGTTAAGGGTAGTGCGGATATAGTATACTGCAATCAACCACATTTGCATTTCCTCGGCTCTACAGGAGAATCAATGACCTGACCTAACCTAAACTAACCTAACCTAAACAGAAGTTGTATATATATATAAAAATGTTTAGGTGAAGTGTGACCTTTGACCTCTCTAAAGCCATTAAAAGGACCAACACAAATGAACAACACAAGGGCGAACTGGTCATTTTAGAGAGAGGGAGAGAGAGCAACCAGTTAAAGTGTCATAGCAACCAGTTAAAGTGTTATAGCAACCAGTTAAAGTGTCATAGCAACCAGTTAAAGTGTCATAGCAACCAGTTAAAGTGTTATAGCAACCAGTTAAAGTGTTATAGCAACCAGTTAAAGTGTCACAGCAACCAGTTAAAGTGTCATAGCAACCAGTTAAGTGTCATAGCAACCAGTTAAGTGTCATAGCAACCAAAGTGTCATAGCAACCAGTTAAAGTGTCATAGCAACCAGTTAAAGTGTCATAGCAACCAGTTAAAGTGTCATAGCAACCAGTTAAAGTGTCATAGCAACCAGTTAAAGTGTTATAGCAACCAGTTAAAGTGTCATAGCAACCAGTTAAAGTGTCATAAAGCAGTTAAAGTGTCATGCAACCAGTTAAGTGTCACAGCAACCAGTTAAGTGTCATAGCAACCAAAATAGCAACCAGTTAAATCATAGCAACCAGTTAAAGTGTCATAGCAACCAGTTAAAGTGTCATAGCAACCAGTTAAAGTGTCAGTTAGCAACCAGTTAAGGTGTCATAGCAACCAGTTAAAGTGTCATAGCAACCAGTTAAAGTGTCGCCAAAGTGTCATAGCAACCAAAGTGTCATAGCAACCAGTTAAAGTGTCATAGCAACCAAGTGTCATAGCAACCAAAGTGTCATAGCAACCAGTTAAAGTGTCATAGCAACCAGTTAAAGTGTCACAGCAACCAGTTAAAGTGTCATAGCAACCAAAGTGTCATAGCAATCAGTTAAAGTGTCATAGCAACCAAAGTGTCATAGCAAGTGGCATAGAAATGAAAGATGTCATGTTTATATTTTTGTTGTTTGAAAGAAGGAAGAAAGAAGATTGAAGATCATGAATGAAGAGGCAGAATAAAGACGCACAGCGAAGAAGATTAATGAATGAAGAAGAAGAATGAAGAAGGAAGAAGAATGAAGAAGGATGAATGAATGAAGAAGGAAAAGATCAGAGAAGAAAAACAATAAAAATAATGAAAAAAAAACAAGGAATGAAGAACCATCAATCACCACAAGTCACACCTTCCTCTGAGATATAAAAATAACAACAATGACAATAACAAACACAACACCAACAAAAAATAACACAGGTATATTTAATTAAGTCAAAATAACCTACAGGTATATTTAATTAAGTTAAAATAATCCACAGGTATAACAATTAAGTCAAAATAACCCACAGGTATATTTAATTAAGTCAAAATAATCCACAGGTATATTTAATTAAGTCAAAATAATCCACAGGTATATCTAATTAGGTCAAAATAACCCACAGGTATATTTAATTAAGTCAAAATAACCCACAGGTATATTTAATTAAGTCAAAATAATCCACAGGTATATTTAATTAAGTCAAAATAACCCACAGGTATATTTAATTAAGTCAAAATAATCCACAGGTATAACAATTAAGTCAAAATAACCCACAGGTATATTTAATTAAGTCAAAATAACCCACAGGTATATTTAATTAAGTCAAAATAATCCACAGGTATATTTAATTAGGTCAAAATAACCCACAGGTATATTTAATTCGGTCAAAATAACCCGCAGGTATATTTAATTAAGTCAAAATAACCCGCAGGTATATTTAATTAAGTCAAAATAATCCACAGGTATAATTAATTAAATCTTAGGGATTAAATAATTTTCTAGAACACTGTCAAAATTAATCTGATCTCACCTTAATTCTATCATTTAGTTAATTCATGCTTCAAATGCTCTTTATATATATATCAACATTATATAGAGATAGTTTATATAATTTATTTATATGATATTAACCAGAATAACATTATATAACACATATAACTTAAGGCTATAATATCTACAACTGATTAATATTATAAAGTTATATATTTTCACTCATATAGTAATTAGTTTCTATCAATTAAATTCAATATAGATAAATTATCCTCTGAATATTATCCACATGGCGTCACTTGCTAGTAATCCCATGTAAACTCGTCTGTTGTGCTGCTGTCATTCTGCCTAACCTTCACCCGTCATTCCAGTCATTCAATATTCATTCCCGTGTGTGTGTGGTCGGGCTGAGCTTCCAAATCAATCTCAGTGTGTCTCGATTGGTACAGAAAATCCATTTCCGTCCGTGTGTCGTCCTTTCAATGGGTTTTACGAAGGGGAGACCAGCGCGTCTGTCTGTCTGTACATGAACAAAAGGTCCTATTGTTCATGTCTACTGTGTGTGAGAGTGAACGCTGTGTGTGTGTGTGTGTCTGAGAATGATCGAGTGAACGCTTTGTGTGTGTGTGTTTGTGTGTGTGTGTATATGTGTGTCAGCTAGTGTGTGTGTGTGTGTGTGTTTTACGATAGTACTGTGACTGTCTGACTGATTATCTGACCAAAATCATCTCCTACAGTTACCAATTCTATTTAATCTCTCTTAACACATTTCATCTAATTTTTTTTTTTACCTCACACAGTAATTGTCCAAACTCACAAAGATAAAATACTACTTCACCTTATTCCACCTCAATTACCAATTTCCCTTTCCCAATTTACCCTCCCACCTGTTCACGCCAACATCGTAGAACAGTTACCATTTTTCACATACCTGGCCGGTGTGACTCGTTTAACATCCCTTCGTCAGTAGAAACATTCACCTCCTCACCTGCTGCAGTCTTGATCGCCTTACCTGTAAAACAATAACGTTGATAAGTATTTTAGCTCAGTAAATTGTTTCAACTCTTAATATTTACTGTTTATTAAAGATGACAGATAGACAGACAGTATATTAAAACAGAAATAGATATATAAATACATAGACAGATTCGACAGATAAATAATAAAAGGCCAGTGATATAAATAAACAGGTAATTAGACAGGTAGAAAGAAATAGACACATATAATAGGCAGAAGAAAAGAGAAAATCACAGCTAGATAAAGATTAACAAAATGTTCAATAAATAAATAAAAACTAATTAACTAGAGAGAGAGACAACAACCTTCTGTCACCTCCCTCCTGTCACTCCCATTCTGTTCCCGTCACTCCCGTCCTTACATCCGTGTTAACTGCATAAATCATTCACCTAGACCTGTCGTCACGAGCTTCTACCACCACCACCAAGCACCACCACCACCACCACCAAACACCACCTCCACCACCACCAGACGTCCTCTATCAGGTTAGGTTAGGTTAGGTTAGTGTTAGGTGAGGTACCCAAAAAACAGCTGGGTGAACTGACATTGCCTTGGGATTGAACTAGTGATCTTTAAGACGGGACGTTAGCGTTGTATACACTCCCCCACCGCACCTAAAATGACCTACAGATTCTTACAAAAAAAAAAAAAAAAAAATTTCTTTCGTAAGCCAAAGACGATGAGAAACCAGATATCGTCCCCATGGCAACTAACTATATCGTCCCTCTGGCAACTAACTGTTTATCGTCTAGTAAAGTATCTCCTCAGTAACACAGTAAATTAAACCCGCCAGGACAGAAGAGAGAACCAACTCAACAACTCCAGAACAACAATAACACAACACTACACAGACACACACACACACACAGAGAGTCGAAACGAAACTCCAACATGACTAAGCAACACCCAGACACACACACACATATACACTACACCCACCCCCACACACTACACCCACCCCCACACTACACACCCACCTCATTGCCTGCACCACCCCACACACTACACTCCACCCACTCCCACCTTCCACAGCTTTTCCTAGAGGCCACCAACTTGAGCAACACAAGGAAGCTGTTACCCGTGACAAACTGACAGCTCTATTGTTTCACCAACGACAAATACAACCACTCTTCAAACTCGTAATTAAACACATGTTATTGAGGGGGCGAATAAAGGCAGGGTGGAGCTTGGGTAGGTAGGGGGGTGTGTGGGGGGGGGGGTTAAGGTGGAGTGAAGGTGAGGTGGTGGGGTGAGGTTGGGGGTGATGGTGGAGGTAGGAGGGGGGAGGGTTACAGGTAGGGGAGTGGTGTGGTAGGTAGGGGGAGGGTGTGGCAGGTAAGTAGGTAGGGGGAGTTTGTGGTAGGTAGGGGGGGGGGAGTACCATTATCATCATTATATAACTTCCCTCGTTATTTAAAACATTATCATCAATTCCTTCTCATTTTTCATTATTTAACACTCAATATTTACATTACTATTTATCATCCAATCATATCCGTTATTCATTTCTTTCATCTTATCATTATTACCACTTTCATTCATTATTATCATTAGTGTTTCTATCATCATATCATTATTATCGCTCTTATTACCACTTTCATTCATTATTATCATTAGTGTTTCTATTATCATATCATTATTATCGCTCTTATTACCAGTTTCATTCATTATCATTAGTGTTTTAATATACGACCTTTGTCTTGCCTGCTAATTAATCCTCTTTTAAAAATCATTTAGTACAGCGCAGTGTAATTTATCTAATGGCATTGGTAAACTGATACAGATTAATCAGGTAATGCAAGAGGTTGTTAATTGCGTGGTGCTGCTGTGCTGGGGTTCATGGGAGGCGGAAAAAATATATACATGTAAATAAAAGGCACTCGAGGGAGGTTCCTACTTTCGCCAGGTGATCAATTGGCGTCACTTTTGACCTTTTGACCTTGTTTTTTGGTAACCTGACCTCATGTGTGAGGTTTGATATTATATGAGCTTTAGAGGTTGCCATGGTCTACATACACACACACACACACACACACAGAACGATCTACAACGCCTTTATTCTCCCCAAACTAACGTATGCGTCACCAGCCTGGTCGTCTCTCTCAACTCTACCCAACAACGTCAGCTAGAGAAAGTAAAGAAAAGGGCCTGCAGAATCATGCTAGGGGCAGACTACTCCGGCTACACCAACGCTCTCTCCACCCTGGAAATGCCATCCCTCAGTGACCTCCACCACCACGCACTAGCAGGGTTTGGCCGTGGACTACTGCACCATCCTCGTCACCTCCTGCAGTACCCAGCCCACCTCGTCGTAGTCCGCCACTACAACAAAATTCAGCCAATAAGAGCCCGCACCGATAGCTATAAGAACAGCACCATCCCATCTATTGTTAAAATAATAAACAGCCCCTGATTTACGTACTGTACAGCCCTGTAAATGTATTGAACGTATATTATTATGTCTAAATCACATGTAAGTTTGTATATTTTCAGCCACCGGCTGCAACTCTATTAATAAACCGTATATTATTATTATTATTATTATTATTATTATTATTATTATTATTATTATTATTATTATTATTATTATTATTATTATTTTACACACACACACATACCCGCACACTGATATCTTTCGAACCTGCTCATTATCTCATTCCAGCAGTTCAGAGACTCAGGCGTGTAAACAAAAAAGACTTCCTAACACCACACAAGACAGTACAGTAAATATCTTGCTAGTGCTTCTCTCTGTTTCAACCTCAATCACCTAAGTCAAACGCTAATTAACCTGGAGATATTATTTGTTGTACAGTCTTTATAGCAACAGGTGTTCAGTACAGAAGAAATATTATTATTATTATTATTATTATTATTATTATTATTATTATTATTATTATTATTATTATAGTTTCAGATCATATTATGTTGGCGTTAGATAGATTGACAGACAGACAGACAGACAGACAGACAGACAGACAGACAGAATATACACTATTGTACACTGAGTGCCAAGCTGTAAGGAGAAGGTGCCAAATTAATACCTTCCAGAACCTCCCCCTCCCCATTAACTATATAGTCTGTGTCCCGGTACTACATAAACAAACAGGCGGTGCCACAAGGAAACAGCCACGCCACAATAACAACAACAGTGCCACAATCCACCACCAACAGTGCCACAATCCACCACCAACAGTGCCACAATCCACCACCAACATAACCAATCCACTCACCACGTGCCACAATCCACTACCAACAGTGCCATAATCCATCACTAACAGTGCCATAATCCACCACCAACAGTGCCAATCCATCACCAACAGTGCCACAATCCACCACCAACAGTACCACAATCCACCATCAACAGTGCCCCTCATCATAGCAGTGCCCTTCACCTAACAAAGTGCCTCCACCATCACCTGGGAGGATCTCCTGCTTCACCCATAGAGGTATAAGCCCCCAGGTATTACAACAGCCCCTTAAGTGACATTAATGTGAGGTAACGACCATTAGCCTCCATTACACCTCACGACCACTATCTACACTTTCTCCTCCACCGGGGTGTATAATTTGGCGATTTTGGCGATAATTTGGCGATAATCTGCGGTGTTTCGATAAGTAACCGTCAGTTTGGGTCACAGTGCTCGTGGATGATGGGAGGAGAGGGGATGGGAGGAGGGATGGGAGGAGGAGAGGATGGGGAGGGAGGAGGAAGGAGGGAAGGAGGGGAAGGGAGGAGGAAGGAGGAGGGGAAGGGGAGGGGGAAGGAGGAGGAGGGAGGGAGGGAGAGGAGTGTTTATGGTGGGGATGAATGTTATTATTGTTGTTATTATTATTATTGATACGATAACAACCCCTCCAGTATCGATGACTTAACACCTTGAGTACAATAACTTCTTGAGTACAATAACACACACACACAGATGAAAGTCTTAAATGAGGACGTAAGACATATTGACTTGGTCCCCCACCCCCTCCTTAGCACCTGGGCTATCTGTCTGTCTGTCTGTCTGTCTGTGTCCGTTAGTATCTGTCTATTTGTTTGGCTCTTATGGACGTCCTCTGGTGCTCTTGACAGGCGTACAGGAGACTTTCTGTCACTAACTCCCATGAGAGAAGAAAAAAAAATGAGACTATTTTTATTGATTTATATTGTATATGGGTTTAGTCCACCTGTGACCTTATGAATATTAATGAGGTAAGGTGAGCAAGGTGGATCTCTCTCTCTCTCTCTCTCTCTTTCTTCCTCCTTTTCTCCTATCTTTAAATCTAATCTTTCGTCCCATCTCATCCCTCCCCATCAATCTTACCTCTATCTAAACCACCCATCTATCTCCTCCTCTTCTCCTCAGCATCTCAGGCACACCTCCACCTTCCACCCTTCCTCCCATTCTTACTCCCATCCACCTCTCCTCCTCCATCCACCCCTCTTCTTTCCTTTCTCCCCCTGTCCTCGATCCTTCACTGAGATATTCTGTTATGAGTCGCGGCCGTTGGGGGTGCAGGAGGTGGTGGGGGGGGTGGAGGGAGGGGAGAAGAGGTGAGGGAGGAAAAGGGGGGGAAGGCAAAGAGTAGAAGAGGGAGGGAAAGGGAGAGGGAGGAAAGTAGGGAGAAAGAGAGGGGAGGGGAGAGGAAGGAAGAGATATAAAGAACCACGGAGAGGTGACAGCTGGTGGTAGACTGTGGTAGTGGTGGTTAATTGTGGCCTTGTGTGTGGTAGACGGTTAACCGGTTGGTGAGGTGAAGGAAATAAGGAAGACATACGAGAGGCAGGCAGGTCATCATCATCATCATCATCATCATCATCATCATCATCATCATCATCATCATCATCATCGTCATCATCATCGTCATCATCATCAACATCATCATCATCATCAGTCATCATCATCCTTATATAGTCACACATATCATTTACAAGCACACGTCATATCATCATCATCATAACATATCTCATATGTATCATCATCATCATCATCATCATCTCATCATCGTCATCGTCATCATCATCATCATCATCATCATTCTCATCATCATCATCATCATCATCAAAGACGTAAGAGGTCCTTCATGGCGGCAGCACCTCAACAACTTGGAGCGATCGAGTCTGTCAGAACTAGTTTGGTCGGGTGGCTACAGTTTGTTGTGCCGACTATTGAGAGCGACACACACACAAACACACACACACACACAGACAGACATACACAGACATACACAGACATACACACACTCTGGAGGACAATAAACCAAGAGGAGGAGGAGGTGGGGTAGGTGGGAGGAGGTGGGTAGAGGGAGGAGGTGGGGTAGAGGTGGAGGAGATGGGGTAGAGGTGGGAGGGAGGGGGTAGAGGTGGGAGGAGGTGGGGTGGAGGGGAGGAGATGGGGAGGAGGTGGAGGAGGTTGGATAGTGGTGGAGGAGGTGGGGTAGAGGTGGGAGGGGTAGGAGGTGGGAGAGGTGGGGGTAGGAGGAGAGGAGGTGGGGTAGGAGGAGGAGAGGGGGAGGAGGTGAGGAGGTGGGGTAGAGGGGAGGAGAGGGGGGAGGAGGTGGAGGAGGTGGGGGTAGAGGTGGAGGAGGTGGGGTAGAGGTGGAGAGGGTAGAGGAGGAGGAGGTGGGGTAGAGGGGGAGGAGGGGGGTAGAGGAGGAGGAGGGGGTAGAGGGAGAGGAGGGGGGGGGGAGGGAGGAGGAGGTGAGGTAGAGGTGGGAGGAGATGGGGTAGAGGTGGGAGGAGGTGGGGGAAGAGGTGGGGAGGGAGGTGGGGTAGGAGGAGAGATGGGGGGAGGAGGTGGGAAGAGGTTGGATAGAGGTGGGGAGGAGGGGTGGGAGGGGAGGAGGGGTAGAGGAGGAGGGGGAGGAGGAGGAGGAGGTGGGGTAGAGAGGAGAGGGGGAGGAGGTGGAGGAGGTGGGTAGGAGGAGGAGAGGGGGAGGAGGGGGTGGAGGAGGGGGGAGGTGGGAGGAGGTGGGGTAGAGGTGGGAGGGAGGTGGGGGAGGAGGAGGGGGTAGAGGGAGGAGGGGGGGAGGAGGAGGAGGGGGGGGGTAGAGGTGGAGGAGGTGGGGTAGAGGAGGAGGAGGTAGAGGAGGAGGAGGGGGAGGAGGTGGAGGGAGAGGGGGAGGAGGTGGAGGAGGTGGGGGTGGGGAGGTGGAGGAGGTGGGGTAGAGGTGGGAGGAGGAGGGAGGAGGTGGAGGTGGGGTGGGAGGAGGAGGGGGGAGGAGGTGGAGGAGGTGGGGAGAGGAGGAGGGGGGGAGAGGTGGAGGAGGTGGGGTAGAGAGAGGGGTAGAGGGGGGGAGGTGGGGTAGGAGGGAGAGGGGGAGGAGGTGGGGGTGGGAGGAGGAGGAGGTGGGGTAGAGGTGGGGAGGAGGTGGGGTAGATGTGGAGGAGGTGGGGGTAGAGGTGGGGAGGAGGTGGGGGGTGAGGAGAGGGGGGAGGAGGTGGGGGTGGGGAGGAGGAGGAGGTGGGGTGGAGGTGGAGGAGGTGGGGTAGAGGAGGAGGAGGTGGGGTAGAGGAGGAGAGGGGAGGAGGAGGTGGAGGTGGGGGTAGAGGAGGAGAGGGGGAGGGAGGGAGGAGGTGGGGAGAGGGGAGGGGGGAGGAGGTGGAGGAGGTGGGGTAGAGAGGGGAGGAGGTGGGGTAGAGGTGGAGAGGGGGGAAGGAGGGGTGGAGGAGGAGAGGTGGGGGGAGGAGGTAGAGCGGGAGGAGGTAAGTCGGGAAGGAGTTGTTTACACAGTTCGGCCTCCAGATTCGTCAACCTTATCTTGTATCGCCATCAGAGGTTGACGTGTGTGTCGCCTCCCTGTCTCCAGTTGTTGTTGTTCCTTGACGATGTGTGTTGATAATTTACACCAGACGACAGTTCGGCTAGTTTTTGGTCTCTCTCTCTCTCTCTCTCTTCTCTCTCTCTCTCTCTCTCTCTCAACAATAAGATACCCACTCGAACAATGATTCTCTCACAGATAATGTCCAAAAGATAACCTCAGATTTTTTTACTTGAGAACAATGTTAAAAAGAGCAGGGATTAGTAACTATCAATGACCGCCATCTGTGGTTCACCTGTCAGAGTAAAGGGTTAATTAATTACTTACCTGAAAATTAAAGGTGGGGGAGTGGAGGATATTAGGCACCTATGTCATAAAACAGGATAACCCTACCCTAACGTAACGTAACGTAACCTAACCCAACCCAACCTAACCTAACCCAACCTAACTTAACCTAACCTAACCTAACCAATCTAACCTAACCTAACCCCAACCCAACCTAACGTAACGTAACGTAATTCCAATCCTAACCCTAATGTAGCCTGAAAATGTACAGTACTCACCTGTCACAGGCCACACATGAGGAGGAGGATGAAGAAAGATGAGACAGTGGTAGACAGAGATGAGACAGTAGTAGACAGTAGATGAGACAGTGGTAGACGTAGATGAGACAGTGGTAGACAGTAGATGAGGCAGTGGTAGACAGTAGATGAGGCAGTGGTAGACAGTAGATGAGACAGTGGTAGACAGATGAGACAGGGTAGACAGTAGATGAGACAGTGGTAGACAGTAGATGAGACAGTGGTAGACAGTAGATGAGACAGTGGTAGACAGTAGATGAGACAGTGGTAGACAGTGCATGAGACAGTGGTAGACAGTGCATGAGACAGTGGTAGACAGGATGAGACAGTGGTAGACAGGAGACAGGTAGAGACAGTAGATGAGACAGTGGTAGACAGTAGATGAGGCAGTAGACAGTGGATGAGGCAGTGGTAGACAGTAGATGAGACAGTGGTAGACAGTAGATGAGGCAGTGGTAGACAGTAGATGAGAGCAGTGGTAGACAGTAGATGAGGCAGTGGTAGACAGTAGATGAGACAGTGGTAGACAGTAGATGAGACAGTGGACAGTAGATGAGACAGTGGTAGACAGTAGATGAGGCAGTGGTAGACAGTAGATGAGACAGTGGTAGACAGTAGATGAGACAGTGGTAGACAGTAGATGAGGCAGTGGACAGTAGATGGGACAGGTAGACAGTGCATGAGACAGTAGACAGTAGATGAGAGCAGTGGTAGACAGTAGATGAGGCAGTGGTAGACAGTGGATGAGGCAGTGGTAGACAGTGAATGAGACAGTGGTAGACAGTGGATGAGACAGTGGTAGACAGTAGATGAGACAGTGGTAGACAGTAGATGAGATGAGGAGTAGACGAGACAGTGGTAGACAGTAGATGAGGCAGTGGTAGACAGTAGATGAGACAGGTAGACAGTAGATGAGAGCAGGGAGCAGTAGATGAGACAGTGGTAGACAGTAGATGAGACAGTGGTAGACAGTAGATGAGACAGTGGTAGACAGTAGATGAGGCAGGGACAGCATGAGACAGTGGTAGACAGTAGATGAGAGCAGTGGTAGACAGACAGACAGTGGTAGACAGTAGATGAGACAGTGGTAGACAGTGAGAAGAGACAGTGGTAGACAGTACATGAGACAGTGGTAGACAGTAGATGAGACAGTGGTAGACAGTATATGAGACAGTGGTAGACAGTAGATGAGACAGTGGTAGACAGTAGGATGAGACAGTGGAGACAGATGAGGCAGTGGTAGACAGTAGATGAGACAGTGGTAGACAGTAGATGAGACAGTGGTAGACAGTAGATGAGGCAGGTAGACAGTAGATGAATGAGTAGACAGTAGATGAGGCAGTGGTAGACAGTAGATGAGACAGTGGTTGACAGTAGATGAGAGGTGGTAGACAGATGAGACAGTGGTGGAGACAGTAGATGAGACAGGGTAGACAGTAGATGAGACAGTGGTAGACAGTAGATGAGGCAGGAGACAGTGCAAGAGTGGTAGACAGTAGATGAGACAGTGGTAGACAGTAGATGAGACAGTGGTAGACAGTAGATGAGACAGTGGTAGACAGTAGATGAGACAGTGGTAGACAGTAGATGAGACAGTGAGACAGTGGATGAGACAGTGGTAGACAGTAGATGAGGCAGTGGTAGACAGTAGATGAGACAGTAGACAGTAGATGAGACAGTGGTAGACAGTAGATGAGACAGTGGTAGACAGTAGATGAGACAGTGGTAGACAGTGATGAGACAGTGGTAGACAGTAGATGACAGTAGACAGTAGATGAGACAGTGGTAGACAGTGCATGAGGCAGTGGTAGACAGTGCATGAGACAGTGGTAGACAGTGCATGAGAAGGGTAGACAGTAGATGAGACAGTGGTAGACAGTGCATGAGACAGTGGTAGACAGAGAGATAGTGTAGACAGTAGATGAGACAGTGGTAGACAGTGCATGAGGCAGTGGTAGACAGTATGAGACAGTGGTAGACAGTGCATGAGACAGTAGACAGTGCATGAGACAGTGGTAGACAGTGGATGAGACAGTGGTAGACAGTGCATAGACAGTGGTAGACAGTGATGAGATAGTGAGAATGCATGAAGTGAGACAGTAGATGAGGCAGTGGTAGACAGTAGATGAGACAGTGGTAGACAGTGCATGAGACAGTGGTAGACAGTGGATGAGACAGTGGTAGACAGTGCATGAGGCAGTGGAACAGTAGATGAGACAGTGGTAGACAGTAGATGAGACAGTGGTAGACAGTGCATGAGACAGTGGTAGACAGTAGATGAGGCAGTGGTAGACAGTAGATGAGGCAGTGGTAGACAGTAGATGAGACAGTGGTAGACAGTAGATGAGACAGTGGTAGACAGTGGATGAGACAGTGGTGAGATGAGGGGACAGTGGTAGACAGTGGATGAGGCAGACAGAGATGAGACAGTGGTAGACAGTAGATGAGACAGTGTAGACAGTGCATGAGACAGTGGTAGGTGGACAGTATGAGGCAGTGGTAGACGTAGATGAGGCAGTGGTAGACAGTAGATGAGACAGTGGTAGACAGTAGATGAGACAGTGGTAGACAGTGGATGGAGGCAGGGTTACAGTGCATGAGACAGTGGTAGACAGTGCATGAGACAGTGGTAGACAGTGCATGAGACAGTGGTAGACAGTGCATGAGACAGTGGTAGACAGTGCATGAGACAGTGGTAGACAGTGCATGAGACAGGTAGACAGTGCATGAGGCAGTGGTAGACAGTAGATGAGACAGTGGTAGACAGTAGATGAGACAGTGGTAGACAGTGCATGAGACAGTGGTAGACAGTAGATAGACAGTGGGTAGACGAGATGAGACAGTGGCATTGAGAGTGTAGACAGTGCATGAGACAGTGGTAGACAGTAGATGAGACAGTGGTAGACAGAAGTGATGAGACAGTGGTAGACAGTAGACGAGCAGTGGTAGACAGTAGGGGGTATGATGAGACAGTGGTAGACAGTAGATGAGGCAGTGGGACAGCAGACAGGTAGACAGTAGATGAGACAGTGGTAGACAGTGCATGAGACAGTGGTAGACAGTGCATGAGGCAGTGGTAGACAGTAGATGACAGTGGTTGACAGTAGATGAGACAGTGCATGAGACAGTGGTAGACAGTGCATGAGACAGTGGTAGACAGTATGAGGGTAGGACAGTGCATGAGACAGTGGTAGACAGTGCATGAGACAGTGGTAGACAGTGCATGAGACAGTGGTAGACAGTGCATGAGACAGTGGTAGACAGTGCATGAGACAGTAGACAGTGCATGAGACAGTGGTAGACAGATGAGACAGTGGTAGACAGTGCATGAGACAGTGGTACAGTGCATGAGACAGTGGTAGACAGTATGAGGCAGTGGTAGACAGTGCATGAGACAGTGTATGGTGCATGAGACAGTGGTAGACAGCATGAGACAGTGGTAGACAGTGCATGAGACAGTGGTAGACAGTGCATGAGACAGTGGTAGACAGTGCATGAGACAGTGGTAGACAGTAGACGAGACAGTGGTTGAGTGCATGAGACAGTGGTAGACAGTGCATGAGACAGTGGTAGACAGTGCATGACACAGTGGTAGACAGTGCATGAGACAGTGGTAGACAGTGCATGAGACAGTGGTAGACAGTGCATGAGACAGTGGTAGACAGTGCATGAGACAGTGGTAGACAGTGCATGAGACAGTGGTAGACAGTGCATGAGACAGTGGTAGACAGTAGACGAGACAGTGGTAGACAGTATATAAGAATAAATACTTAATTCCACATAATAAACGTCTCCAACTAAGTCTCGTGAGTAACAAAATAACATCATTGAGCTACACCGTCTCCATGTTCTTCGTAATATTTCTTACACATTAATTACCGTTCTGTCGTCATTCACCTGTGTAATAATACGACATTTCCGGCAGGTAACAACATGAGATCTAATATGAATATAATCAACTCCTGGGTTCCACACATATATATATATAAACAGTATTACTTACATACACCTAACTCTTGAGAAACTTTCATAACTCTGAGTTCCAAATTATAACACACTCACTACCACATTATGAGAAATACATTATAAACATAAATATTTCTCAACTACGGTTTATTTTTCATTACATTATATACACTTCTACACGTCTTATTTTTTTGGTGTTTTGAACTTATAAGGAAAATTCTATGTCACTCTAATTTTTATATTTTTTTACCTGCAAGTGAGAAATAATTCTAGTAGAGATTATGTGAAGGCCAACGGGCGGACAGGTGCGGGAAGAGAAAACAAAACACTAGCGTGTAGGGAAGACGAAGTAAACACTGCCAAGAGAGGCAGAGAGAGTGTGTATGTATGCTTATAAATCTGTGTGTATGTATGTACGTATAGAAAAAATAAATGACAACTGGCCGCCGACATCTGGCCGCGGGAAACTCGCCGCGGCCGACTGGCCGCCGCGGACTGGGGGTAAACTGCAAACGCCTATTTTTGCGCTCTCAAAGGTTAGGTTAGGTTAGGTTAGGTTAGGTTGTCAACAAAAAGTTTCATATGGCAGCCAGTCGGTCGCGGCGAGTTTCCCGCGGCCAGTTGGGCTGCGGCCAGATGGCGGCGGCCAGTTGTCGTAGACCCGGGGAATGGGACAACTGGCCGCCGCCATCTGGCCGCCGCGGACTGGGGGTAAACGGCAAACGCCTAATTTTGCGCTCTCAAGGCAGGTTAGGTTAGGTTAGGTTAGGTACTTCATGGGCTGCGGCCAGTTGTCCTAGACCCCCGGGGGGGGGGCTGTACGTTCACCGCAGAAAAGCCTTATTAGCCCCCTCCACACACCCGTGGGGGGGCTGTACGTTCACCGCAGAAAAGCCTTATTAGCCCCCTCCACACACCCGTGGGGGGGGGGCTGTACGTTCACCGCAGAAAAGCCTTATTAGCCCCCTCCACACACCCGTGGGGGGGCTGTACGTCCACAGAAGAGACGTCTTACTAGCCCCCTCCACACACCCGTGGGGGGGTTCCTCACTTCTGTAGGTGAGGCAGAGGCTGTTCTTCATCTCTTTTTCGGATGAGTTGTACTACCATAAGTCGGGTTACACAGGCCACGACGATAACCACAAACAGCCAAGGGAAGGCCACCAGCCGTTACCAGTGCTCATCCTTCATGAGCTTCTTCCCCTCTCGGAGGAGCTGTGTCTCCATGTCATCGTTTTCTTTTGTCAATTGGGAAATATACGCCGGGAGGAAGACCTGCCAGGTAATGTCCTGGAGGCCGTCCACAGGATCCTCCTCGGGGAGAAGGTGCTCAACTATCTGGCCGAGGGAACGCCGGTACTCCCGCAGGTCGGAGATATCCTTGACCAGCTGGTTTCTCTGGTTCAGCAGGCCCTTCCCGATGAGCACCAAGTACACCCAGCCGGCCACAAGCAGTAGGGCGAGCAATGAGACGGGGATGAATCTTTTCATAACTTTTTATTTTTACTAAATTGAACAAGTTAAATTAGTTTAGTTTATTTAATTGATTATAATATTGAAGAGTGAAAAGTGTTGTGAAGAGAGATTATATTTACATGAGTATGAATGACAAGTGAAGGTGACGAGACAGAGTAAGGTACAGTGTGTGTGTGTGTGTGTGTGTGTGTTGTGTGTGTGTGTGTTGTGTGTGTGTGTGTGCGTGTGTGTGTGTGTGTGTGCGTGTGTTTGTGTGTGTGTGCGTGTGTGTGTGTGTGTACGCGTATTTAATAATAATAATAATAATTAACGGTTTAATGAAAGAGTATGGCAGCTGGAAGGCTGAAAATATACAGTTACATAATTGGGGAATGGGTCTCTTGATTTACCAATAATATACAAGTAACATAAGTAATACAAATATGATATATAATAACTTGGTGTGGAGAAGGTCATACTACAAGGCATTTCAACATAGTGACAGTGCAAAAAGGTAAGATTGACTGGGAGTGAATACACTGGTTGACTACGAATTATTGATAATTTGTATAATGGTTGGGACTGGGCTGTTCTTATAGTGACCAGTACGTGCTTGTATGGGCTGGATGTGGTTGTGGTGTCGCATAGCAATTCGCGGACGAGGGATCTCGGGTGGGAACAGGAGACGGTGTCGAGGATTATTATGTCGATGATGGCGATGATACTAACACAACTAGTAGCAGTAACAATGAATCTTCTACTACTACTACTACTACTACTACTACTACTACTAATAATAATAATAATAATAATAATAACAATAACAATAACAATAATAATAATAATAATAATAATAATAATAACAATAATAATAATAATAATGATAATAATAACAACAATAATAATAATAATAATAATAATAATAATAATAATAACAATAATAATAATAATGATAATAATAATAATAACAATAATAATAATAATAATAACAATAATAATAACAATAATAATAATAATAATAATAATAATAATAACAATAATAATAATAATAATAATAATAATAATAATAATATTAATAATAATAATAATAACAATAATAATAATAATAATAACAATAATAATAACAATAATAATAATAATAATAATAATAATAACAATAATAATAATAACAATAATAATAATAATAATAATAATAATAATAATAATAATAATAATAATAATAATAATAGTAACAATAATAATAATAATAATAATAATAATAATAATAATAACAATAACAATAATAATAATAATAATAATAATAATAATAATAATAATAATAATAATAATAATAATAATAATAATAATATTAACAATAATAACAGCAATAACAATAATTATAATACCACCACCTTGCGTACAGTCGTATACTGACCCTATGGGAATGACATTGCTTAGTTACGACGCACCATTCCAGTCCATCCCCACCGTATTCCCAATTCCCATTCCAAATTCAGATTCATATACGAAATGCATCTATGACGTCCGTTCTTTAATATTATAATCAGGATAACGCAGTAATTAGATGAAATGAGGAAAATACGTACATCATTCATAGCCTTGAATGGTTATGCTATAGAAAGAGAGGTTAGGTTAAGTTAGGTTTTAGGTTATGTTAGGTTAGGTTAGGTTTCAGTACCTCCGGTTTGCGTGGAAATTAGCGTTGGGGATCCCGCCAGATGACGTCACCGCGTCCATGAACCAATCACAGGACATTATACCCGCATACACGTACACTCAACCTTGGTTAATCCTACCCAATATCATTAAAAGATAAATGATACCTGCCCATTTCTTCCCTGCCCTCTTACTAGCACCACGTGTATCGGTGGGAGACGAAGAGAAATTCCCTTACCTAAAAGAATTCCTTCCACCTTATGGAATTTCCTTACCATAAAATAATTTTTCCCCAATCCGAAAAAAATTAAATAATCCCAAAACCAAAAGAAATTCCCCCAAGCAAAGAAATTTCTCCACCCCTATGACATTTCCCTGCCAAGAAATCTCCCCACTTTAGGAAATTCTTCCCATAGTACGGATTCCCTCTCCTAGTTCTAAGGTTCCATTAAAATCCGGGAGTGGCCATCCGGGAGTGGCCATCCGGGAGTGGCCATCAGGGAGTGGCCACTAAGAGCGAAATATATTATCTCCTACTACTCGAGAACGGATTCTATTCGTTCAGTCATACGTCATTTCGTTCATTCACCTGAAAATTTAATTCGTCTTCTGAAAATTTTAAACGAAAGCATCTCTTGAAACTTTATCTCTTGTCTTAAAACTTTCCCCTTGGATTTACCTCCTGAAACTTTATCTCGTCTTAAAACTTTCCCCTTGGATTTACCTCCTGAAAACTTTCACCCAATGGGACTTTTGATAAATGGATTTAGTCTGAAACTTTCAGTGACAGGTTTGAATTCTCGTGAAACTTTCAATAATAATAATAACAAAATAACTCATCTCTTGGAAACTACAGAAGATAGATGAGGTATTTAAATCGCCCTAAAAAATGTTATGGTAAGAATGTTATGGTTTGGTTAGGGTAGGTCAGTTCAGGTCAGGTCAGGTCAGGTCAGGTCAGGTCAGGTCAGGTCAAATTAGGTTAGGTTAGTCAACGAGGCCAATGTTTGTCATAGGTGAACGTTTCTCAGGGACCACAAGGCACTCAACAAATACGAGGTCAGATGTTATCCAAGTATCGACGTTTATTGATAAGAAGACTGTTTATGTGTGGATGTAACGTGACCTAACTTATCTAACAATCTATTCATCTATGTCAACAAATAGACTGTGACCTCTGTGTAATGTAATCTAAATGTCATCATGAAGTTGTGTCTGTTTGTTTCTCTGTCTCTACACACCTCTCTTGCTTTTTTGTGGAACCCGCCCCTTCACTCTCTCTCTCTCTCTCTCTCTCTCTCTTGATTTCCCTCTCTTGCCCCCCCCCTGCTCCTCTCCTGTTTTCTCTGATTTCTTCTTTGCCCCCCCGCCCTCTCCTGTTTTTGCCCCCGCTCCCTCTCTCTCTCTGTTTCTCTAGTGTACTCCGCACTGTCGACCAGCAAGACTCTTCAAACTTTCATCTCACACAAGTTTATATCTGAGTCGAGATAACTTTGTCATCTTGTGTTATCATCAGTGAAGGATAACTCAAAATAACCCCATTACTGTATCTCCTGCTATCAACCAACACCACCACTACCACCCTCAGCAACCAACATTAACCACCACCACCACCACCACCTCAGCAACCAACATCATCACCATCAACAACCACCACCACCACCACCTCCACCATCAACAACCACAACCACCACCACACCCCAAACACTTCCAACCCCCCACCCCCACCCCCCTCCCCTTCCTTATTTACACTTATACGTATGGATGTATGTATGCAAATGTCTTGTGTGGGATAACACTATAATGGCTCTCCTCTACAATGTATATGTGGGATAACACTGTCATCCCCCAATCCCTCCACCATCCTCCTCCTTAGTCAGCGACTCCTAAGGGACTAGGGACAGTTTGTAACGAGATGATGATTGATCGGCGGACAGACAGACCATGTCAACAATCACTGCAGTTCTATCGTGTTTATTTACTGATAATTTAAAGGATAATAACTTTCTGTCTCTTGATTCTTGATAATTTCCTCACTCGGGGGGGGGGGAGGGGAGGGGTGGGGGAGGGGGGTGGGGGGAGGGGGAGGTGGGGAGAAATTAGCTTGTGAAATATTCTTGGTGATAAAATACGCAGGAGAAAAGACAAGGGAGAGGGAGTAAAGGGAGGAGGAGGAGGAGAGGGAAGATGGGAGGAAAAAGACATGGGGAAAGGGAGGGAGAGGGAGAAAAAGGAAGACGAATAACACAAAGGAAAGGGAATGAGGAAAGGCCAGGAAAAGAAAGGGAAAGAGGAGAGAAAAAACGGAGAAAGGAAGAAAATGGGATAAAAATGGAATAAAGGGGAAACACAAGGAGAGGAAAAAATAACACAAAGAAAACAAAAAAAATCAACAAATCCTGAAACGTAAACATCTCCCCGCCATGTGACGTCATACAACAAAATGGGGGAGAAAGCCACTGATATCTTCTTCTTCTTCTTCTTCTTCTTCTTCTTCTTCTTCTTCTTCCTCTTCTTCCTCTTCTTTCTTCTTTCTTCCTCTTCTTCTTCTTCTTCTTTCTTCTTCCTTCTTCTTCTTCCTCTTCCTCTTTCTTCTTCTTCTTCCTTCTTCTTCTTCTTCCTCTTTCTTTCTTTCTTCCCTCTTCTTCCTCTTTCTTCTTCTTCTTCTCCATATCTATTTCACCAACATTATTTCACAAGCTAATATTTTTCCTCCCCTCAAGCGCGGAAATTATCACAGACCAACACGGAAAGTTATTATACTAAAGATAATCAGAATATAAACACGATTGACTAAATACTGAACACCTTAAACCATTCTTCAGGTCACCGTCTGTCAACCAATCACCTGCCTCGTTACAAACTACCCCTGGGCTTCAGACGCGGGGTATTGGTGGCCTTATTTATTAAAGATATAGATTATTATTGTCATTTTAATATATGTATATAATATAGCAGTATGTTTAGATTCCTTACCCCCCCCCCCAAGTATAACACTATCTTCCATCCCTACATAGACGTCAGACACACACGGGTATAGCATTTTCTTGCCTCTTGTCAGCATTTCGCAGTGCGGCGTTACATTGTCTTTGACCATTGTGGTATAAAACTGTCTTGCCTCCTGTAAGCGGTGTCTACAATAGCATTTTCTTGCCGCTACGAGTATTTCTCAATAGGGTAACAGAACATTATTACTTGTTCTTGTATAACACTGTCTTGTCCCTAACATAACGATGCTAACACTGTCTTCTCCCGCCCCCCCATAGTCTCCCACCCCAGATTCTTCCCGAACACATTATAACACCGTCTTCTCTGCCCCCCCACAGTCTCCCTACCCGAGTCTTCTCCTGAACACATTATAACACTGTCTCCCCTGCCCCCCCTAGTCTACCCACCCCAGAGTCTTCCTGAACACGTTATAACACTGTCTTCTCCCTGCCCCCCCACGTAGCTCTACCCCAGAGTCTTCCCGAACACGTTATAACACTGTCTTCCCTGCCCCCCCACAGTCTCCCCACCCCAGAGTCTTCCTGAACACGTTATAACACTGTCTTCCCTGCCCCCCCACAGTCTCCCCACCCCAGAGTCTTCCCGAACACGTTATAACACTGTCTTCCTGCCCCCCACAGTCTCCCACCCCAGAGTATTTCAACACGTTATAACACTGTCTTCTCCTGCCCCCCACAGTCTCCCCACCCCAGAGTTTTCCTGAACACGTTATAGAACTGTCTTCTCCTCCCCCCCCCACAGTCTCCCCACCCCAGAGTCTTTCTGAACACGTTATAACACTGTCTTCTCCCCTGCCCCCACAGTCTCCCCACCCCAGAGTCTTTCCTGAACACGTTATAACACTGTCTTCTCCTCCCCCCCCCCCCCCCCACATGTCCCCACCCCAGAGTCTTCCTGAACACGTTATAACACTGTCTTCTCCCTGCCCCCCACAGTCTTCCCTGACCGGATACCAGTGCTTGAGGTGTGGAGGCGAACGTGGTCACCTGGGGAGCAGCTGGCGGCCAACTGCACCTCCCTAGGGGCAGACCTTCCCCCTCCTCTCAGTGGTTCACCAACGGGGATGAGGTAGTCGAAGGCGAGACTCCTCTATTGTTCCTTCATCTATCTCACACCCCCTCCTTCTATTGTTCCTCCTCCTTCATCTATCTCTCCACACCCCCCCTTCCATTGTTCCTCCTCCTTCATCTATCTCTCACACCTCCCTCCTTCTATTGTTCCTCCTCCTTCATCTATCTCTCCACACCCCTCCTCTATTGTTCCTCCTCCTTCATCTATCTCTCACACCCTCCTTCTCTATTGTTCCTCCTTCATCTATCTCTCACACCTCCTTTCTATTGTTCCTCCTCCTTCATCTATCTCTCACACCCCCTCCTTCTATTGTTCCTCCTCCTTCATCTATCTCTCACACCCTCCTTCTATTGTTCTCCTCCTTCATCTATCTCTCACACCCCCTCCTTCTATTGTTCCTCCTCCTTCATCTATCTCTCACACCCCCTCCTTCTATTGTTCCTCCTCCTTCATCTATCTCTCACCACCCTCCTTCATTGTCCTCCTCCTTCATCTATCTCTCACCCTCCTTCTATTGTTCCTCCTTCATCTCACACCCTCCTTCCTCCATCCATTCTCTCACACCCTCCTTTCTATTGTTCCTCCTCCCTTCATCTATCTCTCACACCCCTCCTTCTATTGTTCCTCCTCCTTCATCTATCTCTCACCCCCTCCTTCTATTGTTCCTTCATCTATCTCACACCCTCCTTCTATTGTTCCTTCATCTATCTCTCACACCCCCTCCTTCTATTGTTCCTCCTCCTTCATCTATTCTCACACCCCCTCCTTTCTATTGTTCCTCCTCCTTCATCTATCTCTCACACCCTCCTTCTATTGTTCCTCCTTCATCTATCTCTCTCACCCCTCCTTCTATTGTTCCTCCTCCTTCATCTATCTCACACCTCCTTCTATTGTTCTCCTCCTTCATCTATCTCACACCCTCCTTCTCTTATCCTCCTCCCTCACTCCTTCAACTCCTACTTCAGCGTCAATTTTTCATCCTCCTTCCAATCACAGGTTCGAAAGAGTCCTACAAGCCCCGTCGTCACCCTGCAAAAGTCCTTCAGGATCTGTTGTTTTTTTTTTAGTTATTTTTTTTGTAATCAATTTTAAGTCAAGTTCCTTTATTTTGTATTGATTAATCTTAGACTTTTGTTGTCCTTACCTCCTCCTTTATCATTGGTTCTTTCTTTCTTCCTTTCTTCTCCTCCTCTGTCCTTTTCTTACCCCACCCCATCCCTCTCTCTCTCTCTCTCACTCTCTCTCTCTTCTCCCCCCCTCTCTCTCTCTCTCTCTTTTTCTCTTAATAGTTTACAGCTCTACACACACAGCCTCAGAATAAACCGACACTGATACTTTCCTCTCCTTCCTTCCCTTCCTCTCTCTTCCTCTTCCTTTCCTCTCTCTTCCTCTTCCTTTCCCTCTCTCTTCCTTTCCTTTCCCTCTCTCTTCCTCTTCCTTTCCCTCTCTCTTCCTTCCTTTCCTCTCTCTTCCTTTCCTTTCTTTCTTCCTTTCCCTCTCTCTTCCTCTTCCTTTCCCTCTCTCTTCCTCTTCCTCTCTTCCCTGTACTTCATTTATTAATTACACCTTTATCCCATTTGTTCACTCTACGATTTTTTTTACATTAATTGTAGTTTTTTTAATTTATCTTCGATTTTCCCTACTAACCTAACCTAGCAAACCCTAACTAATAAACCCTAACCTAAGCCCTAACCTAACCTAACCAAACCCTCTGGACACCTCTTAATATTTAACTGCCTCATATCAACACTAATAACACTTCCCCTTTACAATTTATTCATCTTTTAACACTTAATACGATCCAATTATCTTCATTTCTTCCCTCCCCCTTTTATCGTCGATTTCTCATCTTCCCTCTTTCGTTTCATGGGTTAATAAGCGTTATTTTCACTTGTGTCTCTTTCTCAGTTTATTTGGTCTAGTTTCCTTCTTCTTCTTCTTCTTAATGATTGTGTTGTCTTTATTTCCTTCTTTATTGTCGATTTCTCGTTCTTCCCCTCTTCTCCCTTCTCTCCTCACCTTTTCTCCCTCAAAACAACATCTCTCCTCCTTCTCTCCCTCACACCTCCTCCTCTCCCTCACAGATCACCAACATGAACTGCAGTCACCAGGTCCCAGAGGATAATATCAACACACCCTTACAGATCACCTACACACACCTTACACAGATCACCTACACACCCTTACAGATCACCTACACCTCACAGATCACCTACACACCCTTACAGATCACCTACACCTCACAGATCACCTACACCCTCACAGATCACCTGCACACCTCACACATCACCTACACACCCTCACAGATCACCTACACACCTCACAGATCACCTACACATCCTTACAGATCACCTACACACCTCACAATCACCTACACCTCACAGATCACCTACACACACCTCTGAATCACCTACACCTCACAGATCACCTGCACACCTCACAGATCACCTACACACCCTCACACATCACCTACACACCCTACAGATCCACCTACACCTCCTGAGATCACCCACACATCCTTACAGATCACCTACACACCTCACAGATCACCTACACACCTCACAGATCACCTACACACCTCACAGATCACCTACACCTCTCAATCCCACCTACACACCTCACAGATCACCTACACACCTCTGAATCACCTACACACCCTCACAGATCACCTACACACCTCACAGATCACCTACACACCCTTACAGATCACCTACACATCTACAGGTTACCAGGTACAAGTATACACATCCCTCATGAAATTCTCCCCTCTTCCCTCTGTTGGAATTTAAATGACCAATTTTCTTTACAATTTTCCTAACTTTATCCCTCTCCATCCTCCTCCCTCACTTCATCAACGATTTCCTCCTTCACCATTCCATCCCCCTCTCACTCACTCCATAGACGATTTCCATCTCCCTCCCACCCCCACTCACTCCATAGACGATTTCCCTCTCCCCACCTCACTCACTTCATCAACAATAACCCCCCCCCCTCTCCCTCTCTCTCCTATAGGTATCCAAACGCTACACCCGGATGTCCCAAAAGGACACCACCAACATGGGTCAGGTGTCCACGAGGTCAGGCTTCGTCTGCCGCTGGGTGAGAGCCACTTCAAGGAGGGCCAGGTACGGCTCACCTGCTCAGCGTCCTTCCGTAACTTCTACAACCAGAGCTCTGACATCATGCTCAATCGACTGGGTTTCAAGACGGTCGCCCCATCCCAGAAGCTCTATGGGACAGGTAGGTGTGGGTAGGTGTGGGTAGGTGGTGTGGGTAGGTGTGGGTGGGTGGTGTGGGTAGGTGTGGGTGGGTGGTGTGGGTAGGTGTGTGTGTGTGTGTCCATTCAACGGCAAATCAGAGGAGATAAGCACATACGAAAAATTGTCTGTCTGTCTGTTTATCTGTCTGTCTGTCTGTCTGTCTATTGTTCAAGTACGTAGGCTCTGTCAGGATCCCGAACCTATATATATATATACCATTGAGTAAACAACAACAAACAAAAACAACAACAACAACAAAAGTAGTTCTCATTAATGTATGCTCTCTCTCTCTCTCTCTCTCTCTCTCTCTCTCTCTCTCCGACATACAGACACAGACATATTAAAAGACAAAAATAAAGACGAGACAGAATCATTCACAATAAAATAGACAGGAACAGACAGACAGACAGACAGACAGACAAAGTTGTGCCATTAGAAAACTCTGAATAATAACATAAATATACAAGTTTTAATAAGACAAAAAGATAAATAAAGACAAGAGTCGAAATGTTGTTAATTAAGGTTGTGATTTATAAAGACAAACTGAGACTTGGAGACGTTTTGTGATGAAGAAAGTAACGCACGAGAAATAATAATAATGATAATAATGATGAAAATAATAATAATAATAATAATAATAATAATAATAATAATAATAATAATAATAATAATAATAAGCGAGGTTAGATCAGGTCTGGTTCAAGTCAGATCAGATCAAATTACGTTAGCTTAGATAAGGTCAAACAAGATTAACTTAGGTCAGGCTAGGTCAAAGGTTACTACACCACAAACAACAACAACTAAAGCACCAAAAAAAGAAAAAAAACAGGTCGCAGGTCACATCAGGTCATACCGTCACTCACAACAGCTCGACCAGTAACATCCAGGACAATAAATCGCAGGTCAAACGAGGTCACAGGTCACCACAGTTGTAGGAGGTCATGAAAAACTACCCTTAAGCCTGTAAGGGGGGAGGGGACGGCCATCTCTTAAATCACATTGTTTTTTTAACCGTAATTTTTTTTCCTGAAGTGAGGTAGGGGAGAAGGGGAGGGTAGAGGGGAGGGGAGGAGGAGGGGAGGAGGGAAGGAGAAGAGAGATAGAAGGGCTGGTAGGAGGAAGGAGGGTAGGAGGAGAGGTAGAGGAGAAGTAGGAAGATGGGTAATGGATAGAGGTAGAGAGGAGAAGAGAGAGAAGGGAAGAGATGGAGCGGAAAGAGGAAAAGGTAGGAGAAAGAACAGGAAGGGGAAGGAGGAGAGAGACGGAGGATGGAGAGGAAGAGAGAAAAGAGCAGCAGAAGGATGAGAATTTATGGGAAATGATAAGGAAGGGGGAGGAGGGGAGAGGAGGAAGAGGAGGAAGGAAGGAGGAGAGGTTGTTTTACATATAAGAGAGTCGAGTCTTAACTATTTTCTTCCCACCTTTTGATAATCTTATATATATATATATAGATGTTACGTCACCCCACCTCCTCACCCCCCACCCCTCCCCCTCCAGTTCCCAGTGCATTAAAATGTTCCTCTTGATATATTATTTTTTGTTATGTTTTTTGGGTTAATGTTTAATATATGTAAATTGCCGTCGATTGAATCATTGTTTGATATCATATTTTATTACTTTTTTTTGTTCAAATCATTAAATGTTTTATGATATAGTGTGTTGACAAGAGGAGAGTGTGTGTGTGTGTGTGGGGGGTGTCTCTCTCTCTCTCTCTCTCTCTCTCTCTCTGGACCACAAGCAAGAGAGCATCCCAGGTGAAATTCCGGATCTGTGTTGTATGTTGCGTTGCGTTGTGTTGTGTTGTATTGTTCCGGTGTGTAGCAGTAGTAAGTCAGTGTGTGTGTGTCGCTGTCTGCTGGTGTATGTCTGTGTGTTCTCGCTGCTTGTATGTGTGTAGAGAGAGAGAGAGTCATTCTCTCTCTCGTCTGTAAAACAAAAACATTGTCTTTCACACACACACACACACGCACACACACACACACACACACACACACACACACACACACACACACACACACATACACACACACACACACACACGAGAGAAAAAGCACAAAGAAAGTTCCCATGACGACTTCTACAAGAGCAACGATTTAAGTCAAACTTTCTCCCGGGGAAATTCTTTTGTGATATGAGCGAGAGGGAAACAGTACGTCTGTCTGTCTGTCTGTCCTGATGCTGTTTCCCCTCACGGCTAAACTTGTGATATTTGAAGCTAAATAATATATAAAAAACTGTCTTACTGTAAAACTAAACCTGTGTTATTAAAAGAAGCTAAATAATCGTTTTAAGAGATAATGAGGTTAGGTCACTAGGAGAGAAAGTTTTATCCCCACAAAATTAGAAAGTTCATGTACTCGACGGGGAAAGCCAAGAGTCTGATCTACTTAACTCAATCATTAGAAAGGTTTGATCTCGACGTCATGGAAAGCTAAACTAGTTATCTTATTAGCTGGAGAAAGTTTATCCAAATGAGTGATTAGAAAGTGGACTTAGGCGACAGAGAAAGCCAACTTGTCGTGTCATTGGGAGAGAAAGTTGTTGTACCCCCCCGCCCCCCCTCTACCCCCGCCCCCCGCTACGGTGAATCTCTCTCTCTCGGGGTAATTCAGTTTTGATGTTGACAAAAGAGAAAGTGAAACTTGTATTATTAGGAAGAGAAATTTGGCCCTCAACCAGAGATAGTGTGTGTGTGTGTGTGTGTGTATGTGTGTAAAAAATGTCTGTGGATGTATGTTATGTGTACATATACCCTTGTGTGTTCCCGTATACGTACACATGCTTCCCTGTGAGTAACATACAAGGTGCAGTTAAGTCCTTAATACCTTCATAGTCACTCCACTCGTGTGTGTGTGTGTGTGGCGACCTGTGGTGTAATGCTCAGCATGCTCGCCTCGCAAGCGGGCAGACCCGGGTTCGATCCCAGGCAGGGTGAAACTATGGTCAAGTTTCTTTACGCCATTTGCCTCTGTCTACCCAGCAGTAATTGGGAACCTGGATGTTAATCGATTTGCGGATCGTATTCCGAGGTAATGGTTAGCCACTGCAGTTGGCGAGTTGTCCGGTCTTCTCGGACTATTCCTTTACACTGGGTCATGCAGCTCGTTAACTCAGGGTGTGGTTGTTGTGTTGGCGACAGCTTCTCCACCTTAAACAAATCCACGCCTGGGTGGCCCTAGGGCCGGCCATCCTCGTTACACGAGGGGCAACCATTATTATTATTATTTAATATGTGTGTGTGTGTGTATTTGTGTGTGTGTGTATGTGTGTGTGTGTGTGTGTGTGGACACTAACACAGGTAAACACTATCGTCGCGGGAATCAACGAGAATATCCCTGGTGTGACGGTCATGAAACTGGATATTTGGGTACACGTCGCGCTCTATTTGACTGTCTGTGTGTGTGTGTGTGTGTGTGTGTGTGTGTGTGTGTGTGTGTGTGTGTTGTGTGTGTGTGTGTGTGTGTGTGTGTGTGTGTGCTCGCTCGTTTCTTTGTCTCTCTTTCTTTCATCACTCTCTCTCTCTCTCTCTCTCTCTCAGCAGGAGAGGTCCTCTTAACCGAACTGGTGGTGTAGGTTGACATGTCTAAGCCACGAGGGAGCTTGACTGTGTGTCTGTGTGCTAATTCTCTAAGGGCTCTGTGTGTGTGTTTGTGTGTGCCTGTGTACATCCACCCACCCTTATACAATGCCTGTGTGTGTTTGTGTGCAATTGCTTTTACACACACACACACACACACACACACACACACACACACACACACACACACACCGCAACCTCTGGACGCCTTCTTCAGTAGTTGAGAAATTACAGACAGGTTTTATTGGGGTGTCAGTGATCAAGCGGATGAACTCTCAGGTCAGGTCAGGTCAGGTCAGGTCAGGTTAGGTTAAGTCTTATCAAAGGCCACCGAGGCCATTAAGTCAGGGAACCATTTAAATTTTGACTGTTCTCTTTTTTTACAATCAAACCAAACAACAAATATTTCATCTAAAACCACAATTAGATTTACACATTATGGGTAAATTATTCTATCTATATATTTATTTATTAGAGATAATTTTTATTTATTTTATTTACAAAGAAGAAAATATATCATGGTCTCTTATTCAACCCCCCTCCCCCTCCCCCCTTGTTGGCCACGCTGTACAGTAGAGACTCCCCCATCTGCCTCACTGACCTGGACTGTAGTTTAGATATGTACTGTAGATGATGTATTTACTGTATAGAGGAGCCCTTTGATCACTTCTTTAACAGGTTGAGTCCCCCCTAGTAACAAATAGTAAAGTGAAATGAGGAGTGGTGGGTAAATATCCTGGTCTTGATGTCTGTAATGGTCGAAGTAGTTCTTGTTGTCGTCACGCTGGCTAAGGTAACAGCGCTCTTGTTTCTTTCAGTTTTATCTTCTACAGTATGACTTTAGTGTTAATTAAATTCTACAAGTTCTACTGCTACTACGACTACAAAATACTACTACTACTACAACTATTAACTACTACTACGACTACTACTACTAATAATAATAATCATAATTACAACAACGAGTAATGAAGACCTCTGATCATTAAACCAAGACCCAGAGGACTGAACAAAGACCCCAGAGAGGATATAAGAACACACTGTACACTAAGCCTTCAGTACACAGGGAGACAGCGTGGCCAACACACACACCGCCTCCACCACCTTTCATTTTCCCTAAGTCAAGTTAGGTACCCCATTTACAACTGGGAATGCCCGGGATCGAACCACAGACCCTTGGGACAGCAGCAGGCGAGCGTTATATATCCACTCGACCTCCGCACCCCTTATTGAACTATAAACCCAAGATTATTGAACAGAGACTCCCAGGGTTATGGAACGAAAACTCCCGGGGATTATTGAAGAAAAGACCCGAAGGTTATTGATAACTTACTGATTAAATAAATTATAAACATCACTGAACCTTTCTACTGATTACTGACCACTGCCCCCCCCCCCAAGAATACCTAAAATAGGACCACAAATCATTAAAAATAGTGACCGGCATCAAAACAATAGCCCTAAAGTGTGCTATAGTGAAGACGTCATCTTGAGAAGCGATCAACAAAGGGTAAACAACAATAACGAGAGTCTCCAGCTGTGGTCCGCCTCAGGTCACAGCCAGCAGGAGACTGTTGCACCCACCCTCACCCAAATCAATAGTGGTGATGATATACACACCCGGTGATGACTCCAGATAAACTTGTTGGGAGTGACGCTAAACCTTTACAGTGTGGAGTGTGTGTGGACAAGGGTGGGAATGTAACGACAGATAGACACACAATTGGAGTCACAAACAACATAAAACAAACGTACGATGATTGGATAAACCTCACTACCACATGACCAATTGACCTGGGAAAATAAGCCATGATAGCCATTCAGTCAAAATACATATTGTGGCGAAGCGGAGTGATGGTGGAGGAGGACCTGAGTGGGCAATAGCTACGTGTACTCAAGAGTCCTTTTATATAAATACAATCTGGTCAAGACCTTCGTGTGTGTGTGTGTGTGTGGTCGAGGTCAATGGCTGTTGTAAAGGGTTTATTATTATTGTGCTCTTTGGTTCTCAACAGCAGTCGAGGGATTATCTAAAAGGAGTCCCACAGCAGGATAAGTCGTCGGGATATTGTCCATGTTCTTGTTTCTTCTATCCATGACGACTCCTGACATTGTTTTTACTTGTCGTTGTCTTCTCACTCACAGGAGACTCATCACCCGAAACATCTGACAGGAGGAGGAGGAGGAGTTTGACAAGAGATGTGATTTAATTTATAACCTTCAGTTTGGCGGCTGTATTGAACACGACCAAATTTTTCCCTAAACGATGTCGGTTCAAGAAGATCTCTGAGTTAGAGAGGGAGGGACAATGCACATGTTCAAAACCTCAAGTAAAGGGATACAAAAGACATCAAGTTTAAGTTTACGTCTTAGGGTGATCATGTGATAATCTCTTTGTGCTGCTCCGTGTGTGTGTGTGTGTGTGTGTGTGTGTGTGTCCAGAGCCCCTTGAAGGTTACTCTGCTGGTGGAAAATGAAACTTGATCCCATAAGCTGATACAAAACACTAAAAGATTAAACAAATTTTTTTTTTTGCTTCGGTACACAGGTGAGGCAGCGTGACCGGCACTGTACTCGACCACCTCCATATCCCAAACTGTAAAGTAAAATACCGATTCATAGTTAGGTGACCTGGGAGAGCTCTGGGGGCACGATCCAGGGACATTTAGAATAGGAGGCGAGTGATAGTAAAGATGGATAGTAAAAGTGGTTTGTGGTGGATGGGGGATAGTCCAATACAGAGAGGAATAGATAGATAGATAGATAAGAGGAAGAGGAGAATACCGAGGAAGGGGGGATGGAAAGGAGGGATGGGAGAGATGGAGGGAGAGATAGAGGGAGGGAGGGAAGCAATGAGGGAGAGAGAAACGATTTAACAGGTAGACAATTCTCTCTTAACAGCCAAAGGAGGAGAAGGAGGAGGAGGATAGTGAAGGAGGGATAGACAATGTAACAGATACAGAAGGGCTAGATATCACCTCTCACACACACCATTAGTCACGGCTGGATAGTTCGTTAGAGGTGGGAGGTATAATGGATAGACTAAGAGCCTTCCTAAATGACTGATCGACCGACGAGAGAGAGAGAGAGAGAGAGAGAGAGAGAGAGACATCACGTACAGTCAGATACAGACAGTAGAATGGAAGGATAGAGAAAGAGACAGAGAGACAGAGAGACAGACATACAAGGTACTCAACAAACTCCATCATTGGGCCGCCTAACTGAGATCCACAGAGGCGAGCAATGGGGGGGGGGGGGCTGCCTTTGATCCCGACTACCTACCCCACCCACAACAATTGTCCGGCACAACACAAGACCAATTCGTTGGTGTATATAGAGAAAAAAGGAGAAAGAAAAAACAACAACAACTTTCCCAGGACCAATATTCTCAATATAGTTCTCCTCTTACTCCTCCTCTATTATCCCTTCCTCTTCTTCTTCTTTCTTCTCCTCTTCCTCTTCGTTGATTCCTCCCCTCATTTTCTTTTTTTCTCTCCTCTTCCTCTTCTCCTCTCCTCTTCTTTTTACTCTTCTCTTCCCTCTCCCCCACCTTTCTCTGCCTCTTCTCCCCTCCTCCTCTTCCTCCTCTTCTTCCTCTTCTCTCTCCCCTCCCAACCTGCTCTTCCTCTTCCCCCTCTTTCATAAACAGAGGAATAGAGAGAGAGAGAGAGAGAGAATGGATTTTAATCTCAATATACAAACGTCAGATTTCACTCAATTTTATAATCAAATTTACGTACAGATGGAGAGTTAAAAAGGCCAATTCCTTGCTGTGAAAATATTGTCCCTGAGTCGCTTCCCCCCCCCCCTCCCCCTTCCACCCCCGGCCTCCCTATCACGGTACTCTCTCCAATACAACATTTAGACAGAGGTGAGGGGGAGGGGGGGGGTCAGTACATGAAGGGAGGTGAAAAAAATCATTCAGGTCAATTATTTCCCATAGTCCCCCCTTCCCCCCGCCCCTTCCTTCCTCCCCTTCCAGTCTATAAATAACAAACACTCCTTCCTTCCCTTCCTCCCCTCCCTCCCTCCCCTCCCCTTTCCTCTCCCCACAGCCAATAAACAACCACCACCACCACCACCACATAATGTCTGTATGTCACGGTATAGACAAGAGAATACAACACCTGATCCTGATACATACAGATATATAATACAACATAATATACATCCCCCCACAATAATACCCAACCTCCTTACCTCTAGACACAATAACATCAACCATGGTGTTCAATTCTCTAAATATACAGAATCGACGTATTTATTTTTATGGGAAAAAATGGAAAATATAACTTCCTACAATTCTCATCATCTATCTCAACTTAAAATAAATAAATAAATAAATAACTAAACATATAAATAAAATTAACACCCCCCCCAATAATACCCATAGCCAAAGTACTTATTTAATTCCTTGCTGTAAAAAAAAAATAAATAAATAAAAAAATATATAAAAAAGAAGATCTGTGAGCGTGTGGATATTAACCCCAGCCAGACCATATCTAGCACACAGGACAAACAAACAACAGGGCACTTATTGTACGATGACAAGGTCCCCCCCCCCTCCCCGCAGACGGACGGACGGACGAACACACACAGAAGGCGAGTAATCATCTCCCGTCACTCGTGTCTTATCTCACAGTGACAGGTCAAGAGGCCCCGGTCATAACAAACTCCATTATTACTGTGTTCCGTTCACCTTTGATCATGGTTAACCATTAGGTCTGTTTCCCAATCCTAAGAGACCCCAACTGGGCCCTACCCTAACCTAACCTAACCTAACCTAACCTAACCTAACCTTAACCTTAACTTAACCTAACCTAACCTAACCAAACCTAACCTAACCTAACCTAACCTAACCTTAACCTAACCTAACCTAACCTAACCTAACCTAACCTAACCTAACCTAACCTAACCTAACCTAACCCCAACTGAGCAGCAAGATTGGTTCCCCCATTACTAAACGCCCTCTCCCCCTCTTATTAAACCCTAGCTTTAATTACTAGGTTAGACTGTGGCCCAGTAATGTTAAGGGCCCTTAGGAGTGGGTAGGTTGGGGCCCAGTGGGGTTCACGTGACCTATAACCTCTCTCACGCCTCTGTTTGCCTCAGCTGTCATCTTGTGAGTAAGAGAAACGTGTGACTATATTGTACACTGTGTCTTATGAGTAATTATGCTCATAAATGTAATTAATTATATCTTACTATACTTTTCTACCTCATGACACACTTATGAGTAACTATACACTTGTGAGTGACTTAAGTATTTACCTGTTAAGACTTTATTTATAAGTGTACAGGTGTATATACAGTACACACACTTTAAGTAACAGCGGTCATAAGTATCCATGCACTTAAGGTGACGATGCCTATGTTAATAATAAACTACAGACTTAATGAAAGACGGTACATTTATAAGTGCCTCTGTACTCAGGATTGACTATAAGTGTAGGTAATTTTCTACAAGTTAACAAAGTGACTAGGTGTCTTAGAAGCGGTTATCGGTCGGTATGAAAAGTTAGTGACTGCAAACTAATGAGGCTTCTCTCTGTTTCTTTACTTTCATCCGCTGTTTGTCTCTTTCTCGTTACCCCCACCTCTCTCTCTCTCTCTCTCTCTTCAACAAGAAAAGAAATAATCATCAAAAATCACCATTCCCGGATTCCCAGTATTCATGCTTCACTTCCACCCTGCAGGGAATCTTCGACGCGTGATTCCCAGGTGACAAAAATTCCCACGGAAATATCACCTACGAGAGACTAAAAATCACAGCAATGACTAGAACCGAAAGGCAGGCAAGCAGGGAGGCAGGGAGGCAGAGAGGCAGGGAGGCAGGGAGGCAGAGAGGCAGAGAGGCAGAGAGGCAGAGAGGCAGGGAGGCAGAGAGGCAGGGAAATAACACACAATAAAAGTTAAAATAATAGTGAACAAAAAAAATATCCGGATCACTCTTTGGCGAACGAAGAGGAACGGATCTCAGAGGTGACATTGGATTTATTTATTTATTTATTATTTTTATTTCTCGTAAATGAAATATTGAAAACGTTTGATTGTCTGTATCGAGTTTCAGGGATCACTGATGAGAGACACGAGTGAACTGAATTAAAATGTTATCGTTTGGGGAAAAGAATGACTGAGTGTCCTTGGCTAGAGAGATGACAAACAAACGTCAAAGAAAAGAAATATATATTATATTGACAAAATACTCAGTTAAAGAGATCCCCACCCCCCCACCCCACCCCACCCCACCCTATTTTCTTTCTGATGATTGACCTTTCCTCTGTATATTCGCTAGGAAATGTCATATTCTTTGATCCGCCTCATTAACCTCTGACCTCTTAACTCTTCAGGTTCGACGATGGAGGTCAACGTGGTGATGCTGGTCCTGGCATTCATGGTGACCGCCTCCCTGCTGGTGATGTAGTGGTGACCGCGTTGTGCACGAGCGTTCAAGCGCGCCAGAGACCGGCGTTCAGTGCCGCCTGAACACGACGTCCAAGACCATCAAGACGACGCGTTCAGTGGCATTCGAGGCGAGTGTTTAGTGCCACCTGAACACGGCGCTCAGTGGCACAACCTAAAGACGTTCACTCCCAGCAGGACCAACCAACCCGACCCAGCGTTCAGTGACATCACCCCAGGAACACCAGTGGCACCAGAAGTTCAGTGGCACTATGAACAAGCGTTTACTGGAATTGTTCCTGGGAGTTCGTTGGCACCAGTAACGGGCGTTCAGTGGCACCAAGAACAAACGTTCACTGGCAGCACACCAGGACGATCAGTGTCACCAATAAGACCCAGCGATCAGTGGCATCAAGAGCAGGCGTTCAGTGGCACCTTAAACCAGCGTTCAGAATTACTACAACCTGGAGTACAGTGGCACCTTAGTGGCGTCACTCCGGGGAGTTCAGTGCACGGTGTTCAGTGTCCCTATGGTGAACAATACAGTGGCATCACCCCAGGGCGTTCACTGGTGCTCCCAGATATCAGTGTTCAATACCATAAGGTCACGTAGTTCAGATTGACCTGTTCTCAACGTTCACCCAACACTCAGTTCAATGGGATACACAGAGTTCAACGACTGCAGTGAAACACCAGTGATAATCTCAGCTTCCAGTGACACTTGCGTTCAGTGTTAAACAGAACCCAGAGCTCAGTGTAACCATGACGCATCGTTCACAGTGTTGCGTTTAGTACCGAATAACAACCAGCAGCAATCAGTGTGGTACAGAGTTCACCAATACCCCCAGAGTAACACTGAAACCTAGAACCGGGCGTGTAACAGTGTTCATTACACGCAGCGTTCAGCAACATTGAAAGGAGGTTCTAGCGTTCAGATCAACACTCAAGGCTCAGGTGGGATTGAGCGTCCCCTTAAAAAAATAAATAATAATAAATAAAACTTCTAGTCGACGTTCAGTGGCGTGCTAAATCAATGTGTAGTGTAGTTATACTCTGATAAACTCTCTGCCCTTCATGGCTGGGGAAAAAAAACACTCCTAAAACAACACAGGTGAAGGATGTGTGTTTTATTATTCATGGAGTGCATCAATTAAAACACAAACTCACACACACACACACACACACACACACACACACACACACACAGACACACACACACACACTAAATAAATCAGTGTTGAAACGAATGACTGAACAATAACTTCCTTTCAACATTTATAAACACATATGGAAAAAATGAAAACTACAATAAACAGCTTTTAGGAAAGTTTTAAAAAATGAAAGAAAGAAAAAAAAATGAAGGCGGTGGAATAAACTGTTTTTTACTCCTGTGTATAAATTAAATGAAAATAAATTATAAAAGATAGAAATAAACTTTTTTTAATACATAACAAAAGAAAACAAAAGAAGAATCCAACATAGAAAAAAGAGACTAAACTAATATTCTTAACTGAGTATAAAGTGAAAGAAAAAATAACAATAGCGGAAATAATAATAATAATTTGTCTTATAAAACTGTGGAAACCGAATGAAAAATATAGACAAATCAGGAAAAAAATTGGAACCAGTGTATAAATTAAAACAAACAAACAAAATTCCATACTGTATAAACTTGAATAAACTAAACAAACGATGGAATAAACAGTTGTTACTAATGTGTATATATATAAACTGAGAAAGAAAAATATTAAACCTCCCCCCCAAAAAAAACGACAAACTAAACTGTTTTTACCAACTCCACAAACGCTGAAAAACGAACATTAAAAAAAAAACACGTAGAAAAACATGAAAATTTATACACTAAACTGTTTTATGGAAATGTGTAAAAGAAAACGAACAAAAACTGATGTATGTAAAAGACAAAAGAAATTGTAAAAGATTGACTAAAGTTCACATCTATAAAAAACAAAAAACAATATACGAATAATTTACAGTGAGCAAAAAAAAAACTATTGTTAATGTGACTATAGAAACACTAACAAACAAACACAAGTGAGAGAGAAAAAAATCTGTTTTTTTTAACTATAAACAAGAAAAAACAAACATAAAAAAACAATTATTTTTTAATGAGGTAAACAGAAAAAAATGTAAATATTCCGTGTGTTTGTTTTTGTCTGCAACTGTAAAAAAAAAATCTATACTGTTTTTTTTTTTGGTTTTGTTTATAAAGTGAAGAAAAAAAATCGAGTGAAAAGACAAAAACATATTTGTAGTGTTAGTTGTGTTGCCAAGCTGTTGTTGCTTTAAACCATATGAAGGCTTCCATGATACGACAAAGAAAAACAATGTTGTATATTACGGGATATTATAGGGTATTAAGCTGTTAAGGTCATAGGATTAAGTGCTTTAAGGTCAAATGGGCCCCAGTCCTAACAAGCCCCCCCCCCCACCCTTTAAAGGTCTAATGAGACCCCTATTTCTCCCCTAACTTAATCAACTGTAACTTATAGGTCCAAATCTTAATAGGCCCCACAGTGCTAATGGACCCTACGTTATATGGGTCCCAATTAAACATAGCCTAAATCTTAACGGGCCCCAACCTAACCCAACGTAACCTACAGAAGTCAGTCCAAATGGGCCCCAAATCTATCAGGACCTAACTTAACCTAACCTAACTTAACCTAACCTAACCTAACCTAACCTAACCTAACCCAACGTAACCTACAGAAGTCAGTCCAAATGGGCCCCAAATCTAACAGGACCTAACCTAACCTAACTTAACCTAACCTAAACAAACCCATTAGGAATAACACGTTACTAGATCTGGGGCCTACGAGAACTGGGGCCTACAAGAACTGGGGCCTACAAGAACTGGAGCCTACGAGAACTGGAGCCTACGAGAACTGGGGCCCACAAAAGACTAGGGCTGGGGTCCATCTGGCCAGTCACCGAATTAAGGTTAGAAAAAAAAATAAAACAGTACATTTCGTTTGAATAAGAACATACGATTTATTTACATAATGAAGAATTCACAAGAATAGGAGAGAAACACCGATAAAGGAGAATAATGAATAAAATAATAATAGGAAGAACACAGAAGAGGATATAGATAGGAGATAAAATAACGAATGGATAGAAAGAAAAACACAAAACACAAGTGAAGAATAAAAAAATAAATATATTTCAATAACAGAAAAGACGAAAAAGATAAAATAACTTAAAATTACTTACCATAGATAACAATATAGATCAATTTACTTCATTAAGAGGAAAAACAAACAGAAAATAAAATTGAAGAAAAAAATATCATAGACTAAAGAATCAGAAAGATTAAGATTATATGAAACAAAACAAAATAAAAACGGGATTTATTTTACCGGACTGATTCAATTCACATTTTGGAAACACACACGATGTTTTATTTATTTTTTATTGTTGTTTTTTGTTAAGTTTTCCTAGGGGGTGATAGCCAAGTTAGCTTTTATTTTTGAGAATGGAGAAAGAGTAGAGAAATAAATACTGAAATAGAGAGAAAGAAAGAAAGAAAGAGAGTGAGAGAGAGAGAAAGTGAGAGAGAGATAAATTAGGGAGATATATTAAAGGAAATATTATCAGAAAGAGTAATAATGAGAAATGATAAAAGATAAAGTAAAGATATATAAGAATGTACGAGAGAGAGAGAGAGAGAGAGAGAGAGAGAGAGAGAGAGAGAGAGAGAGATTAGCTCACCCATTAATTATCAGATATATCCTTAATGAGAATAGATTCCTTTTCTTTCCCCATTAAACAATGAGATACGCCCTACAGTTCCTGGTCGACGCCGGTCCATAACCTGGTCGATAAAGGCCTTAAACTGGTCGACGCTGGCCCCCTACCCTGGTCGAGACTGGCCCCCTACCCTGGTCGACGCTGGCCCCTACCCTGGTCGACGCTGGCCCCCCTACCTGGTCGATATTAGCCCCTACCTTGGTCGATGCTGCTCCCTAACCTGGTCGATACTACCCTCACCTTGGTCGACGCTGGCCCCTACCCTGGTCGATATTAGCCCCCACCTGGTCGATGCTGCCCCCTAACCTGGTCGATACTAGCCCCTACCCTGGTCGATATTAGCCCCCACCTTGGTCGATGCTGCCCCCTAACCTGGTCGATGCTGGCCCCTACCCTGGTCGATGCTGCCCCCTAACCTGGTCGATGCTGGCCCTACCCTGGTCGATGCTGCTCCCCTAACCTGGTCGATGCTGGCCCCTACCCTGGTCGATATTAGCCCCTACCTTGGTCGATGCTGCCCCCTAACCTGGTCGATACTAGCCTCTACCCTGGTCGACGCTGGCCCCCACCCTGGTCGATGCTGCCCCCAACCCGGTCGATACTAGCCCCTACCCCTGGTCGATATTAGCCCCTACCTTGGTCGATGCTGCTCCCCTAACCTGGTCGATACCTCCTGGTCGATACTAGCCTGGTCGACGCTGGCCCCCACCTGGTCGGTAACCTGGTCGATACTAGCTGGCCCCCCTACCCTGGTCGATACTGCCCCTACCCTGGTCGACCCCCCCTACCTGGTCGATACTAGCCCCCTACCTTGGTCGATGCTGGCTACCTGGTCGACGCTGCTCCCCTAACCTGGTCGAGACTGGCCCCTACCCTGGTCGATGCTGCTCCCCTAACCTGGTCGAGACTAGCCCCCTACCCTGGTCGAGACTGGCCCCTACCCCTGGTCGACGCTGGCCCCTACCTGGTCGAGACTGGCCCCCCCACCCTGGTCGACGCTGGCCCCCTATTTACCCTGGTCGATACTAGCCCCCTACCTGGTCGATGCTGCTCCTGGTAACCTGGTCGACGCTGATACCCTGGTCACTAGCCCCTACCCGAGACTGGCCCCGGTCGACGCTGGCCCTACTACCCTGGTCGATACTAGCCCCTACCTTGGTCGATGCTGGCCCCCCTACCTGGTCGACGCTGCTCCCCTAACCTGGTCAGAGACTGGTCCCCTCCCTGGTCGATGCTGCTCCCTAACCTGGTCGAGACTAGCCCCCTACCCTGGTCGAGACTGGCCCCTACCCTGGTCGACGCTGGCCCCCTACCCTGGTCGAGACTGGCCCCCCACCCTGGTCGACGCTGGCCCCTACCCTGGTCGACGCTGGCCCCATACCCTGGTCGATACCAGCCCCCTACCTTGGTCGATGCTGCTCCTTAACCTGGTCGAGACTGGCCCCCCCACCCTGGTCGACGCTGGCCCCATACCCTGGTCGATGCTGGCCCCATACCCTGGTCGATGCTAGCCTCTTACTTGGTCGATCTGAACACTTTCAACACGATTGCATAAATATACGAGTATAGAGTTATCTTTCTTTATCTCTGACTCTCTTTACAAATAAAGTAAAGTTCTCTCTCTCTCTCTCTCTTTTCTTAATCAGGTTAAGAATTTATCCCTACTTCTGTTTTCTCTCTGACTAAAAACAGTAAGCTATCTCTATCTCTCACTCAATTAAGTCTCGCTCTCTCTCTCTTTCTCACTTTTTTTATCCTCCCTTTCTTTCTGAATAAATCAAAGAATCTATCTCCATCTCTTTCTAGAACTAAAGCAAGAAATCGTGGGACAAAGAGAGAGAGAGACAGAGCAAGACAGAGAAAGAGAGAGAGACAGAGAGAGACAGACAGACAGACAGACAGACAGACAGAAATCGAAACAGTGAGAAAGCGAGACAAAGAGAAAGCACACACGACAAAGACAGAGAGAAAGAGATAAAGAGAGAGAGAAAGCGAGACACACAGAGAGAGAGAGAGATAAAGACAGTCTCTTATCTGAAAGCAAAATCTTGGGGGGAGACACTCGACTCGTGAATCAACAAGGCAGGAGATGAACGGCAGCGGCTCTACCTCAATGACCTCAATGACAATTTATAATAAGCCCTGACTACGGGGATTCCGGTTCCTGGCCCTTTATAGAAGAGGTCAGAGGTCAACTAGGACTCGTGGATCATGTGTATGGTGGTGAGAGAGAGAGAGAGAGAGAGGAAAGGGAAAGAGGGGGAGAGAAAAGAGAGAGAGAGAGAGAGGAAAGGGAAAGAGGGGGAGAGAAAGCTAGAAGAGAAGGAAAGAGAAAGGGAGATGGAGTGAGGAAGAAAATCAGTGGAGAAACAGACAGACAGAAACAGACAGACAGACAGAAACAGACAGACAGACAGACAGAAACAGACAGACAGACAGACAGACAGAAACAGACAGACAGATAGACAGACAGACAGAAACAGACAGACAGAAACAGACAGACAAACAGACAGACAGACAGAAACAGAGACAGATAGACAGAAACAGACAGACAGATAGACAGATCTAGAGTAACCACCAGAGACCTCACACACTATACCGTTCATCCCCTCAGCTATACTCAGGAGATGTAAAAACAATACGACTTTACTTCTGCCTTGTCGACCCCAAATCCCCACGGATCGAGAATTAACGCGAGGGTGATACATTGTCCCTGGGGAGAGAGGCGAGGGGTGGGAGAGGGGAGGGGGGTGGGGAGAGGGGTGAGGCTAGGCAGGAAGGGAGGTGGGGAGGGAAGAAGCAGGGGGGGGGGGTGAGGGGTAGGTGGGGGGAGGTAGGGAAGAGGAAGCTGAGAGGCAAGGAGGGAGGAGGTAGGGAGAGGAGGAGGGCTAGCAGGGAGGGGGAGGAGAGGAGAGAGAGAGAGAGAGAGAGAGGAGAGAGAGAGAGAGAGAGGAGAGAGAGAGAGAGAGGAGAGGCCAGGCAGGGAAGGAGGTGGAGGAGAAAGTGATGGGGGGGGGTGGAGGATGGGGGAGGCGTGCAAGAAAATCTCCTCTATTCTCCATGTCACGGTTCGATTCCCAAGCGGCGAGGTGTTCAAGCCTGTGAACTTGGGGTTGATACAGAGACGTTGGCTGGTGTGTGTGTGTGTGTGTGTGTGTGTGTGTGTGTGTGTGTGTGTGTGTGTGTGTGTGTGTGTGTGTGTGTGTGTGTGTGTGTGTGTGTGTGTGTGTGTGTGTGTGTGTGTGTGTGTGTGTGATTACCGTTTGTTTATTAGTCTTATCTGTTTTTTTCTACCCTTTTCTATTTCTGTTGTCTACCTTAAGCCCTCCACTCCTCTCTCTCCCAAAAACACCACCTCGCTCAAAACCTCCTCCCAAAATATATATATTAAAAACAAAACAAAACAAACAAACACTAGTGTACTCTAAAGTGTAAACACCTGAACACACCTTTCCTTAATTACACCAGGTGAAAAAATATCACGTCATGGTGTAATAATGCTCAGTGCTGGAGGTATCATGCTCAGTGCTTGAAGTATAATGCTCTGAAACATCGAAGTCTACTAATCAGAACCAATCATCAATCTGTTTGGTTTGGAACTATTCCTTCTGTTCAGTATTCCTACGTTCAATTGGTTCGAATACTCATTGTCTGAAAGCTCATGTTCGAAGGTTCATTGTCTGAAAGCCTGTCCGCAGATCAAAACTAACCTAAGCTTCGAACCAACGAACTTTTGAACCAATAAATCACCGAGCATCTGCCCTCACCCACCTCCGACTCCACCCCTCCGATCTTCCCACCTTTCCAACACTTCCCACTTCACCCTCCAACTCTTCATCCCTCCAGTTTTTGTTTCCGGTAATAATTTAAGGGTAACTCTAATAATACATATAACTTGAATCCGACTTCATGAAATAAAAATAGAAAACGTTGTATAATGAAATCTTTGCTGTGTTATGATGAATTAATCGATGAGAAACTCTGTAGGAACATAATGCCTTAGAATGTTAATATATATTTATACTTTTATTTTGGTATCTTCATACATGAGTTTTCTTTTGTAATTAATCCAAAAAATTCCTGTAATAATTAGTTACATGAGTTATAATAAGACTTGTGGGAATGTAATTGATTTTTTTTTTCTTCCTCTCTAATGGAGCATATGAAACAGGGTCTTGTAGTTGTTAATAAAAAAAAATACTGTAGGTAATTATGAAACGGAGGAAATTCAAGTATTAAAAGGTTGTTTTAGGTCATTCACCATCACTCCTGTAATATTTGTTATTAATTCTGAGTGCTTTTAGAGTACATTGAGACTAGCTTCTGTAATGTAAAACAGAAATACAATAACCACATAACGGATAGAATTACTGTATTATAATAAACTAAAATATACCTATATGTAAAAGTTTTGTTTTAAGGAATGCCAATCATCTTTTGTGCATGAGACAGGCTTTTGTAATTGTTAATACATAAATACAATCCACTAACCATGTAACGAAATAACTGTAATAACCATAATAACGAAGATATGTAACTGTAATAACGAAACAATGAAAACAGAATATAAATAAGAATATTTTGTGTTTTGGGGGAAGATGATAATAATAATTTTGACTTTATTTCAGGACGATGCATGAATCGACTGACACTGTAAAGAGAATCATTACTCTACTGTACATATAATAAGATGATCCTTTTAAGTCAATAAAAATTTATCACGTGTAATAAATTCAACTTTAACCCTGTAGCTTAATGAATACTCGATGTAACATTTGATGTAGTTTACGAGAGGGAGTGAAGTCATTGTGTGAAGTCAAAACAATAACATCACATATAGTGTGTAGTTTGATGTACATGGAAGTCAATTAAAACATATTTATACAACTCTGACGTCTTATTCCCAAAACCGATTTCAGATTTCAACTAAAAAATCATATTCAGATTTCAACTTGGTCACCTGAATCTACCTGAGAAAATACTTAATTAAGATATCTATATTCAGCCAGGTGAGAATACAAGAAGGTTAAGGTAAAGTACAGGTGTTGAAGAGTCCTCGGGTGGATATATAACCCAGGAGCTATATTATAACTTCACCTGTATCATCCACCGTATCCACTAACCAAGATGGAATACGTTTACCCTAACAACAGAACTGATATTACTTTTACGTCGATGTGAAAGAAGGAAAAAAAAAATACTGACTTCATTATAAATTTTTTCAATGAGAGAAAAAGGATTGAGTTTTCATTAAATTACTCAGGTAAGGCTTCATGTTCAACAGGTACACAGCAATGATTACTAACCCAGGTAATTGATGGAAGAATAATACCCAATGGGGGTTTATCTACCACCACGACGTATCAAAAAGAAAACTAGAGATTTAAGTAAGAGGAGAAAATTCAGATTACTATAACTTTAATTGTAATGTGAGGACACACACACACACACACACACACACACACACACACACACACACACACACACGACCAACCAACTTCTACATCTGAAACAACAACACAAATAGGTAGTTGACGCCGGTGGTGAAAAAATGGTGAGAGAACGATAGATAAAACTAATGGCATGAAGCGAAGACCTCATGAATCTTTAACGCCAGATGCCAGGCTCAATTTTATGCTACATAACTCAGCCCTCCACACTCACACACTCAGTGGCTGTGGGAGGGGGGTGGGGAGGAGAATGGGAGGGGAGGGAGGGGAGGGGAGGGAGGGGAGGGAGGGAGGGAGGGAGGGAGAGGGAGGGAGGGAGGGAGGGGGGGGGGGAGGGAGGGAGAGGGAGGGAGGGAGGGAGGGGAGGGAGGGGAGGGAGAGGGAGGGAGGGAAAGGGGTGGGGAAGGGAGAAGGGGGGGGAGGGAGGGAGGGATGGTGAGGGAGATAGCAGTAGGTAGCGGGGGCAGGATTGAGCGAGGTAAAGGGGAGAGGAGGATTGAGCCGTGGTGGGGGGAGGGCAGGGGAGAGAGATAAGGTGAGAGGGAAGAGGGGAAGGAGAGGAGTCATCTGAGCCTGTCATCCCCAACAGCCGAGATGGAAAGGCGAGAGTCTTTGTTTTGATACCGTGAGAGAGAGAGAGAGAGAGAAAAACTGCCATTGCAATTACATCTCTTTAATACCCTTCTGTTTATCAATGTGCCCTATCATGATCCTAGTCATATTAAATTACTTGCAGGAGACACTGAGGAAAATCAACATAATTACCCCAAAAGACCCTTAAGAATATACTACCAAGACCTCCTCTCCTCCTCCTCCAACCCACCCCCCCACCACCCTCCTCCAAGGTAATTTATGAGTCAGTGAATCATTTTTTCAGACAGGGTGGGTGTTGACAGCAGCATCATCATCGTCTTTATTATCGTTGTCACCGCTGTACAGTCCGGGGTCAAAGGTGGTTCATTCCTCCCCACAATAGCAGTATCGAGACCACACCCCCCCCCCAAATAAAAAAGATGGAACAGTCAGGGTGTCAGTCAGGCCCGTGAGTGAGTTTTCAGAACCCACCTGGGAGCAAGTTTTGTGACCTGGTTTGAGTTGCCAAGTAATATGATTCTGAATGTGAAAGTACCCCGAGTTGAGTCATCTGTTTCTGTCTCTATATGGCTGTTCTATCTGTTGGATGTGATTTTTTTTTTTTGTAATTACTTGAATTATGATGTGATATGTGTAATTATTTTTATGTGATTCATTTATTTGGGTCTCTCTCTCAAAACTAAATCTAAAAATAGTCAATATAAAAGGATCCGTCTCATCTCTCAAACTGTCCCCTGTAGAGATAAAAGGATAAAGAGATATAAAAAAAAACACAGAGATAAATGTCTGAAAACATCTTACATAGGCTACTGCATGTCAAACAACTGAACGAGTCTCACCTCTCACAGTCATCCTTAGAGAGAGAGAGAGAGAGAGAGAGAGAGAGAGAGAGAGAGAGAGAGAGAGCAAAAAGCGAGGGAAAAAAAGAGTGTGAAAGGGAAAAAGCGTGGAAAATAAAAAACCGCGGGAAATCTCAAAAAATTACCTTCACATATATAAAATATCAAACAAAACTCAACTTTGACCTTTTAACGGTAAATAACAGACTCACAATAATATAAATCTCTCCTGAATATCCTTGCCGTCCCATAACTTTACCTTACCAGAAAATATCATTGGCCATATCTCATTAAACCATAAATATCTGATATACTATTAATATTATGAGGCCACAGTGATATATATCCAAGAGTTATATATCAAAGAGCACTTAAACCATACCAGTGGATAGTATGGTTTATAAAGGTGTTTAATTATATAAGGTTAGGTTTAACAAATTCCAGGTTAGGTTTTGGTTGATGGATCGATATACCTGACTGATATATTATTGTTATTGAATGATTGTATTATTAAGTTTGGCAATTAGTGGGTTAATGAGACATATGTATGACCATTTTAAAAGTATATTCCTGCAGTAAGGATAATGTAAAGTAAGAGTAAAGACAGACAGACACACAGACAGACAGACAGACAGACACACACACACACACACACACACACACACACAACACACACACACACACCACAGAAAATATGACAACGTGATTCTTATGTTTGTGTATTTTATCAGCCCTGTCCAACCGGGGACACACACACACACACACACACACACACACACACACACACACACACACACACACACACACACACACACACACACACACTCTTTATTTCCTCCCTGGCCCCCATCCACTCTCTCTCTCTTGTCACTTATTCTCACTCTGTATCACCACTCTTTGTACTCTCCTCTCAAGTACACTATACCGTGATGATGGACACTCAAACTCAACCCACTTCAGACAAAAACACACACGGTACCATAATATAGTCAAGTCACCAGGTACCATAATATAGCTGGTCACCAGGTACCATAAATATTATAGTAAGTCACCAGGTACCATAATATAGTCAAGTCACCACAATATAGTCAAGTCACCACATAGTCAAGTCACCAGGTACCATAATATAGTCAAGTCACAAGGTACCATAATATAGTCAAGTCACCAGGTACCATAATATAGTCAAGTCACCAGGTACCATAATATAGTCAAGTCACAAGGTACCATAATATAGTCAGTCACCAGGTACCATATAATATAGTGTCACCAGGTACCAAAATATAGTCGGTCACAAGGTACCATAATATAGTCAAGTCACCAGGTACCATAATATAGTCAAGTCACAAGGTACCATAATATAGTCAAGTCACAAGGTACCATAATATAGTCAAGTCACCAGGTACCATAATATAGTCAAGTCACCAGGTACCATAATATAGTCAAGTCACCAGGTACCATAATATAGTCAAGTCACAAGGTACCATAATATAGTCAAGTCACAAGGTACCATAATATAGTCAAGTCACCAGGTACCATAATATAGTCAAGTCACCAGGTACCATAATATAGTCAAGTCACAAGGTACCATAATATAGTCAAGTCACAAGGTACCATAATATAGTCAAGTCACCAGGTACCATAATATAGTCAAGTCACAAGGTACCATAATATAGTCAAGTCATCAGGTACCAAAATAGTCAAGTCACCAGGTACCATAATATAGTCAAGTCACAAGGTACCATAATATAGTCAAGTCACCAGGCTGGATAAGAGAATTTGGACAAGGCCATAAATCTGTTTACAATGGCTGGTTAAAACAACAAAAAACAAATTATTCTATTATTAGTTTTGAAATACCGGCTCTAGATTAATGACTCCCTCCTCCCCCTCCTCTAAAGGTTAGGTCAGGTCAGGTATAAAGGTTAGGTTAGGTCAGGTATAAAGGTTAGGTTAGGTCAGGTATAAAGGTTACGTCAGGTATAAAGGTTAGGTTAGGTCAGGTATAAAGGTTAGGTTAGGTCAGGTATAAAGGTTAGGCTTGGTTAGGTTAGGTATAAAGCTTCACGACTGACCACCAACACGAAAGCTTCAAGAGGCCTCACATGTTAAAACTATTACAGGTAAACGAAGATGACAACAAGACCCGTGACATCATTAACAGGAGGCTCAGCAAACAGAGAGAGGGAGGACCTTGTACCTCCCACCTCTGATAGGTCTACCAAGTGACTCCAGATGATAAACGAGGATGATAGAGACAGAACTTCAGGTATATGGCCAACTGTGTGTGTTTAGTACCGTGGCTGACACCAACTTCTAACCTAACCTAACCTAACCTAACCTAACCTAACTAACCATAACCTAACACGTACAAGTAACAGAAACACTTGTACCACTCTGTCCCAACAGGTTAAGGATCTCACGGATTATGAGGCAGAGTATAAAGTGTTAGAATATTGTCGGGGAGTTACAGTATATTTCTGGTTAAATGAGACAACAAGAGTAAAGTCATTTCTGTTGTAGTGTTGGTGCAGTGAGGGAATGTTACCGGCATTCTCACCCTCCGAGGAAACACACACATTCTTCACCTCTCATGAAATGTATCACCAACTCTAACAACTTGAATTATAAAGATCAATTATTGTGTTATACTGTAAAGTTTAAAACTGGTTTAATTATTGGAAGTTTATTTTCCTTTTTTGTAAGAGAGAGAGAGAGAGAGACTGAGCACACACACACATCCGTCCTGTATCCATCGCCATGTATATACTCGCCGCTATAATACATGTGCTCCACTATGGTGCTCCCCAACACAACAAAGTCCCTCATATTGGTCTGGTTTACTGCCGGTGATGTTTTAAGGATATCCTTCCTTCCTTCCCCCCCTCACTCGTGGTGCATCCTTCAACCCATCCTTCCATCTTTCTTTTGGTCTGCCTTTGTTCCCTATACCTGCAGTACCATCCACCTCTGTGTCACACACTTTTGCTATATATATATAAGGTATGTGGGCACCTCTCAAAAGCCTTACAGGTTGAATAAATACATATTCCTTTCCATGGATTCAATTACATTCTTGGTTCCCCTTATTAAAATGAAAATATTTCCTCAAAAGCCAGAGAGCAGAACATTGAGCCACACCTCATCAGCGCCGCCATCATTACACGCCACAACGCCTTTATATACTGCTTCCAAAAACCGCTACTGAAATAGAGAAAAATTCTCCCCGTCGTACTCTTAGTCTCCTCGGGGACATAAAATAGTCAGTGGTTTGATTCAATGGCGGGCGATAGAGCAGGTGGGTATTTGCCTGCTGAGCCGCAATCAAGAAAGCAGGTAACAAAGCAGTTAGTGTGCACATGCTGGCCTGCTTGAGCTGCACTTGGTGTTCACGTGTATAAAAGAGCTGCGAAGAACCACTGGTGTAATGCGGGAGGTAACGAGAACGAGATGAATAGCTGTACCATTTAAAGAGAGACGGAGGGACCAGAATGTTGTGTGTATTATATATATATATTTTTACACATATATACACTCCTCGTCCCGGAGAATAAGAATCGTTCACATAAAACTGATCCTTTTCCCTCAACTGTGAGTATTCTCTTCTCTTACCATCCCTCTCAACGTTTTCTTTTTTACAATTTCTCTTATAACTTACACCTACGTCTGGGTGTGTGTGTGTGTGTGTGTGTGTGTGTGTGTGTGTGTGTGTGTGTGTCTTGTGTATGTTTGTGTGTGTGTATGTATGTGCAGGCGCTATAGGAAAGCCACAAAAGATATAACAACAAAAACGAACAAATTTAACAACCAACAGAAGAAGGATAATGAACACATCCTAGACACTGTACTGGCACAAGTCATAGATTAGTGCCAGGATAACAACAACTCCAATATAACTTCCTATATTAAGTAAAGCTCATAAAAAAAAATCCAATTGAATGATTCGACTCAGTTTTAGAATTTAATTGAAAAGAAAAAAAAAATATCCTACGTTGTAATTGGGACTCGTAACTTAAACGAACTAACTGATGCAGAGAGATATAATACATGAGAGATGATAGTTACAGCTTGACCACAGGAAGCAAAAAATGAAGTGGGATCATGAAGTGTACTGGCACCCACCACCCCACCCTCCACCCCCACCCTCCACCCCCCACCCCACCCACCCCACACCCCACCCCCACCCAAAAAAGGAAAATAAAAATAATGATGAAAAAGAAGAAGAGCAGAAGGAGGAGGAAATTAAACTATGAAACTGACCCGTAAACAAGAGACTAAAACATAACTGAATTTCATGAAACTTTTAACAATATCAAACTTTTAACAGATGAAACTTGTTAATCTATCTCCCTCTACCTCTCCCCCAACGACGGAATAATGACTGATACACAAGAAACAAACAAACAAACAAGAAGAATCAAACAACAACAGAGGTTCCATCACATCACTGTTCACAAACTTGATCACAATACAAAAGAAAAATATCGCCAAGTTTGATGGAATGTCGCTGATTAAATTCTGCATATTGCCAATGGATTACAATCGCAATTTAACCTCATTGAAAAAAAAATTAACATAGATACGTAGAATTTTTTGCGTGAGTTTATTGTTTATCTTTGCGTGTGTCTAATGTTTATCTTTGCGTGCGTCTATTGTTTATTTTTGCGTGTGTCTATTGTTTATCTTTGCGTGCGTCTATTGTTTATTTTTGCGTGAGTCTATTATTATTTTTCATGTTATATATTTCTTCATCAAACACTTTACACTTCACAACCCAACACTTCACAACATAGACAGGAAAATCAACAACACTTCACAACATAGACAGGAAAAATCAACACCACTTCACAAATATAGACAGGAAAAATCAACAACACTTCACAACATAGACAGGAAAATCAACAACACTTCACAAATATAGACAGGAAAAATCAACACCACTTCACAACATAGACAGGAAAAAATCAACAACACTTCACAACATAGACAGGAAAAAGACAGGAAAATCAACAACACTTCACAACATAGACAGGAAAAATCAACAACACTTCACAACATAGACAGGAAAAATCAACAACACTTCACAACATAGACAGGAAAAATCAACAACACTTTACAACATAGACAGGAAAAATCAACAACACTTCACAACATAGACAGGAAAATCAACAACATCACAACATGACAGGAAAAATCAACAACACTTTACAACATAGACAGGAAAATCAACAACACTTCAGACAGGAAAATCATCAAACATAGACAGGAAATATCAACAACACTTCACAACATAGACAGGAAAAATCAACAACACTTCACAACATAGACAGGAAATATCAACAACACTTCACAACATAGACAGGAAAAATCAACAACACTTTACAACATAGACAGGAAATATCAACAACACTTCACAACATCAAACACTTCACAACATAGACAGGAAAAATCAACAACACTTCACAACATAGACAGGAAAAATCAACAACACTTCACAACATAGACAGGAAAAATCAACAACGCTTCACAACATAGACAGGAAAAATCAACAACACTTCACAACATAGACAGGAAAAATCAACAACACTTCACAACATAGACAGGAAAAATCAACAACGCTTCACAACATAGACAGGAAAAATCAACACCACTTCACAACCCAATACAAATCATCAACACTTCCTAATGTATAAAAAAAAATGCAAAAATAAGCCCTGACCTATGAAACAGCCCCCCCCCTCCCCACCCAAAAAAAATAATTCCAAATAATTCAATACCTTCACTACAATAGCTACCTAACTTTGTAGAGCTATTGTGTGTACAGTGGTATTTAAACATCCAGCTATTTGATTTACGATAATAGTTAAGTATATAAGTATAGCAATTAACCCCATGACAGCTCTAAACAAAAGCTAAAGAATTAACAAAAGTTTTGATATTTAATCTGATAAACAATGGCTGAGCCTCATTTAAAATGTTTGGTTAAATTTTCATAATTTTCATCATCAACAGAGAGGGTTGTTTAGAGGTGATTGGATGAATGCTTTAAACACACACACACACACACACACACACCTCGAAGGAAGGTATCTTAAGATCGTAAGAAATTTGATAAAATAAATAAATTCTCCTCGACAACACATAAGTACATCGTCTACAAGTAAAAGGTTAGGTCAAGTCAGGTCAAGTCAGGTTAGGTTTTAAGTTAGGTTAGGTCAAGTCTGGCTAGGTTTTAAGTCAGGTTAGGTCAAGTCAGGTCAAGTCAGGTTAGGTTTTAAGTTAGGTTAGGTCAAGTCTGGCTAGATTTTAAGTCAGGTTAGGTCAAGTCAGGTCAGGATAGGCTAGGTCATGTCGGAATACCGTCACCGAGGGTAAAAAAAAAAATAACTCACCGAAATTATTCAGACAGACAAGCAACCTCCATAAATTAAGACTCTTCTGTTTGACCGACACACGTACACGATTTAGGTATTCAATATTAATTAAAAAATACAAATCGATATATCCTTTCACTTACAAAGACACGTGTATCAGTGAGTGAGTGAGCTAGTGTGTGGAAGAATTACAAAACAAAAGACCGTTTTTGGCCTTTTCAGAAATTCACACAGTACCGAGAAATTTTCCACCGTAAATATCTGAATCCTGGAAGTTAGTTAAAAAGGCTATTTGCAGCTTTACATATTAAGGTGTAAAGGCAAGTTACTGTACCGTAATTCCCACGTCGGAAAAACAACTGCAACAATTAACAATAATGCAAATAAAATTAATAATGATGAAATTTATAATCACAATAATAATGAGAAGGGGAAGAAGAGGAGAAGGGAGGAAGAGGGAGGAGGAGAAACAACTAAATAACGGGAAGAGTAAAAACCAAACACACACACACACTACCGCTTGGACGACACCCTGTAATTCCTCTTACAAGTAATCCTTATTGCAGCTCTGAAAGTTATATTAAGTCAGCATGTGTGTGTGTGTGTGTGTGTGTGTGTGTGTGTGTGTGTGTGTGTGTGTGTATGTGTGTGTGCGTGCGTGTGTCGTTCCTTTCCATCTTTGCTGTTCCTCTCTCTCCACCCTACTCCAGCAACCACAAGTTAATAAAATAAAAACTCCACATTCCACCATTAAAACACAAACTCTTACGCTTTCTTAATCTTTGCCCACAATCATGCTTCAAGCGCTTCCATCACCTTTGCTTCAAGCGCTTCTATCACCTTTGCTTCAAGCGCTTCTATCACCTTTGCTTCAAGCGCTTCCACCACCTTTACTGCAGTGTTCAAAATCATTTCACTCTTCGTGCTTCCCGAGTCATTATTTACCGCACAGTATTCTTCTCTACAGTACGCATCGTGGAGCTAAAGTCTCTTCTCTCTATTTACATTTGATTTTTAGACTAAACTGTATATACTAAAATATCAGGGTTGTGTTAAGGGTTTATTTTATTTCCCGGGAAAGAAAAAAAAGAAAAAGCCTAAGAGAGGAGGAGGAGGAGGAGGCAGCGGCGGCCATATTGTATTTCTCATTCATAGTTCTCAGGAAAGATGAGAAATGTCAAGGAAAAACATCGATGAGGATAACATGTGATCGGAAAATGTCTCTTATAATGTACAGAAATTTAATTATCGATTACAAAAAAATGTCCCACCGGCGTCGTTCAATTTAAGTATTATTATCAGACTTGTATCAACCTAGCGTCTCCATTCGCTGTAAACGTAAGTCTTTCTTTATCACAGTGACGTTTGAGCAGACGAAAAGGGTAAATATATCGTGTCACCAACTATATAATAATACAGTTGGTCTCAATGCCGCATCTATCATCCCCTTTTGTTTTCGTCTTAGTGTTTCTTTTCGTTTTAAATTTATCGCCGGCAGTAAATTTTCTATAAACCGTTCGGGATGATTTAAATTTATCGATGTGAAATATTCTCACAGCGAGAAATCTTGGCTGGGAACGTCGTTTTGACCTGCTATGACCTGAGACTTTGGGATCTTGAGCCTCGTCCAACTGACCCATGACGCCCCTAGTGTATGCAACGTGAACTAGGCGGCCACTGGGGTCTAAACATCGTATGAAAATGATACTGAATCACATAGGTATGACTGTGCTTATGACTGTGCGTATATACTAAGGAGACAACATAGCCGGCACTGTACTCAAGCACCTTCACTCCTCCAACTTACATGGCTAGTCAGGTACCCATTTACAGCTGAGTGAACCTGGAGGAGCCCCGGGACCAAACAAACGGCCTTTAGGACACAGAAGGCCAGAGCTGTACCCACTCGACCCTTCGTACTCCACAAACATCGTATTGGCCATAATAAAATAAAAATGGTAAACAATAATTGAATGGAAAACACGACTCACTCATTCACAACATTGGTCATATCTCAAGTTTAAAATGGCAACGATGCCCTTTTGGGAGGCTTCCTTGTGTGTGTGTGTGTGTGTGTGTGTGTGTGTAATTTCCATATACCTTAAGGCTTAACCAACACGATCGGTATAACTAGCCTCACATTTATTGTCACTTCCAAATTGTTTGTGTCAAGATTCAGAATATTTCGTGGGGAACTGTAGGATGTGTTTACCCAGTGATCATCTTAACGTCAAGAGAGAACGGGCCAAACGGACTGACAGACAAGGCACACACAGTTTATGTTCCTGGCTCATAGTGAAGCATAAACACAGTAGCCATTTACACCTCCATAATGCTGGGGAGGGAGGGGTTTGATTACCTAAAACCAAGAGAGAGAGAGAGAGAGATAGAGGAATTTATCGCTCACTGAAGAGGAATGACGCTCCCAAAACAATAGGACGAAGATATATATATTTTTTTTAACGAACCCAGAAACAAAGGGAATGGGGTTGTGAAGTTAGCCAATAAACAGAAGACTGCGATCCTTTAAATCATGTTCAATGGGACTTTGATGCTCTTTACAACACGACTGGAAACTTTTGATATTACAAAGGAGAATAGAAGCTCCCCCGTACAGCCACAAGGGTTCTGACACTCCCGAGATGTAAGGACGCCGGGACCCCCCCCCCTCCGGCCTCCACCACCCAACCAATGCTAGTAGTGGTATTCACATCCACACAGATGACGTAAGGGTAAGGCGTAGGTGGATAAAAGAGGGAGGATGGTGCCAACGACCTTTATACAGAAGACGAGTGTGAATTGAGGGAGCTAAGCCGCGACATATTCAATAAAGATAACATAAGCTTCACGAGTCATAACAACAGGTCGCCACGAATGAAAACTTTACACCATACTGATTAAATTATCTACCTAATATTCACACAGACGTAAAGGAACAAACCTAAGAGATATTATAGTAATATTTCACGCATTGATATAAAACGAAATGGCTGGACTCACGAACAAATATCAAAGACTATCCATAAAGCTAATCAAATACCCGAATATTCTTACAATTAAATACTTTTTCTATTTAGGATCTTAAGCAGGTATGAAGGCAGTGCAATATATCACTTAATGTTAAACTAATCTTGTATTAACGCAGAGTGACTATCATTTACCAGTTAATTATTGAAGCCTAGTATTTCTTAAGCTGGTTTTATTATTTCCTTTCATGGTAAAAAAACAACACTTCTCTTTCACCAATGTTATTCTGGAGAAAGTCGACGATTGATTTTGAAACGCGATAACACGGACGAGTGTAAATATTAATTCTCTCTTTCTCGTTACCACCTGTTTTATTTATCCCTTCATTCACTTTCTGACTTTTATTTTCACCATTTACATTTCCCTCTGTTTAGTGTTTACAAAAAGCGTGTCTAACAAAATAAAGGTAACTAACTGGTTCACTACAACAGGCAGAGTCACTAGGCTTCTCACAAAAAACAACAACAAAGAAATTACAAAAAGACGAAGTAAAATTAAAATGATGTAATTATTTTTTACATGAAAGCACTTGTGTAAAATGGCACACATCAGTGACATTTTAGTTAATTAAAAAAATCTAAAGATCTAAGGAATTTATAAACTTATCCATGAATTATGAAAACCTTGTATTAATTGAGCCCTTTTGACGTGCACTGGAAACAGCCATTAGCATAACCTCACGTAATGTAGTTTTATACATATTAATATTTCTATACTTTAATTTTTCGTCCCATAATTTTTCCTTTTACTGTAAAGTGAAAGATAATATTAAAAAATCAGAGCGACTAAGGTTAAGTAATTCTGTGCTTCAACAACAGAGTTATTTAATTCAATATGTAAACTAAATATACTGTAACGTCCAAACATGACCACATCATCAAATACAGTATCAGGGAAGGTACAGTGTTGTCTCCCTGTTCGTGAGAGGTAACTTGCTGAAAGTAAAATCAGTAAACTATATATATCCAGACTAATCTTATCCAGTTGACGATCATATTCAACCTGTTCTGTCCAGCATAATGAAATAGTTCTATCTCTGACGAATGGCTCCCGTGGTCCACCGTGCACATGAGGGATCCACCGGCCATTAACACATAATGTAGGACAACACAGGCCAACTGGGTCGTCAAAGCAGCCTCAGGCACGGGTATTGTGGGACTGAGAGTGCTGTTTGCATTCTGTTTTCCCAGCTAACACGCCGCAATGTTACGTTAGTGGAGATGCAACAAACAACATGAGGAACATAAGGTTGTGTTATCTCTAAGTAAGGAGAGATACACTGCAGGGAAGCCTATCACCAAGTACTTACCGTCTCTAGCTCTTATTTTCTGACTTGTTAGTTATTTCCCTTTCATAATAGCATTCGTTTTACAGATGGTGTGGCGTAACGCACTGAATGATTGGGGCCAAAACTTTAAGTAATTCAACATTTTTGTTTACTACGACACATTAGCAGTTGTAGAAGCCCCACCCACCTTGTTCTGATGGTTGAGGCGGCCTTGGCATCACGCTTAAGTCACTTGTATGGGACCTGGACCAGAATCCACTATTCCTTAACATTCACTTCAGCGGTCCTTAAGGCAGGATCCTCCCTGTCTGCAATAACAATCACGTTATTAATCCACAGTAATGGTGTCACTACTTATGAATACAAATACAGACTTACTGAACTCTCACTCAACACACTCGAGAACGTGACTGTTTCTATCACTCAAAATGGACCTAAACAGTGCTCATTGACTTTAGGGTCTAACTCGATAAAATAGTGAGTATAAATGTCCATTGTTTTGGGAGCATTGCAGCATATCAAACTATCAAACGTTCATTCTCACCGTACCAGTGTCCATTTCGCTAAATCACTAAAGAAAAAAAATAGCGAAATTGTAGGTTAACTTGCAACTTATGAGCTTCACTTAACTATCCTTAAACTTGGATTCCGTTGCATGACCCGATTTTTTTTTTTGGGGGAGTGGAGAGATAATGGCAGAAATATTAATGGGTGAAAACTGGGTCCCCTGAGAGATGTAATATCTTTTGAGGATTGACAAAACCAGCCCGAAAACACTTGGAGTGGAAGACTGTGGTCGCCAACCCTCAGATATATGAGGAAGTCCAAATAAAAATTTAAAATACCAAAACAAACTTCAAGTGACAAGAATCAAATCAGACGAGTTCACATATTTTCAATTTAAATTTTATATGACAGTAATAAAGTCACACAAAATAATTAAATTAGAGTGAACAAACAGTAAAAACGTCACAAAAATCAAATTAAGACTTACACGAAAAATTAAAACTGGATTATACAACACACAGCATTAGTTTAAATATACAAGTAATAACAAAATTTCGATTAAAACTCACCTCATTCCAATGTAAATTTTAGTACATAATACACATACTGGCACAGATCAAAAGTACAATGACTTACAAGGAACACTTCAGCAAACATCACGAAAAAACAACAAAAAGAATATGTTACCGATAACTAGATTAAATGATCACAACTTACCTTTACTTCCTTGGTATTCTTCTCGTCACTAAACTATCCTCTTATTTTCTCTTCCTTTTATATCGTACATAAATTAGAAGATCACTAAATTGTTCCTTAAAATCGTTCATATTAGGGAGGCTCCGTGCCGTGGTGTTTTCTTGGGGTTCACTCGATTTTCAAATTCAAATTTCTACTATACCACACGAATAATAATCACAAGTAACTATTGTCAATTTACGAGTGTACTCTAAGGTTTAATTATATCACTATTCAACTACGGCAAAACGGGGCAATAAGAGAATAACTTAAATAAACTCACTAACGACGTCTACCAGTCCATCAACACGGTCAGGCAAGACAATAACAAAATAGTCTATGTTAGAAAAAAAAATACACCAAGAATAAAACTCACTAAATTATTTTTGGGCGACACGAACCAACCAAAATTATCCTAAAGTAAGCTAGATTTGTTAAGCTAGATTTATTAAGCTAGATTGAGCTTGATTGGAGAAATTTGAGTGGTTTGAAAATAAAATTAATTAAGTGGTTCTTGTCGTGGTATGCTTCTAACATGAGGCGCCTAGTGACATGTTTATTTATTGCTATTATTTGTGCTTTAATTTTATGATTTAAATATGATATACGTACAGGAGATTATTTATAGTTACAATAGTTGTCTTAAATACATACAATAGTTACAGTAATTTATTTTATAAGATCATAAAATACGACATAAAAAAGCACTCACTAACAAAACACAACAAATGAAAAACTATATTACAATTATCGAAGAATAAATGGATCAACTAAGGAAATGGTGATTAATTATTTTAACAACTATAATTTTCATTTTCATTTTGCAAACTTTACATTACTTTTAATTGTTGTTTTTATGTTTACAGAAGAAAGATAGACACTTGGTTATCGAATTGCTTTTCATTTTGTCAACACAGGAAAACAGATTGACACACACCTGCCACGGAATGACACACCTGCCACGTAATAACAGGTATGTATGAGCAAAAGTCGGGACAAACTACTCAATTCATGTCATTTAGTTAGTATTTGTGAGTGAACGTGTGTGAACGACCAGATAATATCACAGATTCTAGAGGCTTCATTAGGGTCGAATATTTTGAGATTAATTCCGAGTTTAGGTCCAAAGAAATTTTCTAATATATACCTGATGTAACGTTATGGTCATCTAGTGTATTAGAAGAGAGAAGAATTGTCAGGGGTTAGAATGGTGATAGTTACTGCTAGGATACGAAGCTTACGAGGCTACATATCTTTGTTTATTGCCGGGCTAGTGTACTTAGTAAAATAATTATGGACCTTAAGCCCTAATAATTATGTCAACATTAGCACTACGGCAGAGTTTAGTGATGCAGTAGACATAAGGTTCGACTGTAATAAGTTGAAGGGATAACACGAACAGTATTGATGATTTCAGACGATTTTTTTTTAATAAGCAACAATATCAAATTATTTACAATGATGGTGGATGGATGTATTACCAAACTACAGCTACGATATAGAGTGTTTTATGAACTTAAACCATTCCGTACGAAAAACCTCTTGTTAATGCGACTCAATATTCCGTTCACACCATTACTACTAACATACGTGGCGAGTGTAATGAACTTACTTGTGTGAAAGGTATTGTAAATTTTCTGTCTAAATGTTTTTTGTATCGTTTGGGAAGTAATTGAAACTATCAGACGGAGAGCCTTTGTTGACGGTGGAGTAACATCGTTAGGCGAGCTATTTGACACGTTAAAATTGTTGGTAGGTTGAGCGGTTCAGCCTACCGTACAGATATGCAAATACGGGTAGTGACGTCATTCATAGTTTGGTAATAACGGTACTCTATATTACACGAAATATATTTATAAGAGTATTACTTAATACCCCGCACCTCCAGCTGATGGTCTACATATAATTTATAAACCTGCTGATTATGTGAATGATTTTAAATTTGTATGAAACATTTCTATAAAAAATTTAAATAAAATACTATTACCTCATACTAATATACACCTTTACGATGGTTCCCCAGTGTCTCTTGGTATGCTTATTAGCTTCAAGTCACCATACCATCTCCGTGTTTCTTTTGTCAATTCAATTAACTAAGGTAACTAGTTCTCTATAGCACCAGCCGGGACGTTAGCGACAGGCGGAGGAATACTTACCATCTTATGTGATGAAAAGTCTAAAAACTATTAAACAAAGCAATTAATATATTTAATATTGATGGAAAATTATTTAGCTTTCCTTTCGAGAACAATACGCCTCATTTTTAATTAATATAATATAGTTACCAAAATTAAAATGTTGGCAAACCTTTGCTCCTGCTCTGCCGTCGATGGACGAATTTTATTAAAAACTCTGATATTTAATTTTACCATTTATTAATTTACAATAAATAATGTAGCTGGGGAAAATATTTTTTTACTTTACTTCATATGAGGTGAAATAGACCTATGTAAATGGATTACTATTGTGTACATAATATTCATAACATAATTTCAGCTTGTAAATGGGCGCCTCATGGACTGCTCACCTATTCTAAACATAAGAACCGAACCAAGGAAAACTTAGAACAATTTAGTGATTAAAGAATAGTTTTTATTAGTTTATTATAAGTTTGTTTAGTTCATGTTGCCTGATGGTTGATAACTGTTGTTCGTAATATTTTCTTTTATTAAATGTTTGTTGTCACGCCTGACGAGTCCAGAGCGACAGTGTGAGGGCCAGTTGCCAGAACAGTCGTTGGGTGTACGACGCCATTTACGATGACCTTGCCCTGGTCTTTTTTTCAGCAATATCGCCTTTAACACATGGAACTCTGCACTTTTCGAAGCTTTGGAGGAGTCTCGAGGCAAGTTTCCTGTTGGGAATTATTAGCTAGTGCTGTACTCAGAGTGTGGTGAGTTTCTTTCGGGGTTTTCCGTTTATACTCTCTTAGATACAACTAATTAGTGTTGTGAACATTTAACGAACTTAATATTCTTAAAGTTATGGACTGTGTTTGTTTATAGTGAGTCAATAAGGCTTAGTTTACTTGTAATATTGACAGTGACACGTGGATGACAGAAGACGGAGCCATCTTACTAGAAAGTGTACATCTGTGGTCAGTACCGTTGTAAGTCATTTTCAGAGACATAGACAAATGAAAATCCATCCACTGTTTATATGACGTAAAGAAAAAACGAAAGGAAATTGACAAGTTAATTACAGTGATGTAGATGTAGGGGGTGAATATATTGCACGTCAACTAAGGTTCTACATCATGAAGACGGTAACTGAATATCTCCAGGTGTTAGTTGTGATACATTCCCATAATATGAACAAGGATATTAAGGTAATGATAAGTGATTAGATAGCCATTACTGTGTTATATTTTGGTGTGTAAGTCATATGTGGTTAACGGAAGACCTGACTGTTGTTATGTTTTGATATATACGGATTAATTTACACATGACTAACAGTGGTGTAAGCTGTGTTTGTGATGATGTTGATAGCAATATTGAGGAACCAGTGAGTGATGAATGTGGAAATGGGTATTAGGTTGTGGTTGCAAGTGAGTCTACCAGGCCTTATAACTGGGACGACAAAAGCGTTTTGGGCAACCGCCACGGAACCTGGTATTTTAGGGAAGCTGTTGTGTCGACGGAAGGTAATAATTGCTTGATAATTTTTCTTTAAAATATAAATAAATTACAACGATATGAAATTCGACCGGAATTTACGGAGATTTAATATATGGTTGATGGGCCAGATGTTTGGGGTTGTGTTGGCTACTAAAATCACGTTCACCATAAGAGGTTAGTCATTGATAATATGGCCTAAGCTTAACTCTGTCAGTGTTTGTTTATCGCAGTGCATTCTGGGGTCATTCGGGAGGTGTTTTTGTTTTTTCCGAGGGAGTGATGTTTGAGAGACGGTTTTTAAAAATATTCAGTAATCGGGAAAAACGAAACAGGACCAAAGATGAGAGTAAAGTAGGTTACGATACCGTGATCTTTTTTTTTTTCACTTCTGAATTTCCGATGAAAGAGAGGAAAAAAAAATAGCGAGCGAGTCCTGTCAAGAGTTTACTTACTTTGGTAATAAAAAAATCCAGTGGGAGATGAGAGGAGGTGCAAAGCCGATGGTGGTAAGAGGAGCCGGTGAAAGGATTACTTAGTTAGTTTATAAAATAGTGCAAGTGCGGGTTGAGGTTTGGAAAATAGTTTAGGTACCGTTTATGTTATCGTGAACATTTCTTACGTTATAAAGCCAGCAACTAATAGCTATCATTTCTATGTTAGCTTAGACTTGATTCATTAAGGTCCCAGGTACTTGTTCAGACACTTTCTCCGTCAGTAAGTTCCATTTATTGTGGTTTTAACTTTCTAGGGAATTCCTGTAGCTTAGATAAAAAGTTTTCCTCCCTAAAGAAAGGAATGTAACACAGCAACGTCTGGAACTATTTTCATAAGAGTGTTAATTTGATCTTTAAATGCGATGACAATTTTTTGTAGGTTAAGATAAAGGGTCCTCACTTTATTGCCATTTTCCGACGGGGACTTCAGATTTTTTGTTTTTGTTTTGGTGTATATAATGAAGATCTGGTAGAGGATCAAGGAAAAAACGAGATTGAATTCACGAGAATCCCGTGATAAATCTTGGTAGGAAGGGAAGCCGGTCGTTTTTAGCACCCGCTCCGACGTTCAACGATTTATAGCAGCAACGAGTGACATGAGTCAACCTAATCTACCTATCCGAGAATTAAGTTTAGGTAGGTTAGATTATGTTGTTTGATGCCATTAATAGTTTAGCGTCATAATGTTCTCAAACACACACACTTTACAAGAGTCTTTACAATGGTGTGCATCGGCTACTGGAGCTGGGCGACCTTACCTTGGCTACACAGACTTAATCATTCACTTCCCTTTGACTCTTCCAGCAAGAATGTGACAAAGACATTTTTAGTTTTATGTAATACGTCTCTTCTTTTTCTCAGTCAGAAATAAACAAGTACATATGACATACGAACTGCTGCTTGTTTATGTACAGTAACAACAAATCTTCCGAAATTCTTCTCCGAGGTTTTCATTTTTATTGTGTCTAACTCACGTGTCTCAGTGTTCCCTTACTCTTTCTCATCCTCGGGGGGAGTAAAAAAAAAGCAGGACCAGGCCATTGTTACAAGAGTTTCGAGAATTTACTACCGAAAAAAACTGTGGACGACTGGGATGAAATATTTGTTAAGAGACGGTGCCATAGTGAACGTCAAAAAGAGGGTTGTTGAATGTTCTAGAGATTTAGTTAAAGACTCCCATGTATAACGAATGTCTTAAGATGTCACACTGTTGTACAAATTTGGTTTCAGTTCCGGTAATATTTATTCATAATAGGAGTTAAGGCAAGAGATATATTGACACAGGTTGATTGGTTTAATTTCACATGGTTTTTATATCTTCAATGAGGAATTTGTTATTGAATTTAACTTTGGTTTTCTGATTATTATAATTTTTCTTAACTCATGTTTAACTACAGAATTATAACTAAGAGCTGTGATGCTTCGTAAAGGCTGGAGTCTTTAGCTTATTATTGTGTTGCTAATTTTGTATTATTTTAAATATACATATACTTAAATAGTGAAAGCATTACTGTGGACTAATTACTTGAATATCGTTACAGGCACAGGCAGGCAGGCGAGTTTCTGGTCCATGTGCCACAAAAAGGAAAAGTGTTGCAGGTTGGGTTTTTTGCCGGCCAATATTCCTCACAGGTGGAGGCTGATGGACAAGGTGCCACAGAAACTAAGGTACTCTGTCCAACACCAAGGCCTACTCGACCTTCAGGACAAGGTGAGCCCTACTGTTACTGGACTGGTGGTTAGGTTAGGTTATACTGTATTGAATAAGTTCTTTTGATTACACTGGGTAACTTTTTTTTCCAATTATTTGTTTTCGTAAATTAGCAATCTACCATTCTTATTGTTTCAACAGTAAGTAAAAAACATCTGTTGGTGTAAACTTAAATTATTGCTGTTGTTTATGAAATGGCTATTTAACTAACACAGGTTAATTATAAAACTATATTATGTATATTGTACATCACAGAACAACAAATTCTTCATCAATAATTTTGCTACAAATGAAAAACAAAGTAAACTCAACTCCAACACTTGTTAACAATGGGCATTTAAACATTTTCTCTTGTTATCCTTGTGGTCATCTCCAACCAAACTCTAATTAATGTAGTCACCCATTATTGCTTCACCTCATCACCACCTGATATCTCTTCTTTATGTTTGGATATCCTGATTAAAACAGTCACCTGTTCTTCACTAACTTCACCCTAATTTTCTCTAAAGAACTCAGAGTGTGAGTACAACTAATGTATATATATCTTCAGGGACACACTGTACCCAAGTTCTCTACTGAACCATACAATTAAATATTCGATTTGCTCTCTGTAGTGCTCGCTCTTCTTAGTGCACAGAAATCCACGTACAGTACCATACATTATGCTGAAATACTTACCAGGTATTATTTTCAACAGTCGACATTTTATCTACCAGCTCTTTTGATGCCAATATCTGTTTAATTTGTGGTTCAACAAAGAGGTCGCCTTTGACTTTAGCCTAGGACAATTTTGGGAACATTAGGCGTTTATATTTGAAGGCATCTCTCTCAGCACTAAATACCTTGATGAACTGCTTGACAAGTACCAACTTTATTTGAAGTGGCGGCAATGAAATCTTGTCAGTTTGGACGAGAGCATTGTTACAAACACTGTGTTCACCAGGGATTAGTGCTGTTTTAACATGCCATTCTCTGTTCACATAGTGTTGGTCATCTGCTCTACTCTCCCTCAGCCAGATTACTTGGTGTATCCACCTTGTAGTCTAAGCAAGAATGTTAGCATCTTCGTCTCCACACACATACCAATTGTATCTTGTATAGTTGATCATGTTTTTCGTGAAAAATACTAATGTTTTATGTTTCTGTAATTTATAGTAAATGTTTCTTTAATAATAAGGACATGTTGGTTAAGAATCTAGCCATGGTTTTGTAATACAGTAGTTTATTTTGTGGATCATTATCTTCAAAGTAAACTATAAATTACATATTTTTAACATTAAATATTTTTTATAGTGTTATTTTTTGTACAGATGTATATAACAGTTAAGACGATGTGTATAAAGTAATAGTTGAAAATTTATATTATTCTACCATAGCCGCCCCTGTAAGTTAAACCTTAAGTGTACAGTATTAGAGCCAATATATTAGCTGGGGTATAATCTCACTTAATATTGTTTCTCCTCAGGTAAGTGGAGTTTTAACAGCTCATCGAGGGACCGTAACACACCTCACCACCTCAGGATATCCAGGTTAGTTTTTTTTCTTACTGATTTTTGTTACTCCTTTCACCTAACGGTCGTGTGTCTCGTGTGTCTATTAAATATGCAAGAGAGAAAAGTGTCGTGATCGGTTCTAGTTGGGATGGGGGTTTTGGTGTGTCCAGAGAGTCAGGGCGCGGGTATAAAACATATTTTTTTAACTCCCCCCAAACAGTTTCAATGTCTGGGGAAGTTAACACGTGGCTTTTTGGGGGTGGTTTTAGTCGTTTGTTTCGTAAATTAAACCCATTATAAAAGGTAAATAGACTTGTATTGTTTTAAGATTAGTTTATGTATATATTTTTAGTGCTGGTTTTATTATAATCTAAGTTGACATTCATTTAATTGTTTGTCTTTGCAAGTAATTCAGTTGTGTTGATTAATGAGATATTATTTTTAAAGGTAGTGTCCCAGCTTTTAATTGGTAAAAATATTAAAAATTGGTATGAATAAGATAAGTTACCTCTAGCATACATACCCGAGTTAATACTTAGCAGAGGGCAGCTTAGTGCAGTTAAATTACATAGGATTAGCCAGCAACTATCACTCTTACGCAGAAATCAGGTAATGTTCTTTTGGATTCTGAATGAAATAACTCTTGCATTGAAACATAACGAGTAGGTTAAGTGATCGGTATGCTAATTTACATAGAATTAACGGTTGATTTTTATGTGGTGAAGTTAAATAATTATATTGGCTGTTTAAAAGGTCTTTCATTACATTTAATTACGAGGCTCTATTTATGGCGTGATTGAAATTTGGGAATGTTACTGTAGACACCAGACCGTCGCGTGGTGTGGGGCGGGCGAGATCTGGACACAGTAACATTGATTAAAGACATCAGCTCGTTACTTAGTGTGGAGTGTTGACTTGTACTCATATGGTGGTCTGAATAACTTGCATAGAACTATATAAAAGCTTTCATGATGGTACACGTGGTTAGCTGGAGTTTCTCCTCTAAATTTTGCGTTAGTTTGCAAGTATTAACCAGACAGGAAATGAACAGAGCAGCAGTTGTCTTTTCTGACTGTGGATGTTGAAGTAAACTCCTAAAGTCTTGTGAGGAGGGAAGGATATTAATAAACACTTACATATTTTTTTTTAATTTATTAATTATTTTTTTGGCAAATGTAAGTATAGATTAAAACGGGTTCCCAAGTTGGCTACTACATAATTATTCCATCCCTCTTTTGAGTGTTAAGTTAGAATTAACAGAAGTGAACATTGATAAAAAACTAATTCATTTACAAATACAATTCGTTACTGATCTTCCTGGTACCATATCAAACTGACCTCCCCCACCTTGCCACCGAGACAATTACTGATGTTTTTGTCGACAGCAAATACATCGCTCAAATACAATAAATTTATTAAAATACACATTCATCGAGGTTCTCTAATATAAATTCAAATATGGAAAATTACTTAATTAAAATCAAACACAAATACTAACACGCTCTTGACCCCAACCCTGATTAATAATGGTACAATTTTCTGTTGCTTTCAGGGCATCAATGAACAGTTTTTCATATCAACTTTCCAAAACGTAAGCCGGCTTTAGTGTTAGCAATGCAAATATTAATTATAACTTGTAATTGTTTAAATGTTAACTGTCAAGCGTTGCATCCTATTAATATCACACACACACACACACACACACACACTATGTACACATACTAATGCCTGAGGAATGTGAACAAACACACAAACCATCACCAATTAATATCAAGCTGTGTGGACCTACATAAAGGTTACACTAAAGATACTGTACGTCATTGTCTGTAACGACACGGGCAGGAATTTACACCACAATAAAATTAAGTATGTAATATGTCAATCATATTTAAAGGTGAAATATTAATGATGAATGAATAGGTTAAATTTGGATGGACATGGCCTGACGTGTTTGTGTGTGTGTGTGAAATATAATTTATGTTAAGTTTGATACAGTATATGACAAGTTTTTAAGGTATGTTGGTTTATGTCTGACATATGACTGTTTAAGGTAGCTATGATGTTTTAAGTGATGTATGGTAATGACAGTGATTAAGGTATGTTGGTCTATAAAAAACCTGAGTCTTGGTGTTATACAAATTTTATATGACTGACGTAACTTGCTTGTTGCTTTCATTATGTCATCACGCGGTCCATAACACTACTCGTGCAGATAAAACAGGAGGGGGTGGTAGGAGAAGACAATATCTACTCACTTTAGGGGAAATTGTCATTATTTTCCCCTAATGTTATATATATATATATTCTTCTCTGAGGCGATGGGTCTCTCAAACACAATGAACCAGAGGTGGTACCCCCTACACACACACACATAAATCTCTAAAGCCTCCTTCTCATTCGTTACTCTTCTTTCATCATAACTGGTGTAATTCATAACTAGTTTCAAGTTGAACATTATATAGGGGGTGATTAAAAAGTTTGGTGAATGGTACTGCTACCAAGGAATGAGTAAATAGTGGTTAAGGCCCGTAGTCTGGGCTTGCAGTACGCTCCAGTGTGCCGTAGCGTGGCTTTGAATGGTGACGTTTCTGCGGCATCTGACGCATTTGTAAAAATGTTGCAGTTTGAGCAACATTCATACATGAATTTTTGCTTTAAGCTCTTGTTTATTTTCTTTCAGTCAATATAACTTATTTTGTTACATTCTCCTATAACACCACATTAATTCACAGCCCTTTAACCTCTCACTGGTGTCTGTTGAAAGTGTTAACGCTTCTGTCTCACACATCAGTCCTGACCGTACGTAGCATTTCAGTCGTCTTCTCTCAAATTCAAGTTATTGTTCCTTTTTATTAGGTATTTTAGATTATTAAATGTTGTTTTTGCTTGACCTAATCTTATTTTTATATTCTTCCACATTCATTATCACAGGTCATGTTATTTCCACATGTTTAAGTTCCCTGTTGCCTGTCATAATTTATATTTTAGGATATATTAATAATTTGAAGACACACACATTACTTTGGTCTTTAAAGCATTAACTCTTTGCCCATATTCTTTACCTTTCCCCACTAATATTCTGTACTCTATGTTAAATAGTTTTTGTGCGTCTGTTCACAATCGGTGATAAAAGCAATATTATCAGCATAACCTTTATTTAATATTACTTTATCATTAACTTTTATACCTCCATTGTTACTTAGAATTTCTCTCATTTATGTTTCTGAAAATTATTATAAAATGTTGGAGATCGAACACAGCCTTATTTTACTCCCTGTCTAACTTTTGAACCACTTGAAATATTTATTATTTACTAACACTGCAGCACATCTGTTGCCAAAGGTTGTTTGAGAATTCTAATATCTCCTTCAGTAACGCCTATTTTTCCAGTACCTCTATTAAGTTTATTGTAGTTTATTCTATTAAAAGCTTTTTCAATATCAACAAACCAGACAAATAATATACAAATTTCTTTGTACCACTACAGCCCTTTCATTCAAATTTGTCAAGCCAAATACTGTACATATTCTCTAGTTCCTTTTCACTGTAGTATATTCTAAATTTTATTCAGCCAAGATTATGTTTAATAAAACTTTACGGGCTTGACTTGTTCGATAATCCTTCTAAAATTCATGGAGTCTAAGGCTTTTTTTTTTTTTTTAGGTAATAACACAAATATTGAATTTTTAAAGTCTCTAGGAATGTCCTTTTAAATACATTGATTTACATGTTTGATGCCATTCGAGTCTATTTGTTCTATAAATTCCACTGGAAGCTGATCAACCCCACAAGCTATTTCTTTTTTACTTTGTTCACATTCGCTTCAATTTCTGTTTCCAAGATTGGTAATTTGAACTTCATTTCCTATTTATTTCTTACCTCCACCCTATCCTTAACATACTCTACCCATCTCTCTTTCTTCTTCATCTACCTAAAATAGGATCTTGTCTTTAATAGTATCACCTCCATTTAAAACCATTATGGGTGTGTTTTGTTCCTGTGCAGTAATATGTAAATCATAACAAAAGTTCCTCTTGCCAGTTGTGGTGCTTGCAACTCCCTCAACACAATATGCTGGTGTGTTACCTCCGAAAACAGAAATGTAAACTGCTTGCAACACACACACACACACACACACACACACACACACACACACACACACACACAGTCAATAGTGCTAAGTGGTTTTATGTCCATTTGTTATGGTGGTTTGCGGTTGTTGAGCAGAAGTTCCTGGTTAATACCTTGCCCATACATACATACATACATACATACATACATACATACATACATACATACATACATACATACATACATACATACATACATACTCCTCTCACTCACTAAACCTTCCATATGAACAATGCCCAGTCGCTCCTTTCCTATCCTCCTCCATCCCACTCCCCATTCCCACCCCTTCCTCCTCCATCCCACCTTCCCCCTTCCCTCCTCCCTATCTTTATGTCGTTTATATGTACGTACCCCCCGCCCCTCACGCCTCTCCTCCTACCTTTAATATCTTTCATATGGACATTGACCACCTCCCTTTCCTTCCTTCCCTCCCTCTCCCCCTTCTATGATGTGAATGTCAGAGTCAATAACCCCTCCTGTGTCTTACTCTCCATCATACCTTCGCCTGCCTGCCTCACACACCCACCAACCTTCTATTGTATTTCACCTTTATCCATCTAAACTCTGTATCTTATATTAACAACGGTACAAATATTTATCTCCTTCGTCTTAGAATTATATATTTTTATCTTGTTTTCGCATTTTAGGTTTTGTTTTGTTTTTGCATTTCGATTTTTGGTGGTACAGGAATTAGCAGCCATTTAGACACCAACTTATTCTTATGTTTGGGATGCTTCAGTCTTCCCCCCTGTCTCAAGTTGTTAATATACTGTACCAACTTTTTTTTTTTCCCTCTCCTTCTGAATTACGACTTTAAGTTCTGATCTAAGATGGGTAGTCAATATCATCTGTTCTTCAAGGGAAAGTTATGGTTGAAGATGGAAAATATTACCAGTGAACTATTATTTGGTTTGTATATGGCGTCATTACTATATGGCATGTGTGTTTGTGTACTTTTCTGGTTTAGGGGGGTGGTGGTGGTGGGGGGAGGGTCTTTTCCTTTTGTCAACATCCAGAAAATTTTACCTTTATTTTTTGTTAGGGATGAGTGGGTGAGTATAAATAATTTTACTTGTATTTTAGATGTTAGTTTTTTGGGTTATTCAGAGCTTCATTATTCCTTCTAAGGCTTGGTAACCTGCTCCCCTTCTCATCTATGTTTTAAAATACTCTCATATATTGATTTCTTCCTGTCCAATACAGTAATAGAGTAATATATAGTCTCAACCTTATGGACAGACACTGATAGTTGCCTCCTCCTGTGCTCCCCTGTTGTAGAATCTGTTAATCCGGTTACTGTTGAGTGTTGAGTGTGTAATAATGTTATGTAGGGGTGATGGTTTTGATCTCTTGGGGGCGTTCATTCCTGGGTGGGAGCGCAGGTTAGTGAATTGCATCCGGAAATGGAGTTTGGAGTGAGTGGTAGGTGGTTGTTGGTGTTTGGTGTGTTAGTTGGTACTGCCCGACCATATGTTTACGATGTGTGTGTGTGTGTGTGTGTGTGTGTGTGTGTGTGTGTGTGTGTGTGTGTGTGTGTGTGTGTGTGTGTCTGTGTCTGTGTGTGTGTGTGTGTGTCTGTGTCTGTGTGTGTGTGTGTGTGTGTGTGTGTGTGTGTGTGTGTGTGTGTGTGTGTGTGTGTGTGTGTGTGTGTGTGTGTGTGTGTGTGTGTGTGTCCTAGTACAGGTAGTTTCACCTAATACACAGTGTGAAGATTAGTACTGTACCAGGTTAACATGCGTCTGTCTCTATTTACTTAATTCAGTGAACAAATGAACATAACTTCATACCTGGAAATGTCAGGAAATTTTTTTTGGGGTAACCTTGGGAATATGTAGACCAGTATTGTTATTAATGTAAGTCATAGTATTTTCTTCAGCCAGTTGTCTTTTGTAAGGTTTATGTTAATTTTATTGTATGGTAGTGGTCATTGTTGCTAGGCTGGTGATATGGTATTGTATGGTAGTTTGATAGTTTTCTAAAAGGTTTTATTTGTACAGTAGTTTTCATTGAGCACCCTTGAAAATATATGAAACGTTCTTTACTGTCTTCATGATGAGAGAGAGAGAGAGAGAGAGAGAGAGAGAGAGAGAGAGAGAGAGATAAGAAAGTTTTAAATGAAGCTAGTGGTGGTAGTTTTAATACAACAAATAATATTATATACAAAATCCCACGAACTTCGGAAAATACAATAACAAATATCAATCGCTTGTATTCATGAGTATTATAGTATTAATGGAGAGAGAGAGAGAAGACCTTAGTGTTATGATTGTTTTGGCTGCAGGTAGTATATGAAGCTTGATAAATTATTCAGTATGAAGGAGGGGAACCCAGAGAGAAATAGGGCTGCATTGAGGGAGCGCCATTATATACTGTTGGGAGACCACAGATTAAGAGACTTTCCTGTAGGGATTCCTGAGGTTGTTTTGTGCGTACCAGTGTGTTAATATCTCTCTCGGTAATTGATGTTGAGTTGCATGTGTTAGACTGTTAAAGATTAGGTCAGAGTGAGTCCAGAGTCAGTGGTTCATCAATAATTTATTTACTATTTTTGTTCTCTGTGATAAATGGATCATAATTTTGGTATAATAGTCACTGGAAATTACACAAATCATTATCATGTGATGTCATTTCTTGTAATGGAATATATAATGCAGTGATGTGATTAATTACAAATGTTACTTTGAAATTATGAATATAAAACCTGTGTTATACTTGATAAATGATGATCTAAAGAAATAGTAAAAAAATGAAGGCATGTGCGGGAGTCTAGCATAATAATGATGATAATAATAATAATAATAATAATAATAATAATAATAATAATAATAATAATAAGCATGATTGTTCCTTTCTCTTTACATAGACTGCTAGATCGGCTTGGGGCGGGTCCTTGAGTGGGCCTTCAATTTTTACTCTATTTATTTTTGACAATATATAATATATAGCTAAGAAGCATTAGTAAACACACAACATATTATGTCGTATAATTTCATGCATCAGAGTTGTACCTGGAATACTGATGAAATTTGCCTGAAAACCCCGAAGGAGTGAAAAATTCAGTCTGCTGAACCTAACTTGGCCACCTCTCTATGTTAGACAAGGCTGGTGACACTAGCTGTTGTAAGATCATATACAGACTGACTCCTACATGGTGCCTTGTGTCACTTCATGGTCGGTGAGGACGTTTATAAAACATTTTGATACATTTTAAACAGATGTTGGTCTCTGGGGCGATTTTGTTGATCACTTCGTTATATACAGCGTGAGGTTGGGAAGCTTCTCTTAGGTTAGTATTGCACCTGAAGAGCCATCTGTCAAGGAGCGGGGAGGGGAGAGAGGAAACTATTGTTGTATTACTCATAAAGTATTTAGTACATATATTTGTGGTGAGCTGTAATAGTTCCAGCTATATCTTGATCATTATTATCACCGTGGAGTGACCCTCTCAGGAAAGATTTATTGTAATTACTTGTTATAACAACTCTACTTCGTAATTCTTAAAGATTCCGTGTTAACGAATATACTGTACTTGGTTGTGATGCCTCTATACCTTGCTCGTCCATGTTCACTCTCCTGTAAGCTTTATGTCTTTATTTTCATCAACATTTTGACACGAACAGTGATGTAGAGGTCATCATTCATCCTCACCCTGGCGGTTTTTATTTGAAAACTGTCAGGTTAGTGACTCACTGGGGAGGCCGCGTTCATATCGTCTGCCAAAAAGATTTCGTCCAATGATTTTCGTCCACTAACCACTGACCGAAGTGTTATATCGACTAGTTCAGGGATGATGGGTGAGCTCTGTAACGCAGGTGGTGGAGTAATAACACAACTCATACATGGTAGGTCACTCCTTCCTTGTGGCTCTACTGTAACATACATGGTAGGTCACTCCTTCCTTGTGGCTCTACTGTAACACACATTATAGAAGTCCTTAACCTCCACTCACTGTTGGACTTAACTTACTAAATAATTAAAGTTATCAACGTCTTTTAAATTGTTTGAGAGCCTTAGAAATGAAGGGAAGAGCATCAACAGAGGTAATGCACTGATGAGGAAGCGGTGGCGGGTGGTGACTCAGCGTGGCCTAGTCGGTTCCTGTAAATTAAACCTCCCGGTGCATCAGGAACATCAACTTGTACTGACGTGATATTAACCGTTCAGTAATTACGCCATTCATACACTTCATTGGGGATCCGGGACGACGCTGTGGGATAAACCAGTAGATTTGTGTTTTAATTGGAATCTCACAGTTGGGTTTAAGTAAGATGGTTGTTGGTGGTAAGTGTTATTGTAGGGAAGTCTTTATATAGCATGGTTACCCTTAAACCTATGTGGTGTAGAGGGGGGGGGATGGAAGGATGGTGATGATGGTGGAAATAGGGAGATGGTGGTGATGGTGGAGATGAGGGATTATGGTATAGATGGGGAGTTGGTGATGAGGTGGTGGTGATGGTGGTGGAGATGGAGGGATGGTGATGGTGATGAAGGGATGGTGATGATGATGGTGAAGATAGTGTAGATTGCCTAGTGTGATGGTGTAGAACGGTAGATAGTGTGGTGATGGTGTTTATAGTGCGACGGTGACGGTGGAAGTATTGTGATGGTGATATAAACAAAAAAATTACAGACTGCACGTTCAGAGATAAAAAAAACGACGAACACGTCATGTGGGGAACCTGGTGTGTGTGTGTGTGTGTGTGTGTGTGTGTGTGTGTGTGTGTGTGTGTGTGTGTGTGTGTCAAAAAATCAAATTACACTTAATATTCTGTAGCATTCTGTGTGTTAACTCTCTCACCCCCGCCCCTTCTCCCTACACTACTGACCCCTACAGCTACCCCTCCTCCCCCTCCCCTTTCCCTCACTCATGAACACCTACAGCTACCCCACTGACCCCTACAGCTACCCTCTCCCCTTTCTCCCTACCCTACTGACCCCCATAGCTACCCTACTGAACCTCACATGCCTCCCCTCCCCTTTCTCCCTACCCTACTGACCCCTCAGCTACCCTCCCCTCCCTACCCTACTGACTCCTACAGCTACCCTACTGAACCCTACAGCTACCCTCCTCCTTTCCCCACCACTGACCTGACATCTACCCTCCCTCCGCCCTTTCTCCCCTACCCCACTGACCCCTGACATCTACCCTCCGCCCTTTCTCCCCCTACTGAACCTCTACAGCTACTCCTCCCTCCCCTTCTCCCTACCCACTGAACCTCTACAGCTAACCTCCCTCCCTCCCCTTTCTTCCTACCCTACTGACCTCATAGTTCTCCTCTCTCCCTACTCCTACTGACTTTAGCTACCCCCCTCCCCCGATACGTGAACTGGTACTGCTATTATTATTATATTTTCTTTTAATTGCGTTTAATTTAGGGAGAGAAGAGGATATTGGGAACAATTATCACCTTTCTCTCCTGGGTGATGTCTGGGAGGGACAGGTGACTTGGTGCTGTACCTGTATATCAATCACTGAAAAAGTTAACCTGTATTTTTAAACACTTTCTGTTAACGGCAGTGTATGAGGTGATGGGGGAGGAGGGAGAAAGGGGGGTGAGGGGGAGGTAAGGGGGAGGGAGGTAGGGGGGTGTGAGGGGAGGTAAGGGGAGGTAGTTGAGGGTGAGAGGTCGTTGTGTTGTCAATCAGAGTTTTAGAAAAATTGAGTCTGAAGGACACACGCCACACTATACAGTAGCTCTCGATGGAGGAGAGGTCTGTGTACGGTAAATGAATTAATTTATATATGTTAGTTTAGCTACGGGGGTATAGGTTAGGTCAGGTCAGGTCAGGTCAGGTCGTCAGGTCAGGTCAGGGGTCAGGTTAGAGTTGTTTCACACCGACCCAACATATGCTTCAGTGTTCTAAATTTTCGTTGTTTATTTATTTACTTATTTATTTATTGGTGTTGTGATAGTAAGGGCAAAATTATACCATTGAAAGTGTAGTTTAGTATAGATCACCATTCTACTACTACTACTACTACGTGGCCTCCAGCCTCCCCCAATAGCCACACCTTCGCCACCATTTATTTACCTTTAATAAAATATCTCTAATACATAAGAAGCTATCCTATCGTTAGAATTAGTTGAGCCGCAGATCTATGCGGCATTCAGTGACTGTAGCCCATAGTCAATATCTGCAGCAGTTGCCGGAGTTGGGGAGCCTCGTTCCCTGAGGCAGAGCAAAGCTGACCTAAGGGAGAGAAAGACAGTCGACATCTCATCCAGGCTGTAACATAACTTCTGGGCTGCTGCTTGTTCAGAGATCAACCTCGCGAGTCTGGCGTAGAAACATCTTGCATTCTGGTCCCATACTACTACTACTACTACTACTACTACTACTACTACTACTATTAAATAATATAATAATAATATCTACCACCACTTTAATCACAAGACGGTGTATCGATACACACTCACACCACCTAATGAGTTGTCAGCAGTTCCGCGTCAGATAAACAACCTCATCATCCCTGGAATAAATTGCTTACGTGATTTATTTATTTTTTAATGCTCACCTTCGCTTAGAAAAATGTGATTGCAATTAACTAGCTATCTATTGGTGGACGATTTTGTGTCAGATTTGAACTTGGGGTAAGAAGAAATTGTTAAACGAATGTTGTGTGTGTGTGTGTGTGTGTGTGTGTGTGTGTGTGTGTGTGTGTGTGTGTCCGTATGTTTTGGGTATATATTTAACCAGACTTATTATGTAATTATGCATCAGGTGTTCAAGTATGTTAACGAATTTTAAAGATTAATTCAGTTGTACACAAGTAATTACACTTATATAATGATACAATATGGTGAAAAAAATTGAGAATCTTTTAAAATATTTAGACCAAAGTGAAAGTTTCCTGCCTAAAAGGACCCCTTAACTGGTATATAGCGTTTATATACAAAATTCCTATAGATATCAGGAGTAAAACACACACACACACACACACACACACACACACACACGGGGACTGCTTTATCGAGAGAGAGAGAGAGAGAGAGAGAGAGAGAGAGAGAGAGAGAGAGAGAGAGAGAGATAAATTTGCACCTTTCTTTTCGAGTTTCGTATTATTAATGTTTTCGACGTTTTGGGGCAAAGTAATTAGTGAGGGGTTAGAGAAGCAGTCACCTGGAACCAACACCTGTCACTCACTCGCATGAGCTACTTGTGTTAAAACTGTGTATTTCACTCTGTCAAGGTGCCACGGCTCTAATGATATAGGCGTGTTCCCTCGAGCTTAAAAAAATGATTACAAAGTTAATTAACGAGATTGATAGCAAGGAGGAGGTAGATAGATGGATGGATGGATGGATGGATGGATGGATGGATGGATGGATGGATGGATGATGGATGGATGGATGGGTGGATGGATGGATGGGTGGATGGTGAATGGATGGGTGGATGGATGGATGATGGATGGATGGATGGATGGGTGATGGTGGATGGATGGGTGATGGATGGATGGATGGATGTTGGTAGAAGGAAGAGAGATAGATGGAGAGATAAAAAATAGGGGTTAAAATAGATTAAAAATGGATTGAAAAATGCAGTAAATGTACTAAAAGAGAGAGAGAGAGAGAGAGACTATATTAAATAAAAGTGGCTTAGTCGTTGACCAGACAGACAGACAGACACTGACAGAGAGGAAAAGACAGACACAGATAGACAGCCAGCACAGAGACAGACGGACAGACAGAGAGACAGACAGAAACGAACGTGTAGAACAGATGATGATCAGATGAAGTAAGCGAAACATTCTCAGTCGCTTTCCCGTGTTCTCACCTGACAAGATCTATAGTGTCTTATGGATATTGTGTTTATTGTAGTTTACCCTCAACATTGTCTAAAAAGATTCATTTGAGGAAGCTGTTGTTTTCAATGAGTGTTTATACATAACTGCGGTGCGTTGTGTTGTGTTGTGGTGCGTTGTGTTGTGTTGTGTTGCGTCGCGTCGTGTTGTGTTGTGTTGTGTGCCTTTGTGTTGTGTTGTGGTGCGTTGTGTTGTGTTGTGTCGTGTTGTGTTGTGTTGTTGTCCAGTGTTATTAAATTTTCTACCAGCCCCATTACAGGTGTTCCCCAAGGTAATCCTCGAAAATTAAGCATTAAAACTCTGCCTTTCTACCCTCGTAAATGCGTCTCTCATCATAGGTAGGTAGGAGAAAGGTAGGTGAGGTGCGGTGAGGTGAGGTTGGGTTAGGTGAGGTTGGGATGGGGTGAGGTTGAGGGGTAGAGAAGGGATGGTTGGGTGAGGTTGGGGTGAGGTTGGGATGGGGTGAGGTTGAGGTGGGTAGGAGAAGGGAAGTTGGGTTGAGGTTGGGTTGAGGTAGGGTGAGGTTGATGGGTGAGGTTAAGGTGGGGTAGAGAAGGATGGGGTTGAGGTTGGGTTGAGGTAGGTGAGGTTGGGATGGGTGGGGTAAGGGAAATTTACTTAAACGAGATTTTGAAGATTTAGGTAAGGCGTTTGTTGTCTGGTAACTTGATCCAGGTAACTTTTATGAGAAAGACCATTTTTCCCTGAGTTTAAAATGCAAGCTGTGGACAGAGGACAACAGCTGCTAATTTACTTCTCAAAAAAAAAAAATCTCATGACTTGTTAACATGTTGGTAAAAATTCATGGCTGTTTTCATTCATCGTCTGGCCCCAAAAAATCATGAGTTTTGTTTACTTAATGTTTGTGTCTTTGAGGTTTGGTAATGACTCTTGTCCTCACAACTCATAATAGTCCTCTAACCTAACCTAACCTAACCCAACTTAACCCTGCCCAACCAACTTAACCTAACCTAACCTAACCCAACTCAACCTAACCTAACCCAACTTAACCTAACCCAACCCAAACTTAACCTAACCCAACTTAACCCAACCTAACCTAACCTAAT
>NW_024718273.1:14353607-14358607 GCF_018991925.1 Homarus americanus | reverse complement strand
CAGATAATGTTGCAATACGCCTCAGTCTACCACCACAGTTACCAGATAATGTTGCAATACACCTCAGTCTACCATGGATAATGTTGCAATACGCCTCAGTCTACCACCACAGTTACCAAATAATGTTGCAATACACCTCAGTCTACCAGAGTTACCAGATAATGTTGCAATACGCCTCAGTCTACCACCAGGCCTTATCATTGTCCAGGTGTTCGGTGGTAGGTACATAATTTTAATACAGTCTACAGGTAATAAATCATTAACACACAACAAAAAATAAGACGTGTACTAGTTTATATAATGTAATGAAAAATAAACCGTAGTTGAGAAATATTTATGTTTTGTATTTCATAATGTGTGAGGGAGTAAGATAATTTGGAACTCAGAGTTATGAAAGTTTCTCAAGAGTTAGGTGTATGTAAGTAATACTGTTTATATATATATATGTGTGAACCCAGAGTTGATTATATTCATATTAGATCTCATGTTGTTACCTGCCGGAAATGTCGTTTTATTACACAGGTGAATGACGACAGAACGGTAATTAATGTGTAAAAATACAAGAACATGGAGACGGTGTAGCTCAATGATGTTATTTTGTTACTCACGAGACTTAGGGAGATGTATATGTGGAATTGATTTATTCTTCTCACCACTGTCCCATCTATCTTCCCCATGCACGTCTACCACTGTCTCATGCACTGTCTACCACTGTCTCATCCACTGTCAACCACTGTCCATCTACTGTCTACCACTGTCTCATCTACTGTCTACCACTGTCTCATCCACATCACCATTGTCTCATCAGTCTAACACTGTCTCATCTACTGTCTACCACTGCCTCATCTACTGTCTACCACTGTCTCATCTATCGTCTACCACTGCCTCATCTACTGTCAACCACTGCCTCATCTACTGTCTACCACCGTCTCATCTACTGTCTACCACTGCCTCATCTACGTTCTACCGTTCCATCTACTGTCTACCACTGTCTCATCTACTGTCTACCACTGCCTCATGGACCTACCACTGTCTCATCTACTGTCTACCACTGTCTCTCCATCTGTCTACCACTGCCTCATCTGTCTACCACTGTCTCATCTACTGTCTACCACTGCCTCATCTACTGTCTACCACTGTCTCATCTATGTACCACGTCTCATCCATTGTCTACCACCGTCTCATCTACTGTCTACCACTGCCTCATCTACTGTCTACCACTGCCTTATCACTGTCTACCACGTATCTACTGTCTCCAACTGTCTCATCTACTGTCTACCACTGTCCATCTACTGTCTACCACTGTCCTCAACTGTCTACCACTGTCTCATCTACTGTCTACCACTGTCTCATCTAACTGTCTACCACTGCCTCATCTACTGTCTACCACTGTCTCATCTACTGTCTACCACTGCCTCATCTACTGTCTACCACTGTCTCATCCACTGTCTACCACTGTCCATCTACTGTCTACCACTGTCTCATCTACCATCACCACTGCCTCATCTACTGTCTACCACTGTCTCATCTACTGTCTACCACTGTCTCATCTACTGTCTACCACTGTCTCATCTACTGTCTACCACTGTCTCATCTACTGTCTACCACTTCACTACTCATCCACGTTCACCACTGCCTCATCTACTGTCTACCACGCCTCCTATTCATCGTTCAACAATGTCTCATCTACTGTCTACCACTGTCTCATCTACTGTCTACCACTGTCTCATCTACTGTCTACCACTGTCTCATCATCGTCTACCACTGTCTCATCTACTGTCTACCACTGTCTCATCTACTGTCTACCACTGCCTCATCTACTGTCAACCACTGCCTCATCTACTGTCAACCACTGCCTCATCTACTGTCTACCACTGCCTCATCTACTGTCTACCACTGTCTCATCTACTGTCTACCATCATTCTCCTTTCTATCCTCCATGCGCTGTGACAGGTGGCGTACTGTACATTTTCAGGCTACGTTAGGGTAGTAGGTTAGGTTACGTTTACGTTAGGTTACGTTACGTTAGGTAGGGTTATCCCTGTTTATACATAGGTGCCATCCTCCCCCTCCCCCTCCCACCTTAATTTCAGGTAAGTAATAATTAACCCTTTACTCTGACAGGTGAACCACGATGGCGGTCATTGATAGTTATATGATTCATGTGTAAACATTAATCTATGTTCACTGTACATGTTCCTTCACCTTTCTAATGAAGGCTTTTGTTAAACCACCAATGTGAATAAGTCATTTATGTCCAATGGATATTTTCAGCCTCTGCAAACTTTTCAATAAACTTTATTATTATTATTATAAAACACACACACACACACACACAAAACACACACACACACACACACACACACACACACACACACACCACACACACACACAACACACACACACACACACACACAACACACACACACACACACACACACACACACACACACACACACACAACACACAACACACACACACACACACACACACACACACACACACAACACACACACACACACACACACACACACACACACACACACACAACACACAACACACACACACACACACACACACACACACACACACACACACACACACACACACACACACTCACCTTACTCTGTCTCGTCACCTTCCACTCATTTCTCATGTAAATATAATCTGTTTTCACAACACTTTTCACTCTTCAATATTATAATCAATTAAATAAACTAAACTAATTTAACTTATTCAATTTAGTAAAAAATAAAAGTTATGAAAAGATTCATCCTGCCTCATTGCTCCCTGCCCTACTGCTTTGGCCGGCTGGGTGTACTTGGTGCTCATCGGGAAGGGCCTGCTGAACCAGAGAAACCAGCTGGTCAAGGATATCTCCGACCTGCGGGAGTACCGGCGTTCCTCGGCCAGATAGTTGAGCACCTTCTCCCTGAGGAGGATCCTGTGGACGGCCTCCAGGACATTACCTGGCCCTCCCGGCGTATATTTCCTAATTGACAAAAGAAAACGATGACATGGAGACACCCCTCCGGAGAGGAAGAAGCTCATGAAGGATGAGCACTGGCAACGGCTGGTGGCCTTCCCTTGGCTGTTTGTGGTTATCGTCGTGGCCTGTGTAACCCGACTTGTGGTAGTACAACTCATCCGAAAAGAGTTGAAGAACAGCCTTTGCCTCACCTACAGAAGTGAGGAACCCCCACGGGTGTGTGGAGGGGCTAATGGCTTTTCTGCGGTGAACGTAGCCCCCCCCCCGCGGGGTGTGGAGGGGGGCTAGTAAGACGTCTCTTCTGTGGACGTACAGACCCCCACGGGTGTGTGGAGGGGCTAATAAGGCTTTTCTGCAGAACGTAGCAGCCCCCACGGGTGTGAGGGGCCAGTAAGACGTCTCTTCTGGGACGTACAGCCTCCACGGGTGTGTGGGAGGGGCTAAAAGGCTTTTCTGCGGTGAACGTAGCAGCTCCACGGGTGTGTGGAGGGGCTAGTAAGACGTCTTTCTGTGGAGGTACAGCCTCACGGTGGAGGGGCTATTGCTTGCAGAACGTAGCCACGGTGTGTGGAGGGGGCAGGTGAACGTACAGTCCACACACCTGTGGGGGCTGTACGTTCACCGCAGAAGCCTTATTGCCCTCCACACACCCGTGGGGGGCTGCCGTCCACAGAAGAGACGTCTTAGCCCCTCCACACACCGCGGGGGAGCTGTACGTTCTATGTCATTTATTTTTTATATACGTACATACATACACACAGATTTATAAGCATACATACACTCTCTCTGCTCTCTTGGCAGTGTTTACTTGCCTTCCCTACACGCTAGTGTTTTGTTTTCTTCCGCACCTGTCCGCCCGTTGGCCTTCATATCTCTACTAGAATTATTTCTCACTTGCAGGTAAAAAAATATAAAAATTAGAGGACATAGAATTTTCCTTATAAGTTCAAAACACCAAAAATAAGACGTAGAAGTGTATAATGTAATGAAAAATAAACCGTAGTTGAGAAATATTTATGTTTATAATGTATTTCATAATGTGTAGTGAGTGTGTTATAATTTGGAACTCAGAGTTATGAAAGTTTCTCAGAGTTAGGTGTATGTAAGTAATACTTGTTTATATATATGTGTGGAACCAGGAGTTGATTATATTCATATTAGATCTCATGTTGTTACCTGCCGGAAATGTCGTATTATTACACAGGTGAATGACGACAGAACGGTAATTAATGTGTAAGAAATATTACGAAGAACATGGAGACGGTGTAGCTCAATGATGTTATTTTGTTACTCACGAGACTTAGTTGGAGACGTTTATTATGTGGAATTAAGTATTTATTCTTATATACTGTCTACCACTGTCTCATCTACCTCTACCACTGTCTCATCTACTGTCTACCACTGTCTCATCTACTGTCTACCACTGTCATCACCTGCCTCATCTACTGTCTACTGTCTCATCTACTGTCTACCACTGCCTCATCTACTTCAACCACTGCCTCATCTCTGTCACCACTGTCTCATCTACTGTCTACCACTGTCCTCTGCATCTCTGCCATCTTTCTTCATCTCTCCGCATGTGTAGCGCTGTGACAGGTGGCGTACTGTACATTTTCAGGCTACGTTAGTGTTAGGTTACGTTATGTTAGGTTAGGTTGGATTGCGTTACGTTACGTTAGTGTGGGTTATCCTGTTTATGACATAGGTGCCTAATATCTCTCCCCCCCCCTCCCACCTTTAATTTTCAGGTAAAGTAATTAATTAACCCTTTACTCTGACAGGTGAACCACAGATGGCGGTCATTGATAGTTATATGATCTACGTGTGTAAACATTAATCTGTATGTTCACTGTACATGTTCCTTCACCTTTCTCTAATGAAGGCTTTTGTTAAACCACCAATGTATGTAATAAGTCATTTATGTCCAATGGATATTTTTTATTCAGGCTCCAAACTTTCAATAAACCGTTTATTATTATTATTGTTACACACACACACACACACACACACA
>NW_024718273.1:14350063-14353507 GCF_018991925.1 Homarus americanus | reverse complement strand
ATCAGCCCATACTTCGTTCAGTTACGTATTACTGATTCTTCCCCACTTGAGAATAGAGTAATAAGTAAGTGACGGGTAATTGTTGTGTGTTGTTGTGTTTGTGTGTGTTTGTGTTGTGTGTGTGTGTGTGTGTGTGTGTGTTTAATAATAATAATAATAAACTTGGTTTATTGAAAAGTTTGCAGCGGTGAAATATCGTGGAAAAATGACATTACGTACATTTGTTTAACAAAAGCCTTCATTATAGGGAAGGTGAAGGGCATGTAGAGTGACATACAGATTAATGTTTACACACGTAGATCATATTACTATCAATGACCGCATCTGTGTGGTTCACCTGTCAGAGTAAAGGGTTAATTAATTACTTTACCTGAAAGGTGGACCTAACGTAACGTAACCTAACGTAACGTAACTTAACGTAACCTAACCTAACCCTGGCAGCATGAAAATACAGTACCACCTGTCACAGCGCTACACGCTTTGGAGGAGGGATGAAAGATGACGGTGGTAGGTGATGGGCGGTGGTAGAGGCATTAGGTGAGGCAGTGGTAGATTGTGTAGATTGAGGCAGTGGTTGACAGTAGATGAGGCAGTGTTGGTTGGCGAGTAGATGAGGCAGTGGTAGACAGTGATGAACAGGTGTGTGTGAGACAGTGGTAGACAGTAGATGGAGACAGTGGTAGACAGTAGATGAGACAGTGGTAGACAGTAGATGAGACAGTGGTAGACAGTGCATGAGATAGTGGTAGACAGTAGATGAGACAGTGGTGGAGCAGTGCATGAGGCAGTGGTAGATTCATGTGGGGCAGTGGTAGACAGTTCATGAGATAGTGTTGGAGCAGTGGGCGAGACAGTGGTAGACAGTAGACGAGACAGTGGTAGACAGTGCATGAGAGCAGTGGTGGACAGTGCCATGGTGACAGTGGCGAGACAGTGGTATGAGGTGCATGAGACAGTGGTGGGCAGTAGATGGGAGACAGTGGTGGTGGTAGGTGGGAGAGTGGTAGGCAGTAGATGAGACAGTGGTAGGCAGGTGCATGAGACAGTGGTAGGCAGTAGATGGGGCATGGTAGGCAGGTGTGATACAGTGGTGAGCAGTGCATGAGACAGTGGTAGACAGTGCATGAGACAGTGGTAGACAGTGCATGAGACAGTGGTGGGCAGTGCATGGGACAGTGGTAGACAGTATATAGAATAAGTCTTAATTCACAATAAACGTGTCCAACTAAGTCTCGTAGTAACAAAATAACATCATTGTAGGCACGTACCATGTTTCTTTCGTAATATTTTTACACATTAATTGCAGTTCGTAGTCATTCACCTGTGTTAATATTACGGCTTATTTCCGGCAGGTAACAACATGAGATCTAATATGAATATAATCAACTCCTGGGTTCCACATATATATAAACGTGTCTTTTTAACTATAGAAACTTATGGCTCTGGTTTAATTGTAACACACTCACTTTTATACATTTATGAAATACATTATAAACGAAAATATTTCTCTAGCTACGGTTTTTTTTTCATTACATTATATACACTTCTACGTCTTGTGTTTTTGAGACTTATGGGCGGAAAATTTCATTGCTCTAGTTTATATTTTTACCTTGTTCTAGTGTGAAATAATTTAGTAGAGATTATGGTGAGCCGCGGGCGGACAGTGGGAAGAGAAACAAAACATAGCGTGTAGGAAGACGAAGTAAACACGCTGCAAGAGAGGCAGAGAGTATGCTTATAAATCTGTGTGTGTATGTATGTACATGTAAAAATGTGGCATTAGAGGTGGATACGTGCTGGTGTGTGGGGGGCTAGCAGGGCGTCCTGTGGTGTTAATTTGGGTGTGGTAGCTAGCAGGAACTGGTGACATGGCCCCCACGGGTGTGGACTGTACGTTCACAGCTCCACCTAGAAAGCACTGTACGTTCACCGCGAGAAAGCAATTAGCCCTCCACACCCCGTGTGGGGCTGTACCTCAGAAGGAGAGATGCCTGGCCCCTCCACACACCCGTGGGGGCTGTCGTTCAGATACCTTTTGGCCTCCCACGCGTGGGGGGCTGTATATGTCCTAGAAGAGGGGTTGCATTGGCCTCACACACCCGTGGTGTTCTGTATTCCTGCAAGCCTTGTTAGCCTCCACACACCCGTGGGGGTCTGTACGTCCACAGAAGAGACGTCTTATTGGCCCCTCCACACACCCGCGGGGCTAGTTCTACCAGAAAGCGCCATGCCCCTCCACTGGCGGTTCTCACTTCTGTAGGTGTGCAATTCTTCCTTTTTCTGGAGTTTATTTTACCACAAGTCGGGTTACACGGGCGGCGATAACCACAAACAGCCAAGGTGCAGCCGTTGCCAGTGCTCATCGCTCAGGCTTCTTTGGAGGAGCTGTGTCTGTATATGGTTTCTTTGTAATTAAAATATGCGCGGGGGGACCGAGGTATCCTGGAGGCCGTCCACGTGATATCCTTCAGGGAAGGTGCCACTTTTCTGTGAGGGAATGCGGGTACTCCCGCAGGTCGGAGATATCCTTGACCAGCTGGTTTCTCGGTTCAGCAGGCCTTCGATGGGCACCAAGTACACCCGTGGCCACAAGCGGTAGGGCGAGGACGGGGATGATCTTTTCATAGCTTTTTATTTTTACTAAATTGAATGGTTGGATGGAATTGGTTTGGTTTTTTATGTTGGGATGGTGTTTGAAAAAGTTATATTTACATGAGAATGAGTGATAAGTGAGGTGACGGGACAGGTGGTGTGTGTGTGTGTGTGTGTGTGTGTGTGTGTGTGTGTGTGTGTTGTGTGTGTGTTGTGTGTGTTGTGTGTTGTGTGTGTGTGTGTGTGTGTGTGTGTGTGTGTGTGTGTGTGTGTGTTGTTGTGTGTGTGTGTGTGTGTGTGTGTGTGTGTGTGTGTGTGTGTGTGTGTGTGTGTGTGTGTGTGTGTGTGTGTGTGTGTGTGTGTGTGTGTGTGTGTGTGTGTTGTGTGTGTGTGTGTGTGTGTGTGTTGTGTGTGTGTGTGTGTGTGTGTGTGTGTGTGTGTGTGTGTGTGTGTGTGTGTGTTGTGTGTGTGTGTGTGTGTGTGGTGTGTGTGTGTGTGTGTGTGTGTGTGTTTTAATATATAATAATAATAAACGGTTTATTGAAAAGTTTGCAGCCCGAAGTCTGAAAATATCATTGGACATAAATGACTTATTACATACATTGGTGGTTTAACAAAAGCCTTCATTAGAAGGTGAAGGAACATGTACAGTGAACATACAGATTAATGTTTACACACGTAGATCATATAACTATCAATGACCGCCATCCTGTTACCTGTCAGAGTAAAGGGTTAATTAATTACTTTACCTGAAAATTTCAAGGTGGGAGGAGTGGGAGGATATTAGGCACCTATGTAAAACAGGATAACCTACCCTAACGTAACGTAACCTAACGTAACGTAACCTAACGT
>NW_024718273.1:14337563-14340063 GCF_018991925.1 Homarus americanus | reverse complement strand
GGTCAGAGAGGGTAGGGAGGAAGGGGGAGGGGAGGGAGAACAGAGGGGTCAAGAGGGTAGGGAGAGGGGAGGGGGGAGGAGAAACAGAGGGGTCAGTAGGAGAAAGGAGGGAGACTGTAGGGGTCAAGAGGGTAGGAGAAAGGGGGAGGGTACAGGGGGTCAAGAGGGCAGGGAGAAAGGAGGGGGAGGTAGCTGTAGGGGGCAGGGGTGAGGGCAGGGAGAAAGGGGGAGGGGGAGGGTAGCGAGGGCCAAGTAGGGTAGGGACAGGGGGAGAAAGCTGTAGGGGCTGGGGTAGGGTAGGGAGAAAGGGGAGGGTAGCTGTAGGGGCTGGGGAGAAAGGGGGGGAGGGTAGGCTGGGGTGGGGTAGGGTAGGGGAGAAAGGGGGAGGGGGGGAGGGTAGCTGTAGGGGTCAGGGTAGGGAGAAAGGGGAGGGTAGCTGTAGGGGTCAGTAGGGTAGGGAGAAAGGGGGAGTAGCTAAAATAGGGCTGGTAGGGAGGGAGAAAGGGGAGGGGGGAGGGCATGGGGGTCAGGGTGAGGGTAGGGAGAAAGGGGAGGGGGGGAGGGCAGCCAGGGGGCTGGGGAGGGGTAGGGAGAAAGGGGGAGGGTAGCTAGGGCTGCAGGGGTGAGGGGAGAAAGGGGGAGGGTAGCTGTAGGGGTCAGTAGGGAGAAAGGGGAAGGGCTGGGGTAGGGTAGGGGAGAAAGGGGGGAGGGGGGGAGGGTAGCTGTAGGGGTCAGGGGTAGGGTAGGGAGAAAGGGGGGGAGGGTAGCTGTAGGGCTGTGGTAGGGTAGGGAGAAAGGGGGAGGGTAGCTGTAGGGGTGCAGGGTAGGGAGAAAGGGGGGAGGGGGAGGAGCTGTAAGGGGTCAGTAGGGGTAGGGGAGGGGAGGGTAGCTAACAAGGGGTCAATAGGAGTAGGGAGAAAGGAGGGAGTAGCTGTGGGGTCAGTAGGGTAGGGAAAGGAGGGGAGGGTAGCTGTGAGAGTCCAGTGGTGGGGAGGAGAAAGGGGGGAGGGGGAGGGTAGCTGTAGGGAGTCAGTGGGGTAGGAGAAAGGAGGGTAGCTGTAGGGGTCAGTAGGGTAGGAGAAAGGGAGGGTAGCTGTGGGGTCAGTGGGAGTAGGGAGAAAGGGGAGGGTAGCTGTAGGGTCAGTGGGGTAGGGAGAAAGGGGAGGGAGGAGTAGCTAGCAAGGGTCCAGTAGGGTAGGGAGAAAGGGGAGGGTAGCTGCAAGGTCAGTAGGGTAGGGAGAAAGGAGGAGTAGCTGATGGGGTCAGTAGGAGGGAGAAAGGAGGAGTAGCTGTAGGGGTCAGTAGGGTAGGGAGAAAGGGGGGAGGGAGGCAGCTGTGGGGTCAGTAGGGTAAGGGAGGGGAGGGGGTAGCTGTAGGGTCAATGAGGGAAGGAGAAAGGAGGGAGGGTAGCTGTGGGGTCAGTGGGGTGGAGAAAAGGGGGAGGAGGGTAGCTGTAGGGTCAGTAGGAGTGGGGAGAAAGGGGGAGGGGGAGGGTAGCTGTAGGAGTCAGTAGGAGTGGGGGGAGAAAGGGGGGAGGGAGGAGTGGCTGTAGGTGTTCAGTAGGGTAGGGAGAAAGGGGAGGGAGGGTAGCTGTAGGGGTCAGTAGGGTAGGGAGAAAGGGGAGGGTAGCTGTGGGGGTCAGTGGGTAGGGAGGGGAGGGAGGGTAGCTGTAGGGGTCAGTGGGAGGGAGAGGGGGAGGGGAGGGTAGCTGTAGGGGTCAGTAGGGTAGCTGTGAGTCAGTAGGTGGAGAAGGGGGAGGAGAGAGTTAACACAGAATGCTACAGAATATTAAGTGTAATTTGATTTTTTGACACACACACACACACACACACACACACACACACACACACACACACACACACACACACCAGGTTCCCCATGACGTGTTCGTCGTTTTTTATCTCTGAACGTGCAGTCTGTAATTTTTTTGTTTATATCACCATCACAATAGCTTCACCGTCACCGTCGCACTATAAACACCATCCTCACACTATCTGCCGTTCTACACCATCACACTAGGCAATCTCACTATCTTCACCATCATCATCACCGTCCCTTCATCACCATCACCATCCTCCATCTCACCACTATCACCACCACCTCATCACAACTCCATATACCATAATCCTCATCTCCACCATCACCACCATCTCCCTATTTCCACCATCATCACCATCCTTCCATCCCCCTCTACACCACATAGGTTTAAGGGTAACCATGCTATATAAAGACTTCCCTACAATAACACTTACCAACAACCATCTTACTTAAAGCAACTGAGATTCCAAGTTAAACAAAATCTGGTTTATCCCACAGCGTCGTCCCGGATCTGATGGGAGTGTATGAATGGCGTATTTCTGAGCAGGTTGTATCACGTCAGTACAACGTGTTCCGTGCACCAGGAGGTTTAATTCTGAGAACTGACTGAGCCACGCTGAGTCACCACCCGCCACTTCCTCATCAGTGCATTACCTCTTTGGTGCTCTTCCCTTCATTTCTA
>NW_024718273.1:14241356-14337463 GCF_018991925.1 Homarus americanus | reverse complement strand
CCCAGCACCACCACCTACCCCAGCATCACCACCTACACCCCAGCACCACCACCTACACCCCAGCACCACCACCTACACCCAGCACCACCACCTACACCCCCCACCTCAGCACCCACCTCACACCCCAGCACCACCACCTGCACCCCAGCACCACCACCTCCCCACCCCACCTACACCCCAGCACCACCACCTACACCCCAGCACCACCACCACACCCAGCACCACCACCCACCCCAGCACCACCACCACACCCCAGCACCACACCTACACCCCAGCACCACCACCCCCTCCACACCCCAGCACCACCACCCACCCCAGCACCACCACCTACACCCAGCACCACCACCTACACCCCAGCATCACCACCTACACCCAGCACCACCTACACCCCAGCACCACCACCACACCCCTCCACACCCCAGCACCACCACCCACCCCTGCCACCACCTGCACCCCAGCACCACCTACACCCAGCACCACCCAGCACCACCACCACCCCAGCACCACCACCTACACCCCAGCACCACCACCACCACACCCCTCCCCACCCCAGCCACCACCCACACCCAGCACCACCACCTACACCCCAGCACACCTACACCCCAGCACCACCACCTACACCCCAGCACCACCCACCCCAGCACCACCCCTACACACACACCACCACCTACACCCCAGCACCTCCACCCCAGCACCCACACACCACCCCCGCACCACCTCCACCCCAGCACCACCACCTGCACCCCAGCACCACCACACCACCCCAGCACCCACCACACCCCTCCACCCACCCCAGCACCACCACCTACAGCACCACACCACACCCCTCCTACACCCCAGCACCACCACCTACACCCCAGCACCACCACCTACACACAGCACCACCACCTACACCCCTCCTCCACCCAGCACCACCCACCTACACCTCCACCCCAGCATCACCACCCACACCCCAGCACCACCACCACACCCCAGTGCCACCACCACACCCCAGCACCACCACCTACACCCAGCACCACCACACCTACACCCCAGCACCACCACCACCCCAGCACCACCCACCTACACCCCTCCTACACCCCAGCACCACCACCCACACACCTGCCCAGCACCACCACCTACACCCCTCCACACCCCAGCACCACCACCTACACCCCCACCACCACACCCCAGCACCACCACCCACACCCTCAGCACCACCACCTACACCCTCCACACCCCAGCACCACCACCTGCACCCCGGCACCACCACACCCAGCACCACCACCCACACCCCAGCATCACCACCACACCCAGCACCACCACCACACCCCTCCTACACCCCCAACACCCACACCCCAGCATCACCACCCACACCCCCAGCACCACCACCTACACCCAGCACCACCACCCACACCCCAGCACCACCACCACACCCCTCCTCACACCCCAGCACCACCACCCACACCCAGCACCACCACCTACACCCCAGCACCTGCCTACACCCCAGCACACCACCACCCCAGCACCACCACCTACACCCCACCACACCCAACACCACCACCTGCACCCCAGCACCACCTACACCCCAGCACCACCACCTACACCCCAGCACCACCCACCCCCCACACCCCACCACCACACCCCAGCACCACCACCACACCCCAGCACCACCTGCACCCCAGCACCACCACACCACACCCCAGCACCACCACCCCCACACCCCAGCACCACCACCCCACACCCCCCAGCACCACCACCCACACCCCCTCCCCACACCCCAGCACCACCACCCCACACCCCAGCACCACCACCCACACCCCAGCACCACCCACACCCCCTCCCACACCCCAGCACCACCACCCACACCCCAGCACACCACCACCCACACCCCAGCACCACCACCACCCCTCCCCACACCCCAGCACCACCACCCCACACCCCAGCACCACCACCACACCCATCACCACCCACACCCAGCACCACCACCCACACACCCCAGCACCACCACACCCACACCCGCGCACCACCACCCCACACCCTCCCACACCCCCAGCACCACCACCCACACCCCAGCACCACCACCCACACCCCAGCACCACCACCCACACCCCAGCACCACCACCACACCCCAGCACCACCACCCACACCCCAGCACCACCACCCACACCCCACCCCACACCCCAGCACCACCACCCACACCCCAGCACCACCACCCACACCCTCCCACACCCCAGCACACCACCCACACCCCAGCACAACCACCCACACCCCAGCACCACCACCCACACCCTCCCACACCCCAGCACCACACCCACACCCCAGCACCACCACCTACACCCCAGCACCACCACCCACACCCCCCACACCTCCCACACACACCCCAGCACCACCACACCCACACCCCAGCACCACCCACACCCTCCCCACACCCCAGCACCAGCACCACCACCCACACCCCACCCACACCCCAGCACCACCACCCACACCCCCTCCCACAACGCACACACCCACACCCCAGCACCACCACCCAAACCCAGCACCACCACCCACACCCCCACACCCCAGCACACACCACACCCCAGCACCACCACCCACACCCCAGCACCACCACCACACCCTCCCACACCCCAGCACACCACCACCCACACCCCAGCACCACCACCCACACCCCAGCACCACCACCCACACCCCTCCCTCACACCCCAGCACCACCACCCACACCCAGCACCACCACCCACACCCCACCCCACACCCCAGCACCACCACCACACCCCAGCCCACCACCCACACCCCAGCACCACCACCCACACCCCACCCACACAGCACCACCACCCACACCCCAGCACCACCACCCACACCCCAGCACCCCCCACACCCCAGCACCGCCACCCACACCACCACCCACACCCCAGCACACACCCCACCCACACCCCCCCAGCACCCCCACACCCCAGCACCACCACCTACACCCCAGCACCACCACCCACACCCCAGCACCACCACCCACACCCCAGCACCACCACCCACACCCCAGCACCCACACCCCAGCACCACCACCCACACCCCAGCACCACACCCACACCCCAGCACCCCCCCACACCCCAGCACCACCACCCACACCACCACCCACACCCCAGCACCACCACCACACCCCAGCACCACCACCCACACCCCAGCACCACCACCCACACCCCACCCACACCCAGCACCACCACCCACACCCCAGCACCACCACCCACACCCACCACCACCCACACCCCACCACACCCCCAGCACCACCACCCACACCAGCACCACCACCCACACCCCAGCACCACCCCCCCACACCCCAGCACCACCACTCACCCCACACACCCCACCTACACCCCAGCACCACTACACCACCCTCGACCTGCAAGCTCATAAACCACGAAATAAAACACCTAAACCAAAACATGATGTAAATTTTCATAAACCAGGTATAGTCCCTTAAAACACGTTGAAGTAAACACTAAACCACACGAGATACAGATTCAGAAACTAAACAACTAACTCCCTCCTCACCCACTCACTCTCCCCCTCTTACCCCCCTCCTCACCCACTCCACCTCCCCCTCCTCACCCACTCACTCTCCCCCTCTTACCCCCTCCTCACCCATACTATTCCCCTAGCTCTCTCTTCCTCATCCATTTTCTCACTCACCTCACTCACCCACTCTTTCTCCTCTCACCCACGCTTTCTCCCTCTCTCTCTCCCTCACTCCTCCCCCAAAAAAGGCCCCTCGCCACAACATGTATCTGACGTGTTTTTTTTTGTCTCCAGTGAAGCGTGACAAGGATCTTAGCTGGCCGGCGATTGTTAGTCTGTCGAGTCTGAGACGGAGAAGAGGAGAGGAAGAAGGACGGAGGGAGAGGGGTAGGAGATGCAAGGATGAGAGGAAGAAAAAGAAAAGAGGAGGAGAAATAAGAAGCGTATGACGAGGAGGAAGGGAAGAGAAAGAGGGGGGGGGAAGAATAGGACGGGAGGAGAAGAGGAAGAGAAGGAGGAGGAAGAAGAAGAAAAGAATAAAAGACTAAAAGGAAGTGGAGGAAATGAGGATGAAGAGGAGAAGGAGGAAGAATTTGTGGATGAAGAGAAGGAAAATGAGAGGAAGAGGGAAGAAGAAGAAGACGAAGAAGAAAAACAACAACACTAACAACCAGCTACATCAACAACTAATAAATAAAAAATAACAACCACACTAGCCACCACAACTACAACCACAAAAGCCCCCAGACGTGATTGCAACCACCGCAATAACCCACAATGACTACCGTAACCACCACAAAACAACAATTACAACCTAAACAACCACAACCTCCAGAAAACAACCACAAAATACGATAACAATAACAACCACAACGGCATAAATAACAACGCTACGAACAATTCTAAACCAAATCACAACAACTACTATTACAGAATCACAACTACCACAAAACTAAAACAACCACAACATCACAACTATAGTCTACAACAATCACAACCACTCAAGTCAAACCACCATAACACCAAAATTAATCCACATCACAACCACCACCACAACTACTAACACACACACACACACTAACTCGGACACTCGTTTTTCCACAGGTAATCATCCCGGCATGTGTGTGTTGGGGTTGAGTGTGTGTGTGTGTGGCTAAGGTGTGTTGTGGGTCGATATGGTGGGGGGAGGGGAGGGGTTGTTTGGGAAGGAGGATACTGAAAAAACATCAATCACACGGCTTAGTTGTGGTGGTCTGGATGACGTGTTACACCCACCTCCCGGGGAGAACCACCTCCTACAGTACCATACCTATACCTGCCTCTCCTCACCTGTATCTTTCTACCTCCCTCCCTTCCTTCCAATTACACCCACCTCCTACCTTCCCACGTGCGTCATCTCCTCCCCAGATCCACTAACCTCCCTCCCTTCCGAACTCCACCAACTCCCTCTACCCCACCTCCGTCTCTCACCTCCTCCCTCTCCCCCCACCTCTCCACCACCATCTCCCTCTCCCCACCCTCCCTCCTCCCTCCTCTCCACCACCAATCTCCCCTCTCTCCCCACCTCCTCCCTCTCTCTCCACCACTAATCTCTCCACCCACCTCTCCCCAAGCTCCAACACACCATCCTATTTAACATCATACTTGCCACAACGCCACCCTGGTATATATGAAGCAACACCCATCTCCAGAGTGAGGCGGAGGAGGGAGGTGAGGAGGTGAAGAGGGAAGGTGAGGAGGGGAAGGAGGGGGTGAGGAGGTGAAGGAGGAAGGAGGAGGGAAGGAGGTTAAAGGGGGAAGGAGGAGGTACAGAAGGAGGAGAGGGAAGGAAGTAAGGAGGTGAAGGAGGAAGGAGAAGGAGGATGTTAAAGGAGAGAGAAAAGTGAGGTAGAGAGGGGAGAAGGAAGGAGGGAAGAGGAGGAGGTGAAGGAGGAGGATAAAGGAGGGAAGAGGAGGTAGAGAAAGGATTAGAAGGAGGAGGAGGGGAAGAGGAGGAGGGAAGGAAGGTAGGAGAGGAGGAGGAAAGAAGAGGTTAGGAGAAGGAAGGAGGAAGGAGGAGAAGGAGGTAGAGAAGGAAGGAAGGTGGAGGTAGAGAAGGAAGGAGAAGGAGGAGAAATGAGTAGAGAAGGAAGGAAGGATATGAGGTAGAGAAGGAAGGAAGGATAAGGAGGAAGGAAGGAGGAAGGAAGGATAAGTGAGGTAGAGAAGGAAGGAGGAAGGAAGGATAAGGAGGTAGAGAAGGAAGGAGGAAGGAGGGAGAAGTGAGGTAGAGAAGGAAGGAGGAAGGAGGGAGAAGTAGTAGAGAAGGAAGGAGGAAGGAAGGATAAGTGAGGAGGAAGGAAGGAGGAAGGAAGGATAAGTGAGGTAGAGAAGGAAGGAGGGAAGTTTAGATAAAGAAGAAATACAAGATATTGTAAAAAATGATAAAATCGAGATACAAAAACCAAAAGAGGAAAAACGATAAAAATTGAATGAAAGGAAAATAACAATTAGGAAAAAGTTGTGCAGGAGGAAGAGGAGGAGGAGAAAGGAGGAGGAGGAACTAAGGAAGATGAGGAGAAGGAATTAACAGGAGGGCAGAGGATTTAGCAAGAGGGGCAGGAAGAGGAAGAAGAAGAGAAGGAATTTATCAAGAGGGGGCAGGAAGAGGAAGAAGAAAGGAGGAGAGGGAGGAATACAGCAGGAGGAGGAGGAAGAAGAAAGGAGGAGGGGAAGGAATTACAGCAGCAGGAGGAGGAGGAGGAGGAGGAAGAAGGAGGGTGGTACGTTGCGTGTCTACTCGTCCGTGGCTAACATGACTAACCACAACATAACGTCAACGCACACATTTAAACTCGCGTGTACATACCGGTACCAACACACACACACACATGTACGTTCACACACACACACACACTACAAATGTAACAATCACTCTCTCACTCACTCTAACATTCACTACACCACTCACATTCACTTACTCCCTGCGCTTACATTCACTCATTCTCACGCTTACAATCACATTCAGTTACTCTCACATTCACACACACTCACTCACATTATTCATCCACTCATCACTGTAATCAAATTTGCAGCACCAGAGTGAAGGCATTACAGGGAGTGCAGGAATGAACTAGTAGTGTGTGTGTGTGTGTGTGTGTGCGTGTCCCTCCTCCTTTAATAACACACGTGGGTACCCTACAACACATCGATTACCCTTGTCTAACACGCAATCACCACACTACCCTTCCCCCCCATTAACACACCAACGCACCATCCTCCTACCCATCCCTAATCCCTAAATCCCTTCCTTGTCCCCCCTCTATTTCTCCCTCCCCATTCCCTACTCTCCTCCTCCACTCCATTCCCCACTTTATCCTCCCCTTTCCCCCCCATATCTCCCCTTTCTCCCTTATTTCTCCCTTCCCCTCTACATCTCTCTCCTCCTCTTCTTCCCTTCCTTCTATACCCTTTATTTCTCTCTCTCTCATCTTCCCTTCTTCTATGAATTCTCTTTCTTTCTCTCCTCCTTCCTTCCTCCCTTCCCAGAGGTGCGGCTGCGGGGGGGATGTGATCTTGAGCTGTGGGGAAGGGAGGAAGGGAGTGAAGGGGAGGAAGGACAAGGAAGGGAGGGGAGGAGGGGAGAAGGAAGAGGTGGGAGAAAAGAGGAGGGTAAAAATATTTAAAGGGAACGTGTTTGTGGAGGGTCATTACCACACGCCCGTCAAAAGACACTCACTCACTCACTCACACACACGCACGCATGCACACACACACACACGCAGGAACACAGGGAGGGTGGCAGGCAGGTAGGCACGCATGGAAGCAAGAAAGGAGGGCAGGTAATTGAGAAGAGAGACAGGTAAGCAAAAAAAAGGAAGGCAGGAGGAAGGTAACACAGAAAGAAAGAATGAAGGAAGGATGTAAGTAGCATGGAAGGAAGAGAGTAAGGAGGCAGGTAACAATGAAGGAAAGGAGGCAGGCAGGTAGAAAGGTAACAATGAAGTAAGGAAGGAAGGAAGGAAGGAAGGAAGGAAGGAAGGAAGGAATCATGATGTTAGTATGGTCGTTTTTACTTACTATAAATCACGAGCATTCAAGTATAGTGGCTGACATGTACAGTGGCTAAAACAACTATCTGTGCAGGTAGGGGTCGATATGTTCTGAAATTTTACGTGTGACTCGCAGCAGCCCTGATATACAAATTTATCGTCCTTGGTCTCATATTGTTTCCCACATAGTATAAAAAACGATCTCTACCTGGGGTGATCGATGAATTTCAGAATGAACACTGTGACTCCTGTTGTCTCGGTAGGGTTGTCAAAATCCGTCGTCCGTTGTATCATATTGTCTCAACATAATTTTGTATAGATAGTTTTTTTTTTTAGTGATTGTATATACATTTTTTCACTAGCTACGTCCCGTGAGTGTTAGGTGTGAGTATGTCCTTAGCATAGTGTAGCTGCTGACATGAACAAGGTGTGGAGTTGAAACTTCAATCAACATGCGTCATCTATCACAAGAGACGTCATCCAACACACCAAACATCAACCATCAAAACAACATATCATCCAAAACACATCACCCAACACAACCGTCACAACACCGAAGACCCGTCACTCAAAATCCTATACCCGACAACATCTACCTTTCATCCATCAGTCCCACCCGACAGACCCGACAACAGTACTGAGGTTGTGGACGACAGTCGACACGTAAATTCCTCCCGAGTTTTGATGTCGGTCGTAAAGGGGACGATATCATCTCGGCTCTGCCTTAAGATGGTGGCGGGAAGACGAGAGCCAACCGGATTAGCTGAGCTGCCGCGGTGCATCATATCCCCTGCTGCCCTTATCTGACCTCTGACCTTTAGTTGGGTCTGTGACCTTTGACATACAGACTGGGGGAGATTTGGCGCTTAAGCACACTGGTCATGTTTCATCGGAATGGTTGTTATTGGTGGAAGACAAACGAATAAGGACAAACACTCAAGACAGACGGACACCAGGACGAACGGACGGACATAAGGACAAAAACCAAGACGGACATAAGGACAAACACCAAGACGGACATAAGGACAAACACCAAGACGGACATAAGGACAAACACCAAGACGGACATAAGGACACCAAGACGGACATAAGGACAAACACCAAGACGGACATAAGGACAAACACCAAGACGGACATAAGGACAAACACCAAGACGACATAGGACAAACACCAAGACGGACAAGGACCACCAAGACGGACATAAGGACAAACACCAAGACGGACATAAGGACAAACACCAAGACGGACATAAGGACAAACACCAAGACGGACATAGGAGAACACCAAGACGGACATAAGGACAAACACCAAGACGGACATAAGGACAAACACCAAGACGGACATAGGACAGACACCAAGACGGACATAAGAAACACCAAGACGGACATAAGGACAAACACCAAGACGGACATAGGACAAACACCAAGACGGACATAGGACAAACACCAAGACGGACATAAGAACACCAAGACGGACATAAGGACAAACACCAAGACGGACATAAGGACAAACACCAAGACGGACATAAGGACAAACACCAAGACGGACATAAGGACAAACACCAAGACGGACATAAGGACAAACACCAAGACGGACATAAGGAAACACCAAGACGGACATAAGGACAAACACCAAGACGGACATAAGGACAAACACCAAGACGGACATAAGGACAAACACCAAGACTGATGACAAACACCAAGACGGACATAAGGACAAACACCAAGACGGACATAAGGACAAACACCAAGATAAGGACAAACACCAAGACGGACATAAGGACAAACACCAAGACGGACATAAGGACAAACACCAAGACGGACATAAGGACAAACACCAAGACGGACATAAGGACAAACACCAAGACGGACATAAGGACAAACACCAAGACGGACATAGGACAAACACCAAGACGGACATAAGGACAAACACCAAGACGGACATAAGGACAAACACCAAGACGGACATAGGACAAACACCAAGACGGACATAGGACAAACACCAAGACGGACAATAAGGACAAACACCAAGACGGACATAAGGACAAACACCAAGACGGACATAGGACAAACACCAAGACGGACATAAGGACAAACACCAAGACGGACATAAGGACAAACACCAAGACGGACATAAGGACAAACACCAAGACGGACATAAGGACAAACACCAAGACGGACATAAGGACAAACACCAAGACGAACATAGGACAAACACCAAGACGGACATAAGGACAAACACCAAGACATAGAAACACCAAGACGGACATAAGGACAAACACCAAGACGGCGATAAGGACAAACACCAAGACGGACATAGGACAAACACCAAGACGACATAAGGACAAACACCAAGACGGACATAAGGACAAACACCAAGACGGACATAAGGACAAACACCAAGACGGACATAAGGACAAACACCAAGACGGACATAAGGACAAACACCAAGACGACATAGACAAACACCAAGACGGACATAAGGACAAACACCAAGACGGACATAAGGACAACAAGACGGACATAAGGACACCAAGACGGGACATAGGACAAACACCAAGACGGACATAAGGACAAACACCAAGACGGACATAAGGACAAACACCAAGACGGACATAAGGACAAACACCAAGACGGACATAAGGACAAACACCAAGACGGACATAAGGACAAACACCAAGACGGACATAAGGACAAACACCAAGACGGACATAAGGACAAACACCAAGACGGACATAAGGACAAACACCAAGACGGACATAAGGACAAACACCAAGACGGACATAAGGACAGACACCAAGACGGACATAGGACAGACACCAAGACGGACATAAGGACAAACACCAAGACGGACATAAGGACAAACACCAAGACGGACATAAGGACAAACACCAAGACGGACATAAGGACAACACCAAGACGGACATAAGGACAGACACCAAGACGGACATAAGGACAAACACCAAGACGGACATAAGGACAAACACCAAGACGGACATAAGGACAAACACCAAGACGGACATAAGGACAGACACCAAGACGGACATAAGGACAAACACCAAGACGGACATAAGGACAAACACCAAGACGGACATAACAAACACCAAGACGGACATAAGGACAAACACCAAGACTGACATAAGGACAAACACCAAGACGGACATAAGGACAAACACCAAGACGGACATAAGGACAAACACCAAGACGGATATAGGACAAACACCAAGACGGACATAAGGACAAACACCAAGACGGACATAAGGACAAACACCAAGACGGACATAGGACAAACACCAAGACGGACATAAGGACAAACACCAAGACGGACATAAGGACAAACACCAAGACGGACATAAGGACAGACACACCAAGACGGACATAAGGACAAACACCAAGACGGACATAAGGACAGACACCAAGACGGACATAAGGACAAACACCAAGACGGACATAAGGACAAACACCAAGAATAAGGACAAACACCAAGACGGACATAAGGACAAACACCAAGACGGACATAAGGACAAACACCAAGACGGACATAAGGACAGACACCAAGACGGACATAAGGACAAACACCAAGACGGACATAAGGACAAACACCAAGACGGACATAAGGACAAACACAAAACATAAGGACAAACACCAAGACGGACATAAGGACAAACACCAAGACGGAATAAGACAAACACCAAGACGGACATAAGGACAAACACCAAGAAATGAAAAACCAAGACGGACATAAGGACAAACACCAAGACGGATAAGGACAAACACCAAGACGGACATAAGGACAAACACCAAGACAATAAGGACAGACACCAAGACGGACATAAGGACAAACACCAAGACGGACATAAGGACAAACACAAGACGGACATAAGGACAAACACCAAGACGACATAAGGACAAACACCAAGACGGACATAAGGACAAACACCAAGACGGACATAAGGACAAACACCAAGACGGACATAAGGACAAACACCAAGACGGACATAAGGACAAACACCAAGACGGACATAAGGACAAACACCAAGACGGACATAAGAACAAACACCAAGACGGACATAAGGACAAACACCAAGACGGACATAAGGACAAAGATAAGAACGGACGGATAGAGAAACCCATATCAAATCCGTTTTCAAAAAGTGTATACAAATCCAAGGTACGAGAGGGTCACTGAGCTGGGGTCGTAGTCTTGCCCGGATGTGCCACGATGCCTCACTATTAAAACTAGGGGTCACTGAGGGGGGGAGGGATGTAAGGGTCCTACTTGACCTCTAAACACAACGGTTAAATTCCAAACACGAGGAATGCTGAAGAAGAAGAAGGAGGAGGAGGAGGAGGAGGAAGAAACCACCCCGCTGGGAACCTTGTCTGTTATATCAAGAACAATCTCATTACAACTCTACCCGTCCTCGAGGCGACCCCCCCCCCCACCCCACTCTGGAGCGAGGCACTCCATCTCACCTGTAGATCCCCAAGACGTACCTCCACCCCCCTCCCGTTCACTATGACCTTTCAGACAGCTCACCCATCAATCAACACCTGACGTGGTAAGAGTTAAACCTTTCGTCTTCATCAGCTGGAAGTGTGTGTGTGTGTGTGTGTGTGTGTGTATACCTAGAGGGTTCTTCTCTGCCCTCCGTCGGCTGATGTGTTGACTCTTCCTTGCTGCTATGAGAAGTCCATCAGACTCTTGGTCTTCGAAGCCAAAAGTCACGTTTTCACTACAACACATTTTATCAACAACAACATAAGAGCCTCAGCTGACAACATTCCACCACTGTCAAAATTGTATACATAGATGACCAACTTTCACTCCCAGGTAATAAACGAGAAATCAGATCACATAATCAACAAGGCGGCGTTTTACTGTTAATACGCAGTGTCTATACACGTCCCGTCCATAAATTATGTGACCCATTCTAAACCGTAAATAACACCCCCAAAAGAATTAGACAGAACACGGTGGACATTATTATAACAAGACACATTAAAAAGAACGAGTTATTAACCAAGTATGATAACATTATTGGGGGTCTATTTATATATTTGGGGTTAATAAAGTTTTAGAATTCAGGATAATTTTTGGGGGGAGACTATGTAGATTTATTCATCGGTAGGGAAATTTTTCGGCAAATAGCCTCTCTCAATATCTTATCTTCTTATCTGCTCAGGTTAAATTTTTAGATCCGGCAACCCCCACCACAAGCACACACACACACGTACCACAAAAACAGAAAAAACACAAACGGTAATACACACACACACTTACACAAACAGAAAAACACAAACGGTAATACACACACACACACACACACACACAAATACACACGAACACACACACACAAACAAACATATGCACCCACACACGAGAGAGAGAGAGAGAGAGAGAGAGATAAGCCAGGAAGCAGTGAGGGGCAGTGGATCACATCAACTCTGCACCTGTGATTCTTGGTGATATTGGCGGCCCTCTGTTGATGAACGATGAGGTGACGGCCACGCTGATGAAGGGGTCGATACTGTCTCAAGAGCCGTGTGGTGATGGGTGGTGGTGATAGTGGTAGGTGATGGTGGTAGGTGATGGTGGTTGTTGATGGGTGATGGTGTGGTTGGTGGGTGATGATGATGGTCGAAGGTAATGGTGAGTGGTGGTGAGTAGTGGATGGTAGTTGGTGGGGTATAGTAGGGTCAAGTAATGTTGTTGGTGGTCGTGGGTGTTGAGGGATTATGGTAGGTGACGGTGAGTGGTGGGTGATGGTGGTTGGGAGGTGATAGTGGTGCTGGGCCAGGGGTCATATGGGACGCGATCACAGGCTACGCTCTCCCACATTCTAAATCGATTATCATCATCACTGCCCGGGACAACATTCTGAGACACTGATAACACATTCACATACAACATTCCTTAAACATTCTTACTTAACTAATTATTATTATTATTCCCACGGACATCATTCTGAGGCACCTAAGGACATTCTAAATTGCTTGTACGAATGTTTTAAGGGGTTTCTGAGGCACTGACGATACATACTAAGCAATAAGAATGATAATAGGAACCACAGTAGCAGCTGGAGTAGGTAGGTAGGTAGGTAGGTAGGTAGGTAGGTAGGTAGGTAGGTAGGTAGGTAGGTAGGTAGGTAGGTAGGTAGGTAGGTAGGTGTGTGTGTGTGTGTGTGTGTGTGTGTGTGTGTGTGTGTGTGTGTGTGTGTGTGTACCGAGCGACGGATAATTAAGGTGAGAGGCCGGGCATGACCAGACCAGACCAGCAGGAGAGATGGTCGTGGTGGAAGGTTCCTTTAACAACTCTTCCCACACCACCTTGTCCCTTCTCTCTACACACCCACACACATAGACACAACCAAACTCATCCCTCCAACCCAACACACACACACACAAATACAACCAATCCCATCCACTCAACTACACACATACAGCCCAACCAAACTCACCTACCCACCCAACCAAACACCCACATTATGCTCCACCCCCACCCCTCCAGGCATGCGGATACCAGGAGATATATAAAGAGTAGGTCAAATGAGGTGACTGTATCGTTATGACATGGAGGGGGAACCTTATCACACTTACTACACTGAGTAATATACCCACTCACCTCTTAAGCTCTGTCCTCTAGTTCAACCTTATTACTGTACAACCCTATATTGTACTGCTCCCCCATTATACTTAAGATTTTCAATTCCACTGTAATTTATGTATATATTTATAATAAAAAAATAAACTAAAAAAAATAATAAATAAATAAAATAAATAAATATTGAAGTGATAAATCGTGGTAACATTATGAGATGTTCTTATTACCACCATGCTATTGTACTATTCCAGATGATACTAAATGTTTCATAATACTTCCTTGAGATAAATGTATAGTATATATCAGGTGCCTAAAAGAGAGCTCAGGTTCTCAACTGGCTCAGCCATGTTAATATTGTTATTATTATCCACTCTGTATCTGTGTTTATCTGGCTAAATAAACTGTTTCAATTCAATTCAATTCACCCTCAGAGCTGACACTCACCCTAGCTAGCTCTCCAGCCTCCCTTCCACCTAACCTTCACTCACCTATTTCTACTCTAACCTCCCCTAACCTAACCTAACCAAACCACATTATTCTCAGGTTTTACTTTACAAACGGGCCAAGTTACATTGACAAAAATTTCAAAACAAATATAGTCACTAAACGTGGTATAGGGGCGGCGCTGTTGATAATGGCTCACCCACCTTCAGGGCCTTCTATGATACCTCCTGAAGCCACGGATCTGACATAGTACACTTTATATCACCAAAATTTGACATCAATCTTTGGAGTCTGGGGACGGTACTTGGGGTGATCGAGTCTGGCTTAAAGCATCCATGAATAGAATTATTATTTACCGTTGTTTGTGTGACTGTACTGCCTATGTTGAGGAGGAGGAGGAGGAGTAAGGGAAGAGGGGGGTAAGGGAAGAAGGGGTAAGGGAAGAGGGGTAAGGGAAGAGGGGAGGAAGAAGAGGGGGTAAGGAAGAGGGGGTAAGGGAAGAGGGGGTAAGGAAGAGGGGTAAGGAAGAGGGGGAAGGAAGAGGGGGGTAAGGAGAGGGGGTAAGGAAGAGGGGAGGGGAAGAGGGGTAAGGGAAGAGGGGGTAAGGGAAGAGGGGGAAGGAAGAGGAGGGAAAGGGGGTAAGGAAGAGGGGGGTAAGGAAGAGGGGAGTAGGAAGAGGGGGAGAAGGAAGAGGGGGGGGAGGGGGGTAAAAAGGGTAAAGGGGAAAGAGAAGGAAGAGGGGGGTGGGAAGAGGGGAAAAGGGGAAAGGGGAAGAGGGAGGAAGAGGGGGGAGGAAGAGGGAAGGGAAGAGGGGGAGGGAAGAGGGGGGAAAGGGAAGAGGGGAGTAAGGGAAGAGGGGAAAGGGAAGAGGGGAGTAAGGGAAGAGGGGGAGTAAGGGAGGGGAGGGTAAGGAAGAGGGGTAAGGAAGAGGGGTAAGGAAGAGAGGGAAGAGGGGGTAAGGAAGAGGGGTAAGGGAAGGAGGGAAGAGGGGGAGTAAGGAAGGGGAAGAGAGGGGGGTAAGGGAAGAGGAGAAGGGAAGGGGGGGTGGAAGAGGGGGGGAAAGGGGTAAGGAAGAGGGGGGGGAAGAGGGGGGAGGGGAAAGAAGAGGGGGAAGAGGGAAGAGGGGGAGGGAAGAGGAGGAAGAGGGGGAGGAAGGGGGAAGAGAGAGGAGAGGGAGAGGGGGGAAGAAGAGGTAGGGAAGAGGAAGAGGAAAGAAGAGAGGGAAGAAGAGGGGGTAAGAGAAGAGGGGGTAAGGAAGAGGGGGGAAAAAGAAGAGAAGAGGGGTAAGAGAAGAGGGGGTAAGGAAGAGGGGGTAAGGGAAGGGGGAGAAGGGAAGAGGGGAGAAGGGAAGAGGGGTAAGGGAAGAGGAGGAATGAGGGAACAGAGGAGGGATGAGGGAAGGAGAGGTTGAGGAAGGAAAAGTGAGGAGAAGAATGAAAAAGTGAGAGGAGGATGAGGAGGCAGCAGGATCTGGTCCAGGATGCCAGAGGATTGTTACCTCCTCCTCCTCCCCTCCCCGCATCTGTCCTGCAGTCACGCCTCGCTGACCATCGCTGCTACCTCTCTCACACCATCCCATCCCACCACACTACGCTATCCCATCCCACCCCACCATACTGTCCCATCCAATCACACCGAGCGGTCCCTCACCATCCCACCCCACTATAAATACCCTCCTCTATCCCATCCTCCTTTCCCATCCAATCCCATCATGATGTCAGTTATTCAGCCGTAGGTGTCATCCCATGTCTGAGGGTTGGCAGCCACAGCCTCCTCCTGACGGTTATTCACGAAAATGTAAAAAAAAAATAAAAATCACCAAATATTGAACGAAAAAACAAAAAAATTTACATACAGAGATTTTGAACCAGATATATAAAAATAAAAACAAAAGAGGTTAATACACAACTCTCAACACCGCCTTCAAGTAAACGTGTAAAACAAACTCATCAATAAAATCTTAATAGCCAGAGTTAATTATGCACAACTAACACATCTCAATCTCAGCGGAGCAACAGACAGTCTAGTCACTCTTGTGTGTGTGTGTGTGGTCTCTGTACATCTTGGCTTGCGTACACTATGTAGCTACGGTGTACACATCTTGGCAGGAGTCAACCAAATATTTACACATTTATACAAATCTTGGTCAGTCGCCAGGTAGGAGGGAGTACTTGCTTAGGTATTAATAATGTTAATACTTGAATATGACTGAATATGTGACTGATTGACTGACTGACTAAGTGGAGACGTCTGCTTGTCAGGGAGACCTTGGCTAGGATGGGTAAGAGTCCGGGCTGGGTGAGCTTGTCTGATTGGCTAGAACGTGGGTCAGCTGGCCACTCAAGACGGCTGGTTTAAGATAGCAAGGGTGACTGGCTGGTAGTGGTCAGGGAGGCCAGGTGCTCCAGGTAGCGTGCACGCTGGCTCCATGCTGAGAGTCAAGGACACACACACAGCCTAAGGACAGAATGATGTTACGAAAGTCAACACCACCATTCTCTCCCTCACGACCCATAGCCCCCATACTAAGCCCACAGCCATTTAAACCCACTGCCCCATATTAAACCCACAGCCCCCATACTAAACCCACAGCCCCCCATACTAAACCCACAGCCCCATATTAAACCCACAGCCCCCATATTAAACCCACACACGTACAGTCGAGGGCAGAAATTTGCAAACATTAAATCTCTTATCTGAACTTTTGAGTCTGAAGCTTCATAAAATAGTTGTTCTGTTTACCTACAGATGGCGCGCCTCTCTTAATATAACAATGTTTCAGCCGTCATCAACACAGACAAGAGTTACGTTACAACCTGGTTGAGATGTCAACTGTCCTTCTCCCAGCTTAGGTCAGCATTGCTCTGCCTCGGGGAACAGAGATCGTCGGCCCCAAGTCTACAACAGTTGCAGACATAGACTTTGAAGCAACAGTCAGTGAATGTTGCATAGATCCGTGGCTTAGGTAATAAAATGGTGGCGATGGTGTAGCTATAAGGTGGCGATGGTGTATATAAGGTGGTAGTGTAGTAGTGAAGTTGAGAGAGTGTGTGTGTTTTCTCCGTTAAGACACCACATCAATAACACCGCCACCACAACACCAATCTCTCACTCTTCCACTCGGTCTGTCTCTACGTCTCTCCTTCTCACTCAAGTCAATCTCTTTTAAACACACCACTCTCTCTCTCTCTCTCTCTCTCTCTCTCAAGCTTACTCACTATCTTCCTCTCTCTTACACACTAATTATTAAATATCTTGACTCACTTACAAGACCACAAACAGCAACCTTGAACATCAGTGATCCTTCATAACCATTTAACACAAGACCATCTGTCGCCTCAATGTCCCCTTCCCTTACCCCCTAACCTCCCCCTCCCCCTCACCCTCCACATCCCTAACATTTCATTACTAATTAATAATGAAAATAAATAAAAGTGAAAAAAATTAATAAGTTGAGATATTTATAGAAATGTAATAATAATAATAAAACAGAAACTAATTCACATTCAGTCTCAGGTGGTAAATCGAAGCCATATTTAAGACTTACATTGTGTGGTCAAAAATTTTTTGGTTTTCATCATCCAATTATGAGAAAAATTTACCTTTCCCTCCCTCACTCATTTCTCCTTCCATGCTACACCTCTCTCACTCCTCCACGCCTCCCCCTCTCACTTCTCCACGCCCTCTCACTTCCGCCTCCCCTCTCCTCCTCCCACGCCCCTCTCACTTCTCCCGCCTCCCCCCCTCCACACCTCCCGACCCCTCTCACTCCTCCCACGCCTCCCCCTCTCCTCCTCCCACGCCTCCCCTCTCCTCCTCCCACGCCCCCTCCACCTCCCACGCCAGGGTAACAGATATACGCTATCAAACTCTACTTGTCCTTAACTGCTGCCGCTGTTAGTTCTCGCCTCCGTCACCCTCACAGCTGACGCCCTCCCACCTGACTCTACCCACCACAAGACTCTTTAATTTGATATATAATTCATGAAGTAAATCGTCATATATATTAATACTAGTTCAACATAGATATATATATACCTTGATACTCAGATGGATATATAGGTATACCAGGTACTGTATATATTGCATTTACAGGGGTATATATAAAACAAAGATAGACAGACAGATATTCAGTAATGATGTCATATATATTAACTTTTTTTTAGCATAGATAGATAGATATAGATAGATAGATAGATTCAACCATGGATACCCTCAAGAAAGCCTGAGTTTTAATCTTATGTAAGGTGATCCACCGCCCTTGTTTAGGTCAGAGTCACCCTCAGTGTGTCACTACTGCTGCCTGCGTGCCTCCTCGTCACTCACGGTACAACTACACAATGGCCCGGCCCACTCCACCCTGGCCCGGTCCACTCCACCCTGGCCCGGCCCACTGCACCCCACCGGTCCACTCCACCCTGGCCCGGTCCACTCCACGCTGGCCCGGCCCACTCCACCCTGGCCCGGTCCACTCTACCCTGGCCCGGTCCACTCCACGCTGGCCCGGTCCACTCCACCCTGGCCAGGCCCACTCCACGCTGGCCCGGTCCACTACTACCACTCCTCCATTTAGCTACACACTAAATCACCCTCATTCCCCAGGCTGACTGACGTAAAAATACCAACCACAGTATTTATCTTGTGTTTATCTACAGTAAGGATTTAACGAGTAGTTACGTCTGTTCATTGGTGTAGAGTGAATATTGTATGCGTAGTTAGTCTCAGTGTAATTATGAGGCAATTATGGGCGTTTGTTTTGTACAGTAGTTGGACCTGGATGAGATAATGACGTTCGTGAATGTCAAACTACGAGAAGAAATCAACGTAAGAGCCATCGTGAATACAAAAGAACATTCCCTGGTTTTAAAACACACACTCTTCTCTCTCTCTCACGACCACAGGCAACACGTGGACACTGTTAGGGAGTGATACCGTCCAGGGTACATCAAGGACTGAACGCTTCGGACACACGAACCCATACACAGACGACTTTTATCTTTCTCTTCCCCCCCCAGCCACCGCGACGTGAACACCACAACACCTACAGTGAACCCTTCCTATAACGGACTTCCCTCTCTATATAACCCGTGAGATGAGGGGTCACACAGACACTCGATATAATGGACCTTCATCTCTGTATAGTTCATTAGTTGAGGTTTCACATATAATAGACACTCGATATAATGGACCTTCATCTCTGTATAGTTCATTAGTTAGAGGTTCACATATAATAGACCCTCGATATAATGGACTTTCATCTCTGATAGTCATTAGTTAGAGGTTTCACATATAATAGACACTCGATATAATGGACCTTCATCTCTGTATAGTTCATTAGTTAGAGGTTTCACATATAATAGACCCTCGATATAATGGACCTTCATCTCTGTATAGTTCATTAGTTAGAGGTTTCAATATATAGACCGATATAATGGACCTTCATCTCTATAGTTCATATTAGAGGTTTCACATTTAATAGACCCTCACTCACTTTATATCCGCATTACTCTGCCTAACATAACATATAGCCTAACCTAACATAACCTAAACTAATCGAACATATAGCCTAACCTAACCTAACCCAACCTAATTATAGTTTCAATTACACTATCACTAGCTCATAAGCCCTGACCTTACTTGACACCACAGAGGGAGGAGCTGATCTCTCGCCTCCAGGACACGGTGGTTACTAAAATCATTATATAACTTTTCTTTTCGTTGAGACTTTACTCAAATATGATGACCTGAAAATAAACAAAAACATAAAACTATAAAATAAACAATTGATGATGATGATAACGACATTATTACAGGTATCAGCGTAAATCTCCTGAAGGTGAACTGAAAGAGAAATCACTGAAATCATTCCCCTTCACGAGTCTTCTCCCACTCAGACCTCCATCAATGTGTATCACCCGACCCACCAATTGGTCACCTTACCTCAGTGCGTCATACCTACATCAATGAGTCATTCTTGCGTCAGCACCTCAACCGTACAACACCTCCCTTCTCCTCAAGTCAACGAGTCCCTCCCACCCTAATCCTTACGTCATTGACTCACTAACATTTATTTCTGGGTAGTGTGGTGGTGGGAGTCAGGTAGTGGGACAGGGGTGGTGGTGCAGGGAGTCAGGGTAGTGGTGGGTGTAGGGAGCTGGGGTAGTGGGTGGGACAGGGGTAGTGGTGGGTGTAGGGAGTGGTGGTGGTGTGGGGAGTCAGGTAGTAGTGGTGGTGGTGTAGGAGTCAGGGGTAGTGGTGGTGGTGTAGGGAGCGGGTAGTGGTGGTGGGAGTCAGGTAGTGGTGGGTGGGTGTAGGGAGTCAGGTAGGGTGGTGTGTAGGAGTCAGGGTAGTGGTGGTGTAGGAGTCAGGGGTAGTGGTGGTGGTGTGTAGGGAGTCAGGTAGTGGGGTGGTGTAGGGAGTCAGGGTAGTGTGGTGGTGTAGGGAGTCAGGGTAGTGGTGGTGGTGTAGGGAGTCAGGGTAGTAGTGGTGGGTGTAGGAGTCAGGGGTGTGGTGGTGGTGTAGGGAGTCAGTAGGTGGTGGTGTAGGGGAGTCAGGGTAGTAGTGGTGGTGTAGGTGTAGGAGTCAGGGTAGTAGTGGTAGTGGTGGTGTAGGGAGTCAGAACAGAGGTGAAAGTACTGGTGTAAGGAGTCAGGCAGCGTGGCAGGGACAGGTGTAACAGAGAACACCAGAGATACTCGTGGGAAGTTGCGGTCGCCACACACACACACACACACACACACCGGTCCACCTCCTCACCGCACCCTACCTCCCTTCCTCCTCTTAAACTTGTCGGTTGCTGGGCCAGGGCCGGAAGGAACGGTCACCAGGCTAGAGGGACGGTCGCTAGGGGGACGGTCGCTAGGATAGGGGACGGTCGCCAGGATAGGGGGGCAGTCACCAGGCTAGAGGGGCGGTCACCAGGTACAGAGGGACGGTCACCAGGCTAGAGGGCGGTCACCAGGCTAGAGGGCGGTCACCAGGCTAGAGGGCGGTCACCAGGCTAGAGGCGGTCACCAGGCTAGAGGGGCGGTCACCAGGCTAGAGGGGCGGTCACCAGGCTAGAGGGCGCCAGGCTAGAGGGACGGTCACCAGGGCTAGAGGGACGGTCACCAGGGCTAGGGGGACGGACGCCAGTAGCTAGAATCCATTACACTCACCTGCAAAAAGAGAAAGTACATATAAGAATAACATTAAGTGTGTGTACGTGATAAAACAATAATAATAATAATAATAATAATAATAATAATAATAATAATAATAATAATAACAATAATATCAACAATAGTAAGAATAACAATACCCATAATAATAAAAACACTACTAACAACAATAACACAAAAACAACAGCGATAGTAATAGTATAAAACAAACATTAATAACTATACAGTCAGTACAAAACCACAAAGGAACATCAGGAATGGTACAGCTTACATAACATGAGAGAGAGAGAGAGAGAGAGATGGTGTTTATGACTCTCCTAAGACCATCTGTCTCCATCCCACACGATCCAGATATCAACTCAGCCCAGCCATAACACCAACCCGGGATTGAGGTGTTATGAAGCTTATTGTCACACCCTGTTATGAAGCTTATTGTCACACCCTGTTATGATGCTCTGTCACACCCTGTTATGAAAATCTGAGACATCCTGTTATGAAGCTCTGCCATACTCTGCTACGATGCTCTGCCACACCCTGTTATGATGCTCTGCCACACCCTGTTATGATACTCTGTCACACCAAGTTATGAAGCACTGTCACACCAAGTTATGAAGCTCTGTCACACCCTGTTATGAAGTCATGCCACACCCTATTATGCTTTACCACACCCTGTTATGAAACTTATTTTTCCATACTGTTAATCGAGAGAAAGAACAAGTACACTTCATTTAGAGAGAGAGAGAGAGAGAGAAGAGAAGAGAAGAGAAAGAGAGAGAAGAGAAAGAAAGAGAAGAGAAAGAGAGAGAAGAGAGAGAAAGAGAAAGAGAGAGAGAAGAGAGAGAGAGAGAGAAAGAGAAAGAGAGAGAGAAGAGAAAGAGAGAGAAGAGAAAGAGAGAGAAGAGAAAGAGAGAAGAGAAAGAGAGAGAAGAGAGAGAGAGAGAGAGAGAGAGAGAGAGAGAGAGAGAGAGAGAGAAAGAGAGAGAGAGAGAGAGAAAGATGAGAGAAAGATAGAGAGAAGAGAAAGATAGAGAGAGAATCCTGAATGTTTCCCTTTAATTCACCCAGTCATTAAAACCAACTCCGACCTACATATACACTACCACAAAGGTCAACAACAAAATAATAATAATAAATCCCCCTCGACACACCAGGTAGACAAGAGGAGCCTGTCAAATACCTACCTGTCTCCCCGTTGTGTACAGTTAATCACTATCGTCCAACATCACGAGTCCACACATAGGAAAGAATTATAACGTCATAGAGTCAAGAGCTGTCACAACTCAACTCCTGTCGCATCCACTCAATATATGCAACAGTAAAATGATGAGAAGTGGTGTGTGTGTGTGTGTGTGTGTGTGTGTGTGTGTGTGTGTGTGTGTGTGTGTTTCTGCTTGGTATTCTCATTATTCTTTATTCACGTCTTGTTCCTCTCTCTATTATTCATTCCTCTTTATCTACTGTTTCATTACCTAGTAGGCCTGAGAGAGAGAGAGAGAGAGAGAGAGAGAGAGAGAGAGAGAGATTTTCTCCCCTTGGCGACATACTAAAAGCGTATCCAGATCAGTTTTAGATGTCACTTACGCAAAAAAAATGTCTTCGGGTGGAACTCATTATACGCCTTTACGCATTGTTGTAAGGTCAACCTCCCCTCACTCTACCTACATGCCCCGACGGCCGGCCTCCTCCGTTCAACTGACGCTACACATTAACCCACTTCCCGACAGCCGACAGAGGTAAACAATGTGCTCTGAGGTAGTTGACACACAGAGCTACCAGAGTTGACTTTCTTAACAAGTTGTGTCAGCCGTTCACTCCAGGGTCAAAGGTTACGTTCACCAGTTCACAGCCAGAACAATACATAGCTGATTAGCACACCACCTCCTTCTTCTCCTCCTCGTTCAAATAGTGTATCAGGCAGCCAACACGTTCACCCTCGAGCATACACCCACCCCCCTCTGATGTTACGTTCACCAGTTCACAGCGTTCACCAGTTCACAGCGTTCACCAGTTCACAGCGTTCACCAGTTCACAGTCTTCACCAGTTCACAACCTTCATCAGTTCACAGCCTTCACCAGTTCACAGCGTTCACCAGTTCACAACCTTCACCAGTTCACAGCGTTCACCAGTTCACAGCGTTCACCAGTTCACAGCCTTCACCAGTTCACAGCCTTCACCAGTTCACAGTCTTCACCAGTTCACAATCTCCACCAGAACTGATTCTCCACCGGTACATATTCAGTGCACAACCCAATATCTCGTTCACCCGGTGCACTCATCACGTTATATTCACTCAAGTACACGGGCCTACACCAGTGCCACTACACATACCAGTACACATAGCTCTAGTACTACACCATAACACCATAATAACGTTCTATACACTACACCAGTACACATCACATATACCCACTATACAGGGCTACACCAGTACACCCAACACACTACACAGGGCTACACCAATACACCCACTACACACCCTTACACCACCATAAAACACAAGGTAGGGGAAGCTCTTTAAAGCAGCCGGAACAGTTGAATACAGGGTGTGTGACAGAACCCCCCCCCTCCCTCACAACACCATCACCACCCCCCCTTCCTCTTCTCCACCCACCCCCCACCGCCCTCACAACACCTTCACCACCCCCTTCCTCTTCTCCACCCACCCCCACTGCCCTCACAACACACACCCCCTTCCTCTCTCCACCCACCCCCAATTGCCCTCACAACACCTTCACCACCCCCTTCCTCTTTTCTCCACCCACCCCCACCGCCCTCACAACACCTTCACCACCCCCCACCGCCCTCACTACCTATTTCTTCCTTCTCCACCCCACCCTCATTCCCCTCCCTCCTTTCCACCTCACTACTGCCTACCCCCATACACCAACACTACCCACCCCCAACATCAGCGTTTACACATTTGCATCATTTACATTATTCTCACTATGATTTACATTATTTATCGGTACATTTTTCGCTTCTAATTTACATTCGTTTACATTCAAAACATTTATGGCAATATTTCTAACATAATTTACATTACTTTAAACAAAACATTTACACTATCTTCAGCATTACATTATTTTTCAACATTCATTTACATACCGTTTACACTATTTACAACATTTACCTACCTTCAACTTTATTTACAATACCTTGGAAGAAAAAAAACAACCACCACCACCATTAAACTCAACCATTTAAATGACCATACAAGGAAATCTTTTGGCAGTAAACAAAAAAAGGGAGCAAGAACGAGCTATCCCCCCCACAGGCATTAGAGTCGACATACACTTTGTAATCAAGTCTCATCCTCCTCCTTAACGACAGGTGGCATTAATACCAAGTGTGTACTCAGGGTTAGTACCGTCATTACTGCAGGGAAAAACACACTTGGTTGGCTGACTCCTGAAGATATGCGACTGGTTGACTGTATGAGTGGTTGACTGGGGATAGTTGACTGTAATAGGCCGCGGTTGAGTAGGAGTGGTAGGGAGTGACTGTAATTGACTGTGAGTATGGTTGTCACTTGAGTGGGAGTGTGGGTAACTGGGAGTGAGTGTGGGTAACTGGGAGTGAGTGTGGGTAACTGGGAGAGTGTGTGGGTAACTGGGAGTGAGTGTGGGTAACTGGGAGTGAGTGTGGGTAACTGGGAGAGTGTGGGTAACTGGGAGAGTGTGGGTAACTGGGAGAGAGTGTGGGTAACTGGGAGTGAGTGTGGGTAATTGAGAGTGAGTGTGGGTAACTGGGAGTGAGTGTGTGTAACTGGGAGTGAGTGTGGGTAACTGGGAGAGTGTGTGGGTAACTGGGAGTGAGTGTGTGTAACTGGGAGTGACTGTGGGCGACAGTTAGCGACTGTGGTTGAGACAGTCTCCCGTACACACACACACACACACACACACAGAGGCGGGGCAAAACCAAACAGATTACGCATGACTGCCAATCAGGAATGCCCGTCCCCAATACTCATTTACTTACACACACACACACACACACACAAATACAGTATACACACAAACAAAGAAACTCATACACACACACACACACATATATATATACAAACAAATACACACACACTCAAACACACACACACAGAGATACATACAGAACCAAGCACACGCACACACACACACACACACACACACACATTCACTTTCAAAGCAGTGACCACAGTCGGCTCTCAAGGGTAAACAGACAGGTAGGCTAATGTGTCGAGGCTCCCGCAGTGTAAAACTTTTAATTACAGGTGTGGACTACGACAACCAAGGCCGCTGTACATGTTAGGAATAATTGAGTCTTTATGAGTTTGTGCGAGTGAGTGGAAAGAGGAAGTGGCGGTAGAGAAGAGGAGAGAAGAGTAGGAAAGGATGAGATGGGAGAGGAGGAAGAGGAAGGGGTGGAGGGAGGGCACAGGGTATATCTCTTGCATACCTAACCTTGAGACCCCGGTAGCTACACACAGGACTACACCTCACCGAAATAACACCCATTAACTTCCAGCCACTAGCTACACCCAGGAGCTGACACACGGTATGGCGCGTGAGTGTAACCAACACCCATTACACCCCACTCATATGTTGGAGAGGGGAGAGGAAGAGAGGGGGAGGGGGGGCGTGCCATGACGGGGTGTTGGGGAGGCGTGATAGGAGGTAGGTATAGGAAAAGGGTGGGGAGAGAGAAGAAGGGGAAAGGGGTGAGGAGAAAGGTGTGGGGAGTGAGGTGATATTAGAAATGGGGAGATGGGTACAGTCGGGAGGAGAGAAAGGGAGAGAGGGGAGGAATGATGAAAAGAGGTGGAGATGTGGGAGAGGCGGTGGGAGGGAGTGTGAAATGGGATGGGGTGGGTAAGGGGTTTAAACAGAAAAGGGCGGGGAAGGAACAGGTGAAGAAGAAGAATAGAGGGAAAGGGGCGGGGGAAGATGGAAGGAACAGGTGAAGAAGAAGAATAGAGGGAAGGAAGGGAGGGGAAAGGAGGGCTGATGGGCAGGGAGGAGAAGAGTGGGAAGGAAGACGTATGCAGGGAACTGGGGGCAAATGGAAGGGAGGGGGAGGAAAGAAAAGAAAGAGGGGAGAGAAGAGTAGAGAGGGGAGGGGGAAAGGGAAGAAGAAGGGGAAGGAAGGGAAGAAGAGGGGGAAGGAAGGGAAGAAGAGGGGAAGGAAGGGAAGAAGAGGGGGAAGGAAGGGAACTAAGGACAGGGGGGGAGGAAGAATTACATCTGCAACGTTCCCACGGCCATATCCGGTATACGCATATTTACCCTTGTTAAATATACGCAGTCTGAACCCCCACACACACACACACACACACACACGCACACACACACACACACACAAGAGAAGAAGCACAAAGAAAATGCAATAAAGACACCACACCATTCCCTAACCCAGTAAAGGCAACGACAACTGCCAGAGACATTTAATGAAAGAAGTTGAATACAATGGAGCACACAAAGACCCTTGCATTGTACCCGCGGTGGTGACGCATGCCGGGGTAAGAGGATTACAATAACACACACCCACAACATATACAACATAACTCGGCACAACATAACTCGGTACAACATAACTCGGCACAACATAACTCGGCACAACATAACTCGGCACAACATAACTCGGTACAAGATGTTAAGGGTGGAATTTCCTTCTTGTTAAGCCTGTAGTTGTCATACGATATAAGTCATGATGGGGATATTCAAAGGTGGTGCTATTTGTCTGTTAGTATGATTAATCATCCGAAATCTAGGTCAAGTCAGTCATATTATGCTTCTTATGGTTGGTAATATAATAAGACTGTGTAAAGGAGGACTCTGAAATGAGTTTTGTCATTTTATTTAACAATGGTAAATATAACACATGCCTAAGAGGTCAAGCGCATAAGGGAAATTCACTCGTCCTTACTTAAATGTCACTCATAAATGCGAGTGACCGAGTACCGTACCTTTATCCAGCCCCACAAATCATATACCTTTAAGATCTTAACGTAATGATGCCCCCCCCCCCACCATGAGAGAAATTAATATCCAACTTTACCGCTAGAGGTGACCCAATGACCCCAGTCGCGCCACACACCACTCTAGACGTTTATGAGGAGGAACACAGGTAATATATCTCTTATCCAACACCTGTGAGTTCCTCTTGCCATATATCTTTACATAAGGAGTTTAAATACCTTGTCAGTGTAGGCTATATGGAAGTTGTTTTGTTTTGTATTTGATGAACACACACACGAGAAAGAGAGAGAGAGAGAGAGAGAGAGAGAGAGAGAGAGAGAGAGAGAGAGAGAGTGTGTGTATGTCCGCGTGTTGCTCGTTACTGTGAGTACCTGTAACATAAGTGATACCTGTCGTGTGAGGGAGAGATACTGTGTACCCTCACCCTCCCCTAGACCACGCCCCCAACAAGCTCTCTCTCCCCTATACGTCACTCAATCACGCCACCGACCACACGACATACACGCCTCAAGGGCATCACACTACAACGTCCTCATCAGACCACGTCCACGTCCTATAGCAATCCCACCACGCCCCCTAATCATAACACACCACGTGACCACCCTACCACGCCCCAGGTCATCCGAACCACGCCATCCAGGTCAACCCCAAGTCATCCCAAATTTGCCCGCCGGGTCATCTCACCACGCCCTCACGGAGCACTACCACGCCCTGCCCTCAGTAACTCCATTATTTTGATAGACGGTCCAGCTGGCCACCACACCCTTACACTCCCTTATATTAACTGGTCGGAAAAACCGTGAAAATTCTCTTAAGGTTAATATTGTTCCCAAAACGGCACCGAGAGTAGGTAGTAAGCAGCTACCAAACAGGGAGGTACTACCGCCTGGGAAGATATTGGAAGCATAATATGTTGCCTAATAGTAGACCCTGCTGCCATATGGCATCACAAAAATAGTGACGAAGTCCCAGGTTGCTCATCTGACTTTCTGCCTCATTTACACACAATTGCAGGGTCTCAACTGTTTCTCTTCCTATTAACAACACAACATACATATATTGTTCCTTACTTTTGATCATTATTTTATTTTTGTATTTATTTGTGGTTCTTTATTATTATTGTTACAGTGTTATTATTATCACCATCATCATTTTATTTTCAATTTTGTATAATTTATTGTAAATTTTATTTGCTATGAATTATTTTTACATTTTCGCCCCCCAGGCCCCGATGTGGGTCAGTGACCTGTGCCCGGGTGAGCTAAGCCTCGTAAAAAAAAAAAAAAGAGGCCCCTAAATGGTGTGAGAGAACGATCCTAACTTAGACAGTGTCGGTGTTAGTGTTGATGTAAATCTGAACGTTCTCCGGGGTAAAATTAAGCCACTTGGATTTACCGTGAGAACATGGGAGAGTGTGGGTCCCATGGGTGGTCTGTGTTGTGTCACGGTGGAAGGCATCAACAAGGCTCTCATTCTGGACCAAACTAAGGCATTCAACTGACGTCTGGGTCGAGGGTATTGAGTATCCCGAGAACAATATCGTCATTTATCTAATATTGGAGAAAATTTATATCTACCTTAATTAATTTCTGAACACATTTTTATTCATTCCGTCACTGTAAGAGTCACTGTAGTTTGTCCCAACTGTCTCCTGGTGTACAGTACACGAGGTAAACAACGGCACCCTTGACCCACGGCCTCAGCGCCCTCCTTGTACACTCGACCCAAAAAATTCAACAAAAACTCACTGGAGCGTGACCCTCGCCCGGGCCATCACCCTGAGGAAATATACTTAACCATAAGCCGCTTTTCCACACCAAGCGATTTCATCTCAGGGTTGGGAGGTCCAGCGGGGGTATTTTGGGGCTAAAATCCCCCAGATTTACGCCAGATTCACGTCACAATATACTCACATAAAAATGTACCCGCGCGAAATTCAGGGAATTTGAGTTGTTCAGTGCGAGTATTTTCTCATAGGGGAGGACACACTATGCTGGTATAACAGTGTCTGGCCTCCTGTCACACCAGCAGTGATATATATATATATATATATATATATATATATATATATATATATATATATATATATATATATATATATATATATATATATGGCAAGCTAACTCACACACAATACCTCTCGAGCAACTCTTGGGTAGCGAGTGCAGTACACAATAGCTGCCCTGCACCAGCCACAACATATTACATTTTACTCACAAAATTCGCCTTTTTCTTAATACCAACAAGGGGCGGGAGCCGCGTGCTGCAGCAACACACCGACGTAACTATACCGTATCATATTCTCAGCCCCCACACTGGGCTTCATGCTGTCTAATCCAATTAGCACGACTCTTAAGTAATTAACAAGAGTATATAAACTAATTAGTTTGTGCCTTCACTCGTAACATGAGTCTCCACTAATTAACGAGTACAGAATAATTTCTGTACGAGTCTTAAGGAAGCAATGTAGAAGAGTAATAAACTCGTCACACAATGCCGCCTCTCACAAACACAAGGTCAGTGTACAAACCTTCCTGACCCTCCACATGAAGTACCACAAGGTATCCCACAAGGCGGACATCCCTCTCCATTATCTGACCACCACACCGGCCGTCTCATTGTCCATCACGTAAACTGCCCCGCCCCCCTTACTCTTCAAACCGAGTATTCTACTTCCCCCATTCACTTCAACAAACATTTCAAGGTTCAGAACACCTGTGTCCGCCAGTAAGAACTATATCCACTGTTAATTTCCATCTGGTAACGAATGACAATGTTACGAGCTCATATATTAGGCTTTGATCACTACTTAGAGGTCATCATAAACCCCTGCTGAAAGACAGACCTCATACACACTCCTGCTGAAAGACGACCTCATACACACCCTGCTAGATGACGACCCCATACACACCCTAGATGACGACCCCATACACACCTGCTAGATGACGACCCCCATACACACCTGCTAGATGACGACCATAACACACCTGCAGATGACGACCCCACACACCTGCTAGATGACGACCCCCATACACACCTGCTAGATGACGACCCCCATACACCCACAATGCCATCTAATATTCATTTCTTTACCTCCAACTTTAGAAACAAAGGCTGCCACACGGCCAAGCACCACCGCGTGCCTCGGGTGTGTGGTGGTGAACCAAATGGGTCGTCGGAAAGAAGGGAGGAATGTGCATAAAAAAATGACGTGAGGGAACCTGTCCTAGGTAATGGTTACGGCTGAGAGAGAGAGAGAGAGAGAGAGAGAGAGAGAGAGAGAGAGAGAGAGAGAGCACACATCATCGAGGAGTCAGTCTAAACAAACACCACCACAAAATAAATAGTAAACCCTTCACAAAACTCTCCTGTAATTCCCAATCAAAGTTTCGAGTTTTCTCTTAAGTTGTTTTCTTTACAGGCCGACAGACAGAGGGAGAACTCAAGAATGCTATTTACCATTCTATATTCACCTGGCTCACTGGTCTGGTCTGAAGAGCTAACCTCACCTGCGTCGGACCAATGAACCCTCGAACCATTGAATCTTCAGACCAATGAACCCTCGAACCCACTGAACCCTTGGGTCACTGAATCAACACGACATCAATGTTCACTGGACAACCAACACAGCGTCAACAGGAAACAACATCTAGTCTCTTAAGATTCGTGGGGGATTCTCCAAGGGGAGGAAAGGAAGAGGGAGGGGGGAAGGAAGAGGCAGGGGGGAGGGAAGAGGCAGGGGGGAGGGAAGAGGGGCAGGGGAGGGGAAGAGGAGGGGGGAAGGGAAGAGGCAGGGGAGGGAAGAGGCAGGGGGAGGGAAGAGGCAGGGGAAAGAAAGAGGGAGAAAAGGTTGAATCCTGCGTTAAGTGACCCCGACGTTCACAACAACAGTCATGTAGCAAGACGTGTTCATGACCTGTAATATAAATGACTAATTGCTGCTTGATGCCTTAAACATTCTTTCCTCGTATCAAAGGGGCAGGGGAGGGGGGAGAGGGTGGGGAGAGGAGAGGGAAGGGAGAGGAGGGGAGAGGGAGGGGAGAGGGTGGGGAGAGGGAGGGAGAGCGAAGGACGAGGGAGCGGGGGAGAGGAAGGGAAGGTTTGTTTCTCACCCTCAGCTCATTTGTTTTTATATAAGTTAGTATATTAATATCACACATCTATTAATTAAAATACTGTACACATATATAATTCCAATCATTTAAAGAGCCAAGGCTATGAAAGATCTATTTATAAGAGTGTCCTTACTAAATATAGTTAATTACTCGTAGGTTTTTTTTTAATATGGTAATTAATGTCCACCTTGTAGTACTGTAGTCTCCCACCCGCTGTAGGAGTCTTATTAACCAGACCAACAGGACGCGGGGTGTAGACTCGTCAATCTAGGCTATGTTAAGATGAAATCACACACACACACACACACACACACACACCAAATGCTTGAAGGAGGAAAAAATGCTAGGGGGTAAACCAAACCATACCTTGGATGTGGAAGGAGGAAGAGAAGGAATAGGAGGAGAGAGAGGGAGAGAAGGAGGAAGGACAGGAGGAGGAGGAGGTCTCACAATACTGCACCACCTATCCTGAAGCGGCTGGACCCATCAGTAAATAAGATTATACAGAAAATGTTCCTGCCTGCTCCCACCACTCAGCCAGCACAGTGTCTCAGGGAGCAGGAGGCGGGAGGGAGGGAGGCAGGGGAGGGTGGCAGGGGCACTTGAGGGAGATTGGCAGGGGAGCAAGCAGGGAGGCAGGGGAGAATTAGCACAGAACCAGCAAGAGAGTGCTTGGGACATTTTTCTGGGATTCCCTAGATATCTGGGAAGGAGACAGCCAGTCAGCACGTAGACCTAACTCCTCACAGCCGATATAAATAACACCTATATCCATTCATCCAATCTTTCCAATCACCCATCCATCCAATCTTCCAACCATCTATCCAATCAATCATCCATACAGTCATAAAGGCCCCCATCCAACTATCAATCGACCAAACCACTCTCTTCAATTCACCAAGTCAGCCACCTATTCACCCAACTCGACCATTCATCTACTCACCCACTCAACCATTCATTCAACCAACAAGCCAAAACTCGTCGACTCATCTATCCGACATTGAACTGCCAAGACGTATTCACCCAATAAAATGAATTTACTTATCCACTCACCCATCAACATTCCTCCTACGCAACAACCTATTTAATTTACCTATCTATCCACCTAATCTTAGCCTCACTCATCCATTCACCCACCTTCAGCCCCATTCATCCACACCTACCCTCAGCCCCACCCACCCACCCACTCTCAGCCCCACCCATCCACCGTTCTATAAGCAGTTGCCAAAATCGTGAGGGCGTCCTGACATGAGCCGGGCACATAACCTTGGATCACTCGCCCGGCTGAAAATACGTGTGGAATACATTTACTGGAGGTGGGCACAAAAAAAAAGGCGGGGGTGGGAGAGGGAGGCAGGGGGGGGTACAAGGAGCACGAGGGCATGGGGTGGTGTGGGTATGAGAGGTGGAGGCACGAGGGTTGTGTGAGCATGAAGGAGGGAAAGGTGGTGTGGGTACGAGAGGGGAGGGAGGGAGGTGGTGTGTGGGCAGGAGAGAGGGAGGGGTGGGTACGAGAGGGGGGGGGGAGGGTGGTGTGGGATGAGAGGGAGGGAGGGGTGGTGGGTACGAGAGGGGAGGGGAGGGTGGTGTGGGTACGAGAGGGAGGGAGGGTGGTGTGGGTGGCAAGAGAGGAGGGAGGGTGGTGTGGGGCGAGAGGGGGGGGTAGGAGGAGGGAAAGGGGGAGGGGTATAAGAGGGGGAGGGAGGGTGGGCACGACGATTGTGTAGGCATGAAGGATACAAATACATATGAAGTAACCCCATGATACCAGCACCCATGACGTCACCTTATGATACCAGCACTCATGACGTCACCTTATGATACCAGCACTCAGACGTCACCCTATAATACCAACAACCTTTAAGTCACCCCATGATACCAACACTCATGATGTCACCCCATAATACCAACAACCTTTAAGTCACCCCATGATACCAGCACTCACGACGTCACCCCATAATACCAACACTCATGATGTCACCCCATAATACTAAAGCACCCCATGACATCACCCCCACATCAATCCAACCTCCATGACACACCACCCCACCAGCCCCTCACCAAACAACATTCAAATCACACACTACAAAACTTCACTCGATTTCTCATGCAATATGTTGTTGTAGCAATGACCTGCAGACACAACATACCACACGTCGCAGCTCAAATAACAAGGTACACAGTTATAACACAGCGCCTCTACTCGAATACACTACGGCTTTGGGAGAGAGCTATAAAGCCACCTCACTGTAATTATGGAGATACAGAATCATACAGAAATGAATACAGTAACAAGGCGTGGCCACTACAGACTATAGATATCAAACTGTAAGATGACTTTGTTATAAACATTTATATTCATAACACGAGCGGCGGTGTTTTCAGTTGTGTTTACCTAATATTAAACAGCGAGTGAGTCAATGCACAGACACACACACACACACACTTTCCTCACCTGACTTTTAATTACCTTTTTGGGAAGAAGGGGAAGGAGGGGGGGCATCTACCTGGAGTTGATGCAAATAATAATAAAAAAAATACAATATAATATAATAAACTGTCTGACTGTGTTTTAAGGAGCGTGTGTTGAGTAGTGTGAGTCAGGTTGGGAACAGTGTGGCGTCTACCGGCTTGGCTCTGTTGACTAACCTAACCTGCGACCAATACAACGACACCCAGCTATTGTTTATCTCAGCAACCTTATATGTGACCTATACGACTTGCTGCAAAGTCCTTCACTGATCCGTCTATATTATCCACGTAACTCATCCATCTTGTTATATTCTTCTCATAACTCATCCATCTTGCTATATTCTCCCAACTCATCCATCTGGCTATATTGTCACAACTCATCCAACCAATAGCTACCGTCTCAACTAATCCTTCTTCTTAGTCGTGTTGTAGTTGAGATACTGCACAAAACCTCCAACACTATGGATGCACGACCCCCCACACAATGATACATATAAACTGTTTAAAAAAAATTATTGGGGGAGGGGCCATTAACTAGTTCCAGACCTTTTTGGCATTTGGAGATATTTCACCAGGAGATTCGTCAGTCAGCTCAGTGGCCAATCCAGGTGACTGAACCTGCTGATCTAGTTTTACCACAACAGTACACAGGTCGTGGAGTATACTGCATGCAACATGACCCCATCCCCCAAGTATACTGTGTGAGTGCGAGGCGTGAGTGGTGAGTGCGTGAGTGAGTGAGTGCGTGAATGTGTGTGAAAAGACCCCAAGTACGGTCCATACAAGGGTTTCAATCAATTTTGTTTATATATACCGTATGTTCAAAGATACAGGATCACCTTAAGATTCATCACCCTACTTTATTTCACCCATACTAACGCTTACCCAAACCCACCCAGGGAGCGGTAGGATACACTGTTTAATGGCAGGGATATAACAAGAAGCTGTGACCGTCAGCTTGTGTGGTAACGAGGACTATGATACGGTTCATCCCGCCCGATAAACACCTGATACGTGTGGTGATAACTTGACACATCCTGATGATATTAACAAACATCCTGAAACGCGTTAACAACCTTAGTTTACTGATCTTCAAACTTAATCATTAAACACGTGCCAGCGCCCAGATACATATGTAAATTTACTGATATGTTACTTAGCCCAGAATATGTAAACTTACTGACATGTGTTACTTAGCGACCAGACACATATGTAAACTTACTGACATGTGTTACTTAGCGCCTAGACACATATGTAAACTTATTATTAAAACGTCTTAGAACCCGTCCACATGTAAACATACTACCACGTGTTAGCACTACCGGACACATGTAAACAATCCGGAAACGTGGAGGCGAGGCGAGGCAGTGCACCAGGTGGACACATATGTGCTCTGCCACCACCTGCACCACCGGATGTGACGTCACAATCTTCATCAAGCCGGGACAATACCCTGCCCCACTATCTCCCCCTCTTCCTCCAACACCAAAAACAACCACCGCTCACACACACACTACCACCATCACCACCCCCACACACTACCACCATCACCACCCCCCACACACACACTACCACCATCACCACCCCACACACTAACCACCATCACCACCCCCCCACACACACTACCACCATCACCACCCTTCACACACACCACCACCATCACCACCCCACACACACCACCACCCCTTCACACACACACTCACCACCATCACCCCACCACACACACCACCATCACCACCCCACACACACCACCACCATCACCACCTTCACACACACCACCACCATCACCACCCCACACACACTACCACCATCACCACCCCTTCACACACACCCCTACCACCATCACCACCCCACACACCACCACCATCACCACCTCACACACACCACCACCATCACCACCCCACACACCTCACCACCATCACCACCCCACACACCACCACCCTTCACACACCACCACCATCACCACCCTTCCACACCACCACCACCATCACCAACCTTCACACACCACACCACCACCACCCCCTCACACACCACCACCATCACCACCCCTCTCACACACCACCACCACTCACCCCCACACACCACCACCCCACACACCACCACCCATCACACACTACCACCATCACCACCCTTCACACACCACCACCATCACCACCCCACACACCACCACCATCACCACCCCACACTCACCACCACCTCACACCACCACCATCACCACCGCTCACGACACACTACCACCATCACCGCCTTCACACACCACCACCATCACCACCTCTCACACACCACCACCATCACCACCCTCACACACTACCACCATCACCACCTTCACACACTACCACCATCACCACCCTCACACCACCACCACCACACACCACCACTACCACCATCACCACCCTTCACACACCACCACCCATCACCCTTCACACACCACCACCACCACCCCACACACCACCACCACACACCACCACTCCACACCATCACCACCCCTCACACACACCACCACCCACCACCACCCCCCACACACACCACCACCATCACCGCCCCTCACACACTACCACCATCACCCCCTCACACACCACCACCATCACCACCCCCACACCACCACCATCACCACCCCACCACACTACCACCATCACCACCCCACACACACACCACCACCACACCTTACACCACCACCCACTACCCTCACACACACTACCACTACCACCATCACACACTACCACCATCACCACCCTCACACACACACTACCACCATCACCACCCTTCACACACTACCACCACCATCACCCTACCAGGTAAATGCATGGCTATCTCGACCTCATTAACCTGTCCAGCCCCACCCTCCCTGCACAGGTGGATTATAACCAAATTTTAACAACTCACGAACAACTACCAAACTTATAATGAAATGCCCCGTGAATTACTAACTTCTCTTCCCTCCATCACCAAATTCTTCACAATTAATTAAGGATGGTATTATTAGTGAGATCGTCTGGTGGTGATGTGGTTGTTGGTGGTGTGGTGATGTGGTTGTGTGGTGGTGATGTGGTTGTGCGGTGTGGTGGTGATGATGCTGTGTATGGTGGTGGTGATTTGTGAGAGACACACACACAGGCAGCAGCACCTGAAGCAAAGGATCAATATAGAGGCTAGGCAACACACCCACCCAGAGTGTAGTGTAGTGTGTGTGTCTCATCTCCTCCAACACCATTTGCACAACGCCATCACCACCTGCACCACACCATCGCCACCTGCACCACGCCATTACCACTTGCACCACATCATTACCACCCGCACCACATCACCACCACCATTGCCTGCAACACCTCATCACCACTACTACCTGCAACAATTACCACTATAACTACCTACAATAATTAAGCACCACATGATCACCAACAACAATTAATAACCCGAAACACGTCACCACAACACGCGCCACACCTACCAGCCTCACTAATTACCATCTTAAACCACAACTATTGAAGGTCACCACCTGATCCCTCACTGAAATTACCCGGGATCACATGACGTAATCTATGGCACAACCTCGCCTCCCCCCCAGTCTACAGCCTGTATATATGCATGAAATCCCTAATGGACACTATTCATTCCATCACTTGGCTATGGAAAAAACAGAAGCAGTAATACCTCCCTTCCCCACTAGCCGGAGCCACGTCAAATGAAGGCTGGCTAAAAGTGGCTATTGGACAACATCCCCCCCTTTCACTGTCCAAACGTTGCTAGGTAGTCTTTTAGAACTATCGTGGCTGGCGATGTTGCAGTGAGTCAACATCGGCCTTCACTGCTGGTGGCTCCGGCTACTGGGGGGGTGAGGCAACTACTACGCCTAACTGGGCATATTTGATATAACATAATACAAAAGTAGAATTAGCAAGGAGTAAGAGCACAAAGTATTTAGCTCCAAATTACTGATGATTCTTACTAGGGTTGGGAATGGGTTGTTCTTATAGCAACAAGTAAGTGATCTTATGGGCTGGATGCGGTTGTGGTGTCGAACAGTCGCGGACGGGGGATCTCAGGCGGTAGATGGTGTACAGTAGCTTCGTCCTAAACTGACAGATAAACCATGGTGATGATCAGAGTTGAGAGGAACAGTATACTGAGCGTCTCTTGATACTGTGGTGTAAGAGAGAGAGAGAGAGAGAGAGAGAGAATAGTCCTGCCTGCCTTCTTCTGTCCTCTTTCTGGGAGTCATGTTTTATACCAGATAAGGAAGAAAGTGTGTGTGTGTGTGTGTGTGTGTGTGTGTGTGTGTGTGTGTGTGTGTGTGTGTGTGTGTGATGTTACAATATAGCCAGATTAAATAACTATAGGACAAAACGGACGCAAATCAACATATTAGTTCAATCTCAGTCAAACTAGTTAAATCCATCCCCTCAACATCCGTAACTCTCCTTCCCCCGGCAGACTTAGCATAACAATGTAAACTAGTTAATCAAAGACGCTTAGAAATAAAGAGAACCACACGTCGTATAAACCGACAGCTAAATTAATTTAAAGTAAGGAACAAATACCCTTTAAAACTACACATTTTGGGCCAGTGAATCAAGAGACAGCTGGATAAGCATTAGGCAGATTAAAAAACATTCATAACATAACGAAATGAAATCCTCGCATTGGCTGTCTACGACCCTCGCTCCACATGACTCAAAAGAACAGGCACAGTTATAATAAGAATTTAGAAACAAAAATGCCACAAAAAACGTAATAAATCCATTTAAAAACGTGTTATTACAGATAGCAAGCGTGTGTGGTAGCCTACGGGGGATGATTTATAAGTACACGTAATACGCCATTTACGATGACCTTCTTGCCCTGGTCTTTTTCAGCAATATCGCCTTTAACACATGGAATTCTGCACTTTTCGAAGCTTTGTTGGAGTCTCGAAACAAGTTTCCTGGTGGGAATTATTAGTTAGTGCTGTACTCAAAATATCGAAACTTCGAGATCTCTCCAGAGCTTCAAAAGGGTGGTATTCCTGAAACAAGATCAGGGCAAGAAGGTCATCGTAAACGGCTTCGTACACCCCATGACTGTTTTTGCAATTGGCCCTTTACGTGTGCCTGGGAGCTTGTGTGACCTAGTTAGTGGGAATATGGATATACGTCCTTGTTCATTAGACCTAATACGGGTGGCTTCTGTGTACACCACCAGTTCATTCACAACTGACGGCCTCTTGTGTCCCGTACCGCGAGAGATTATTCCCATTGGCTGCTTAGCTTATCAACAGCGCCTCACCAAGCTGGGTTAAAAAAATTATTAGGCTATTACAGCCATACCCTTATGTAGCCTACTATTTTTTTTTTATTTCTTAGTATAAGGACAGGGATTTTTGAGGAAGATATTTAGATCTCTATTTCTGCAAGAGCCGGACATGTCATGGCCAGCGTACACAATACACAACGTCCGCAAACACGAGGCCGCCACAGTAGGCCACGCATGCGCAGTGAGCCTCACCATCCCACACGAAAAAACCCCCACAAAATAGTTAACTAGCTTTGGTTAAGTTAGATCCGGCTGGTTAGTGAAGTTAAATTGGGAATAATCTGGCTCATTCGTGTTTGTTGGCATTAATTGTTACAGTGTTGACAAGTTATAGTACACGTCAAGTTTAAAAAATAATAACCAGTAACGGTTAAAATATGAAGCTTGAATCGTAACTATAATTACAAGGTTACTGAAATGTATCGAAGTTCTGAAGTTTAACTAATGTAGCCAAAATAACTGGATGTGAGTCTCAGTGGGTCAGGTACTCGTCAGCTCGTGTTCACCTGACACACCTGTACGGACAAGTAACTTTCCCTTATTTACTTGTCCAACTGGTCAGGTGACTTTCCCCTTTGTACTCCTACGCCTGGACAAGAGAAAATTCAATTGTAAAAAATAAAATGTGAGGGAAAATCAGAAATATCTCGGTCTACACAGATAAATGGTGTTGTCTATATCTGGTATAATTTAAATAAACAACCTAACAAAATATTCAACACGGTTAGTGAAATACAAATATAAGTATTATGAGTACAACTGGCTTTAAAAATTGTCCATCCTTGACTGGCGTCCTCCTAACAAATGACAAGTATAACGTTCACTGAAATACGCAATACAAAACAATGGGACTCTAATGTGACAAGAGAATGATCAAAATATCGGACTGTTATAAGAACATAAGAAAATAAGGAGTCTGCAATAGGCTGGTTGGCCTGTGCATGGCAGCTCCTGTCGAGAGTTACTACCACTCTCTATCATCCATGAATCTATCCAGCCTCCTTTTAAAACTTTCCAGAGTTCTCGCACTTACTACAAAGTTGCTAAGCTTGTTCCACTCGTCCACCACCCTATTTGTGAACCAGTTTCTTCCTATCTCCCTCCTTATCTTATCCAACTTGAATCCGTTGCCCCGAGTCCTATCCTGCTCGGATATTATAAGAACTTTATCTATATCCCCTTTATTGATTCCTTTCACCCACTTAAATACTTCTATCATATCTCCCCGCACTCTTCGTCTTCCTAGGGAATGCAAGTTAAGTTTCTTTAACCTATCCTGATATGGAAGGTTTCTAAGTCCCGGAATCATTTTTGCCATTCTTCGCTGCACCGACTCTAGTGAATTTATATCCATTCTATAATAGGGGCACCAGAAGGCATAATCGAGGTGCGGCCTGACTAGCGCAAGATATAGTTGCAATAAGACCTCTGCACTCTTGTTACTATTACACTTCTAGATATAAAAACCCAATACTCTGTTTGCCTTATTTCGAACATTAACGCACTGTTTTCTAGGCCGTAGGTCCGGGCTTACAAGTACCCCTAGGTCTCTTTCACAAGTCGACTTCTCTAGGTTGATGTTGTTAAGGCTGTATACATTGACAGTATTTGTTCTTCCAATATTAAGTACGCTGCACTTGCTGGTGTTGAATTTCATTTGCCATTTTTCAGACCACCCCTGCAGTTTATTTAGATCCTCCTGTAATGCATTTGCATCCTGCCCTGAATTAATTTGCCGCCTATTTTGGTGTCATCCGCAACTTGCTTATGTCACTGCTGATCCCAGTATCTAGATCGTTTATGTAGATTATGAACAAGAGTGGGCCTAGTACTGACCCCTGGGGAACCCCACTGGTTACACGGCCCCACTCAGACTTAACACCATCTACGCTGACCCTCTGCGTTCTATCGGTGAGCCATGATTTTATCCAATTTAAAACTTTCCCCTCGATACCATGAGCCTTAATTTTTCTCAGAAGCCTCTGATGCGGTACTCTGTCAAATGCTTTGCTAAAGTCTAAGTAAATAACATCGTAATTTTCGTCATTATCTACTACCTCGAAGACTTTCCTAAAAACGTTAGCAGATTTGTTAGACAAGATTTTCCCTTTGTAAACCCATGTTGAGAGTCGTAGATTAATTTGCTTTTCTCTAGATGCGATCGGATGCTATCTGCTATAATTGATTCAAGAAATTTCCCCACTACTGACGTCAAACTGATCGGCCGGTAATTTGACGCTGATGCTCTGTCTCCCTTTTTGAATATGGGTACTACATTTGCCTGTTTCCACAAGTCTGGCACAACTCCAGTGTCTAATGATTTTGTAAATAAGTTTACGAGGGGTCCGCTAATCTGTTCCCTACACTCTTTCAAGACTCGAGGGAAAATTTCATCCGGCCCTGGGGATTTTGTTTTCTTTAGTTTATTTATCTTCTTAAGAACATCCTCTTTTCTGATAGTGATATTCTTTAATTTCTCTTCTTCCTTTCCCTTAAATATCAGTTCCACCTCTGGAATTTCATCGCAAATTTCTTCTGTGAAAACTGATAAGAAGTAGCTGTTCAATGCTTTGCTTATTTCTTCACTGCCATTTATCACTTCTCCCCTCCCTGACTTTAAAGGCCCAACTTTGTCCTTGACCTTTGTCCTATATACCTGGAAAAATCCCTTGGGATTCGCCTTGGATTCTCTTGCTATTTTGATTTCATAGTCTCTCTTTGCTTTCCTTACATTTTTCTTAACATTCCTAGATAGTTCATTATACCTATTTCTGAGCTGCTCCTCCCCTCCCTTTAATTTCTTATATATTCCTTTCTTTATTCCTATGTCATGTTTAAGTTTTCTGGTCATCCACCTTGGCTCATTCTTATTTGACCTAATTTTTCTGTATGGTATATTTTGTTCTTGTGCTTTATGTAGTATACTAGTGAATATATTATAGTCATGATCAATTGTTGTGTCATCTATGACCTCACCCCTTCCTACTGGGGACTGACGTGACTGTTCCCAGGTGACCTCACCTAGGTACCTTCTTAACCCCTGATAATCCGCCAACCGAAAGTTTGGGACTCTGACCATATTGTCATTGTTTTTCGTTTCCCAATTTAGGGTGAACCTGATTTCTCTGTGATCACTGTTACCTAGTTCTTCCCCTACTGTGATATCTCTGATAATATTTTCTTTATTTGTTAATACTAGGTCTAATATATTGTCACCTCTAGTAGGTTCTGTAATTAGTTGTTTCAAAAAATTGTCCTGTACTGCGTCTAGGAAGTCTTCAGATTCATAGTCGCCTACAATGTTGTCCCAGTCAATATTTCTGAAGTTGAAATCCCCCATAATGCATAGGTTGTTATATTTTGCTGCCCTACTCATTTCCTGCCATATGGGCTGAGCTGCTTCTTTGCCAAGACTTGGGGGCCTGTAAATCACTCCCATAATTAGTTTTTCTCTTCCTTCCGTGATTTCTACCCACACAGACTCGGTTCCTATTTCACCCTTTATTGAATTATTAATACAACATTTTAATGTATCCTTGACGAAGAGTGCGACCCCTCCCCCCTTCCTACCTTCCCTGTCTTTGTGAAAAAGGTTGTACCCTTCTATGTGGTACTCTGATAAAAAAATTTTGCTCGCCAGATTCATCCAAGTTTCGGTGATTGCTATGACGTCTACATTCTCGGTACATACAACCGCTCTCAGCAAGTCTATTTTATTTCTAACGCTCCTACTGTTTGTATAGTATACATTTAAACCTACCCTTCCCTGGTCCTGTTTTACCCCTTGTCCTGAGCAACTAATTTTACTTCCCAGGACCTGCTTGTTTTTTGACTCCCACTTTCCCCGACCTCTCTCTACTGGCGAAACCCCCCCTTCGGAGTGACAATTTCACGCTCCAGGGATGCAGACAACGTCTTTACCCCCTCACGAGACAAGTGTACTCCGTCGCGACTGTACAGGTAGTCGTTGCCATAGAATCGTTGCCAGTTATCAATGAATGCCCAACCATTGTTTGCACAATGTTTTTCCAGTCGGCAATTTATAGCAATTGCCCTGGACAGCCATTCACGACCAACCCCTCTTCTAGGCAAGACACCACATACTATCGGGATCCCTCCCCTATCTCTAATCTTCCCCAGCGCCTCCCTTTACCTCTTGAAAAGTTCCTCACTCCTAACCTTACCTATGTTGTTTCCTCTCACACTAAGGCACACTACTGGATTGGTACCCTCCCCTGACAAAACCCTATCTATCCTCTCAGCTACATGCCCTATCCCAGCCCCAGGAAAACACACCCTAGTCCTACGAATCTGACACATCATACGCTTAAAAAAATGTCTAGCGTGACTATCAAATGTATTACGCCAAAAATACTCAGGGTATACGCAGAGTGTTAGACGGTGGAGCGTGTACGAGCGTGTCCAAGTCCTTCAACATTTCAACTAACAAAGGAGAAGTTTGCTGTGTGGCCAAACATACGTTAAACTCCCATTATGTTCCGACGTAGCGAACGAGCGGGTCTTCCACGCCCTTTGCCTCACTTGTTCCTGTTCCGCAAGGCAGCCCAAGCGATAGCGAATGCACTTTTTTTTGTGGGTGTGTGAAAGCGAAGAAATAAGAGTAGTTTGGATGAGGAGAGCGTGAGGACGACAACCTGAAAAGAGAGAGAGAGAGAGAGAGAGAGAGAGAGAGAGAGAGCGTGAAAAAAAGTTGAATATGTGAACCGGAAGAGGTATCTGGAGAGGCGTGGTATTCCAAGCTTCAGGAATAATTAACACCGTATGAGAGAGAAGTACTAATTAATAAGTCAATAACAGTTACAGTGGTGGCAATATGGCGATAGAGGGAGGGCGGGGGGGGAGGGGGGGGGGGATAGCCTCGCTGGTTCACCTTGTAATGGGAGTTAAACGTCCAGTCATGTCGACACTAATTCCAATCCCCAGAAGCAACAACATTAACACTGATTTCTTACATACATTTATTCATGAACATTATGTAACGCTTTGGCCCTACATACGAAGGCATGCGGGTTATTACTTACTGAAATTAAGAAGACTATATCGACCTCAAAATACACGTGGGTCTAAAAAAAATATTAAATATCTTACATACCGATACACAGGCCTATAAGAGACGCGCCATATCCTGACATTTCCTACATAAGCCTACCAAAAAAAAGGAGCCTGAAATTCGAGATGAAAGCTAACTGAGAATACTGTACCTGTTTTTGCTGCAAGCTCGACCAGCAGGTTTCTGGATGTATTCAACGATGAGGTTGCAAGATCGTCTAGCAGATGCCCCCTGACCTTCCAAGTATGTAGGAACTGATTCGTCATCTTCCAAATATGTTAACAGATCTCTTTCTTTTTTGTTGCAGTGAACACTTTTAATATTAAATAAATCCAAGATGATCATCACGCCTGTAAAACTCGAATGATGCTCCTTTACGACCCAAGGCCCCGGACTCTCAAAGCATAGTGTGGTATATAGTCCTCGTAATCAGAGACTTAAAAAGAGCACAAAAATAACATCCATGAAACTAACCATAACCGAACTACATTACGACGCACGTCCTGGATCCTTAATGACCTGTAGCTACGTTGAATTTTCCTTGTAACTGCAGGTGTGTATGAAAGCATCTAACTGGACGATTTAATCTAACACTACAAATTAACACCTTCACCATGGCATTAAAACTACACTAAGATTTGACCGAAGCCAATATACGTTCACTTACCAGCAAGGAAACCAAGGCTCCTGTTTTCTCTGGATAAATTCAATTAGTATCAAATCGTACAAAACCGTTTTAAATCCGGGACCTGAGCTCTCCGACACAACCTTCGTTTTAACAATAAACTATTAACTTGATCCGAGGCCGGTGTATAAAGTTTTCCTTAAGCCCATCTTCGGCACAGCCCACACGTAAGCATTAACCGTGAACTTGAATGTAACCTAGCCTGCTCTCAAGTTAACTAACCTTGATCAGTTCTCAAGTTAAGTTTTTATTCAAAATCCCAAATGATAACACAAATAAACCAACGAAGACTAAGCTGAAGATGCTACCCAAAAGCTTAAATAATGTCAACACCAGATAGCATTATTATTCCTTTCCACTCGTAACACCAAGTACCGTAGCTATGTGTTACGATCCTACTCTGGCGTGGGGGTGAATCAAAGGGTAATACAAACCTTAGAGAAAGGCAACATTCAGTATTGGTTATTTGCTCAGGAGGTAACAGGGTCTTTTCACTCCTCACACCCGACTCATAACGCCCGCACATGTACAGTAGATAACATACATAAAAAAATGGTACTAAATAAACAATAAAAAAAAACGATATATAATCCGAGTCGTGTACGTCGGTCTCCTACCACTGAGCATGAAATATGACCTGTCTTGCCGCGAAAGGAAAAAAAATTAGCCATTAACTCGGTGTTGCAGGCAGTAAACATTATATAATACACGCGACACGAAATTATGAACGCTCACAGTATCGATTCCAACGCGCATGAGTAAATGAAACGACGCTTTACGATGAGTCAAAATATGGTGTCCTTAAGCTGTCACATCCTTAAAAAGAAAAAGCCAAATATGAGAGCTGTGGTAAACAAAAGCTATCATAACAGCACAACTACATCACCATGGTTCGGATTTACAATTCCTTATTTCGTGTTAGTTTAAATGATCTTGTTATGGCAGTCTCGCAGTGGCCCAAGTCACGCAGTTAGGTAGACAGACGTGTTCTTGTGATTTCAATTACTTAAAAAATCGACTTAAAAACCCTTTGAGTCTGTTTCTAGGAGTTACATAAAATTCGTAAGTTATCACAAATATACTGCACACAGCATCTCATTATCACTACCACCAAGATAACGGTCTCTACGTCTCTAAATCACCAAATTCCAACGTATTACGCACCACAAAGGGCAGCCCACCCCATTATCACCAGCACTCGAGACAGGAATACAATTATCACTAAGCCCCTGGATACCAAGCCTCGCAATCAGAAGGTTCTAGACACTACACCTCAGTCATTAATACCTACAGTAAGGCACTACGTCGCGCCCAACACCCTGAGCATCACACCTCCCTTTCACCACGAAACTGACAACAACGCCTCACTCACCACGACCTAATTAGTCACGCGCATCACCAAGACAAAAGCGATAACACTTATCAATAAGACCCTCGGCACTACAGGCACTTCAGTACCTACTATCACCAAGACCCAGAACTCCCATCACGATACGATCGAAACTACACACACAGCCTATCACCAAGACCATGGCCGCTAAAACCTCACCATTACCACGAAACTATACATTATACAGTATACCACCCTTGTTACTTCATCTATCACCAAGAAACTGGACTGTGCATCTCAGTACAGCTTACCACGCTTATGGTCACTCCTCCAACCACCAAGACGTTACATAAGAATGGAGGAAACTGCAGCGGGCCTATTGGCCCATACTGGGTAGTTCCATCTACACCCAGCCCCTATTGCTCATATATCCATCCAACCTATGTTTGAAGCTATCCAGCGTATTCGAGTTAATGGTGATATTTGGTAACTTGTTCCACTCGTCCACCACTCTATTTCCAAACCAATGTTTACCTATTTCGAGCCTAAATTTAAATTTGTCTAATTTAAAACCATTCTTACGAGTTCGCTCCTGGTTGGATAGTTTGAGTACCTTTGTAATGTCACACCGTATCACCAAAACATCACACCAGCGCCCCGTGCACCCCAGTTCCCTCTCTGCACCTCGCAGGACTTTGTTGACAACAACGAAGCAAAATATTACCAACACGTAAGCTGACCGTGAAAACTTACAAGACCTTATATGGGGAATTATACTACGCACCGCTGACATGAGAGAGAGAGAGAGAGAGAGAGAGAGACTTTATAAACTAAATTTAAATGTCAGAATAAAATAACAGAGCTGAAAGAAACTGCGACATTCCAAACACTGAAACAAAGGAATAATCAGCCTAGCAATAAATTCAAATTAATACTGGGCAAATCCAATAAAACACATTTTACGATGCACATTAAAAGATACACATAAGGCGAGCCACTGAGCAACGGGGTTTAAGTACTAGCTAGGTCTTGGGTTCGACACTGTAGCACAAAATCAACCAAGTCCACGATAATAGCATCAACAAATGTATGGCTCACTATCCAACCGCAATTCACACCCTATAATGGAAAATAAGGCCTTAACGTAGCAATCACACACATTATAATCATAACAATCAGATATCAACTCCTATGTAGTACATGATTAGAAGACGCATATTCATTCCTTCCTATATCAAATAATTGTCCAGTGCTGTGCCTGCAATACTGTATAAACTGCCAGGTTTGGTCATTACCGTGGGAGAGATTATCAACTTATGTCATCTGCTGGATCTTGTCACTCATGGAGTTAAAATTTTGCAATCTTGGCAAGTTGTGCTTACGTTGCATATCATATTATGAGAATCGTTGGCCAGCCAGAGTGAATGACGGGAGAAATACGCTACAGTAGTTACCATAAAATAAATTCATATTAATATATTCTACTTATAATTATTAGTTCAGAGCACTGTATGCAAGCACAGGTATTCCTACGTGATAATAAATAATCTAGATATAAAAAGCATTGTATCTAAAGACTTATCTGAGCTATGTCTAAGCCTGGGGGGCATGGTGAGATAACATACAGTAATGAAGTGCTCACAAATGTAATTACAAACACAGAATCAGGTAAAGCCATTGTCAGTCTTGAGTGAGTAGTATAGGGTATATAGTCAGTTAAGCAGTGTATGTTATCCCCGTGTGATGACAACAGTAATATAGGTGTGAATAAAAACGCGTCCGACACCTGCTCAAGGGAAGTCTAAGGCATGGAGACGCGAGAACACAGATGCTCTGCCACTACCACCTGCAGATTCTCCCCGACAGCGTCCCTCCATCCTACAGTCACCCACATACACTACCTCATCGTGATACACGTTCACAGTTGTTTCAAACTGGGGGATATGTTGGGAAATAACAGCCTCACCTCCTCCAACTCGTTGACTGTCTGCCTACAAAGAGGCATTTTGGAGACGAAGTTGCTGGTTGGCGGGGATGAGATGTCATCTTTGACTTCACTTATGTAGTCGTTAACCCTAATGAACTCCGGCATGGTGCCTGTCACAGGCAATCAGCCGCCTTTCACAAGAAAGATAGAATTCCACTGGAGCACAACTACCGCACGTCTACACTCTCTCACTGTCTCACCAACACTGGTGTAAGTGGTGTTGTGACGCAGAGGGCAGCGCGTGCAAACTGGGTGGTAACTCTGCCCTGCGCATGCGCCAGCCGCAGCCGCCAAACACAAACTTCCGCCATTGTTGAAGAAATTACATCTTTATTTAATCGTATTATGTTACTTAAGTAAGTTCATGACGAAGGCGTTTATGTCTATATCTTCATCTATTTGCGTAACCATAAAAGACACTAAATCAGACAGGCTAATGGCACATCACACATACGATACTCCGTAACTATAAATACACATTGATTTGCTCATTTATTATTAAATGATAACTATTAGTTGAATTTATTCAGTCCCTTTTAAGATAAATAAATCTATTTGTAACTATGTTAAGGATCTCTTACATTACCGCATGGAAATTATTGTCGAATGTTTTTCTCCCCTGATTACTAAGCACACATTTTTAATATACCTAAGAACATTACGTGTAGCTACATTTTTTTACAGCTAATGATGGAAGAGTCTGTGATGAGATTTCAGCCACCCTGCGCCAGGCGACAAAGAAAACTGTGATGGCGAAAAAGAACAACAGTATTGTTTACGGCTCCCGGTCACTTGGCCAACAGACGTTTGGCCGACGGACATTTGGCCGAATGGACAACTGGCCAAATATGTTGTTCTAAAAACAAAAACAAAGTCGAAGACTGGACTTGCACTACCTAACCTGACCTAACAAAATATATATATATATATATATATATATATATATATATATATATATATATATATATATATATATATATACTGTATATATGAACAAAATTAACAAATCTAACAGCAAAAATATACAAAAATATACAAAAAAAAACATTCGACAATTTATAGTAGTTATCCATATAATCCTGTGTTTTATAAAGCAAACACATTGCAAAGAAGAAAGAAAATAACAAACAAATTAAAAAGGCCCTATGTCCATTCCCCCAAATGTCCGTTCGGTCAAATGTCCGTCGGTGAAAAGTCCGTCGGCCAAATGTCCTTCGGCCATCTGTCCGGCCACGATTGTTTACATGTAAACATGTAGTTAAGGCACCAGCTCTACTATACCACAACATGGTAATTATTGATAAGTAGTATCTTACCCATAGTGTACACTTAAATCTGTCCTACTTACACGAGTATTTCTGATACTTCTGAAATACACTTAAGTGCAATCCTGGACGAAGGTTTCAGGCCAGATGTCTAGTTCCTTGCAAGGTATAACTTTATACCTTGGTCCCTTGATATCGTGTGAGACAACAGACGGTACTAACTCAAGCGGGTTACTGGGGCCACCACACACATACACCTCTGCAACTGTACAAGGTCTAAATTAGCCTAATACTTGTCTAAACGCGACGTCATAATACGCAATACTGACTTTACTTCAGTGTTAACATCGTGATATAATAAAATAAAAAGTTGTTGGATCACCTGAAGATTAGACATCCCAGTACATCCTAAGGCTACTGGGTGGGTTAAGTCAGGGTATTTATTCATCAAGGTTAAATAAGCTGGGGTGTCTAATCTTCAGGTGATCCAACAACTTTTTTTTGTTTATCATATCACGATATTAACACGTCTTAGTTACCTGACTGTAAACAACTTACATGATAGTTTCGCTTGTTTAATGTTAACAAATCATCTCAATTATCATAGACCACTTGTTTGTAGCTTCGTCGTCTTATCCTTTTTTTGTTGTCATTCGATCGTGTTTTTCTTATTCGTTCGGTCGGAGAGAGAGAGAGAGAGAGAGAGAGAGAGAGAGAGAGAGCCTAATGCTTATTCCATTACCATCCTACACCATATTGAGAATAACACTGTCGACGCCTAATACACAACCAGTAACTGTTCAGAACAATAGACAATATTAACATCTGCTACGTAGTTTTAAACAACGCAGTTCCCACAGTTCTTGAGAGGGAATTTACCATAAATTTATTCTTTAATCCAACTTACGTGTCCACACCTCGCAGTATTTATGGTAATATATAAAGTTTTGAAGATGGGTCCTCAACAGCTGCATTTAACTTCTAACCGACCACGGTGTTATGATAAAAACAGGTAAATGTGTCAATTACGGCCATCGTATTGCATTTTTACGCTTCTCGTTAAAATCAATATTTGCGAGAAAACTTGTGTGTGTGTGATGCAAACAATGATTCGTGAAACCTTTTTTTAATATTATTTACCTTATTTGTTATCGACATTGCGAAAAAGTTTACAAGAGCCACTTGGAAGAAAATATTACAAAGAAATGTTTTCTCGTCTAGCAACAGTGAAGCACCACTTAAAGAAGACGTTTTGAAAAGGAATATACTGTATGATGTAAGCCACCACAGCCCGCCCGCTACAGTATCGATTATTATGGAGCCAGAAGAAGAACTGGCTATACTGTACAAGCATAAAGCCTTCACAGTAAGTCACCCAAGTAAGGTCAGGACTGTATGACACGGGGGACTTGAAACAACATTGTCAATAAAACCACCTGGAGACATACTGCTATTAGTCTTTCAGGATTTGGTTGCCAATTACATATACTGTGCTGATATTACAGTATTTATCTGGAGGAAGGTGGCAGGTCTTTGTGTCAGATCTTCGTTCATTTGTGTCACAATAATCCGTACTTACTATGACAACATACTGTAAGTGCAAATAGTCCAATTGCTTTCTGTAGTCACTACTGCCCATCCAAAAGTGTGCCTCCCGTACGTAGTCAGTCCGTACGTAATACTGGGTGAGGAGGAGGCTGGGAGCGCGACCCACGGCAGAGGTGGTATGTTGGAGCGCCACACGAGAACAGGACCACATAACTATGAACGACTCCTTCGGCGCCTGAGTCTAGCGCCGCCGTCGACGGACAACTTGCAAGGGATTCTCCTCAAAAGAATTTAATTAACCTGGCTTTAAAATACTCTTAATTAAGAAGACTTTTGTAAATAACCGAGGACTAACAGCCCACAGCGCAGGTCCTGTACACATAAAATTTGTAAAGGTTAAAGTGAAAGTTTTATTGGGGATGAAACAGCTGGAAGCTGCCGGTGCTGCTGCCACCAGACCTTCTGCAGGCGACGATGACAGCGAGGAACAGCTCATAATGGTGGTGCAGCTGCCGGCCACACACACACGCTGAGGGCGACCTCTCAAGCCTTTTTCTTTTTTCATGAAGGTGTTACAGCGTCACTCTTCACGACAGATGGACCTCTTGGCCAGCTGCTGTTATTATTACCTTCTGAATGTTTATTGATCACTAGTAATTACCAACTTGAAATAAAAATATGTATAGAGATCTTGTACAGTAGTCCATCCACAAATTAGCCTCCCCGTATTAATATAGTCATAACAAATATCTAATACTAGTGTGCTAAATGTAATGTAACGTCTCTATTATATAGAACAAGACATTCCCCACACCAGTATACAAAGATGACTAGGTAATGGTTACTGTCGAACAACCCTTAAGAAAAAAACAAAATCCCTTATACACGAAAATCACCCATCAGTCACGTCAGAAAAGGCAGAAACTAGCTAGAATAAACAAACAGAATAAATTCAATAAAAAACAAAACAAAAGAGTTACACATAAACAAAGTCGGAGATATACGAGAAAACTTTTGATTACAGAAGCTCTCTCTCTCTCTCTCTCTCTCTCTCTCTCTCTCTCTCTCTCTCTCTCTCTCTCTCTCTCGTTTCTCTTCATCTATTTTTTTCTCAGAGTCAAGTTACGATTCACTCGAAGCAGAAGACATCGACCACCACCTGTGTAATAACCTGCCGCTCTAAACCTACACCTTTACGACACCATCCATCTCTAGGTTAAACAATACCACCACGAGCTGTAGTTCATGAGGAATTTATATCACCTTAAACGCCAGGCCCATCTTTACCCTTGGAATTACTGCTGCCAACTTACCCAATTGTACTAAATCGTGTTATCATGCCACTTTACCAAGATAACATACACGTGAGGTTGTCTTCTTTAGATAATGGGATATAATTCATGTGTGGTGGGAATTTTAATGTCTCAATAAAGTCTTGTTCCTTGATGTGTTACTGACTGGTCTTTTGGTACCTCACCTGCAATGATATCAGCTAATTGTTTAATATTGTTTGTATAGTTACACAATCTAAGTACATTGTATACCTGCAATGTCTATGTATATTGCATACTTGCATTGTTTATGCACAGTGTATACTTGCACTCTATGTATATTGCATACTTGCACTGTTTATGTATATTGTACTATCGTGGACAAAAGTTCGCTCCCTGTAGTGAAACTGAGACCCGGGAATGACTCACCGAACTGACTTACCCTGACTGTTATCTGGTGCGGGTGTGCTGTGCGGGTCGATACTGCTTCAGTTTGGGAAGGAGCGAACTTTTGTCCACGATAGTTCACCTGCACTATCTACGTATAATGTATTCCTGCACTGCCAGGTGTCTTTTTGTGCGAGGGAGGCGGGAGACGAGATACTGGGGGTGAGGAGGGAAGTGTATGTCAGTTGGGAGATATTACAATGTAGAATAACGCTCTGACAATACCGACGGGATTTTCTCAACTGAGTGTTACCGTCTAGCGATAGCCAGATGAAACTACTGTGGGAGGGCTGGATGTGCTATCGTTGTGACTCAACCTAACGGTAATACAATTGAGAAAGGAGTTCGAATTAACAACTTGGCATCCATTCTACACACTGAATTAGTTGCCATACTCACACCCATTAAATTTATTGAAATCACTGTCACTGACAGTCTCATCATCACTACTTGCCCTTGACACCATCAACTTAAGATGTCATGCGCTTGTCCCTGAAGCCAGACACAAATATGCATACCTTGTTGACCGGGGTGTCAAGATCAAACTGTTGTGGATCCCCTCTCACATAGGCCTCAAAGAACATAACAGAGTTGATGCCCTCGCCAAACTCGCGTCTAACAAAGACACCGTTGAATACAATTTGGGTCTGTCAAAAAAAAACCTTAGCTGTAATTAGGAAAGAACTTATTCATGAATTTGACGCAAGCAGACAAGTGCAAACAGGAAAGAGTCAATCCATTGTTTACCATGATGAGATGCATCAAGTGAAACATGTATATGGAGCAAGTAACAAGATCACTAGATTACAAGACGTTGTAACCGCTAGGCTAATGTTAGGGTATAAGTACCTCTGGCAGTACTGTATGTTCCTCAAGCAGATGTGTACAAGACTAAATGTAAAGTGTGCGGCCAGACATATGGCCACACACTCCACCACTACGTCCTCGAGTGTGTGAAGATAGAACCTTTTAGGGACAGGTCCAAGCACACTGTGTGTGAAATGGAACAACACTTCATCTCTGCTGGCAAGATAGCCGACATATTAAGATTGTATCCACTTTTTTGTTCTCGGTACTTAAGTTATTTCCCAAGTATAGAACCAAACACACACTGTGCTTGAATACCTCTCACGCAAATGTGAATAACAGAGTGTGCGGCCAGACATACTGCCTCACACTCCTGTGCTCACGCAGGTGTGAATAAATTGCCCTCTATGTACAGAAGTAAACAAAGAATTTATTTTAAATACTCTAACATTCAATACCATAATATCCTGACCTCTGGGGGTCTGTTATACAGACACTTTGTTGAACTCTACTCTGTAATCTTTTTGCACTACCGCTTACAGGATGAGTATGGGGTGCACAATAAACTAGCCGCTGTACGTGGCAAAATTCCAAATTCAATTCCCACTGCATCTAAATCGTTGAATGTATTCAAGTATTAACTATAGAAATTGTAATGCTTAATGTACAAAATGAGTAAATTGAATAAAATTGACAAGATTTTAGATAACCAATACGAGTTACAAGGCTGGTATTAAAGAAAATCATAATAATACTTTTGCAACAAATAATAACAACCATCACTGGTAATTCCCCGCCGCCTTTCGCTATATTATTTCTGTTGAAGATTGTTCTGTCGAATATTAATACAGGTATACAAACACTGGCAAACACAGTACTAGGACACAGCGCTATCAACCCTAGCCACGCGAGTTGTGCCACGGTGCCACATCGGCGAGGGAGGCACGGTAGGGAGTAACATCACACCTGGAGGCCACTGTATACACTGTACACCTGCACTGTCCACTGTATGTACATTGTAAACCCACATAGCCTATATATACTGACTCAACTTAAACCTGTATGGCATTAAAGGAAGTTAGCTCGGCCCTGTGCTTCCCTCCCACCCGTCTTAGGTTTTCTCAGGTGTTTTCTCACAATAATATATTAGTTGAAATTTCCTTCGTAGATGAGACAACGGAACTGATTGAGTTGACTTGAGATAAAACGTAGAATACAATGCGACTTGATACCTTAATTACTATTGATACGGGCTCTACCACTCTACCACACAGGTGCATATATTCTACCACACAGGTACACACTCTACCACACAGGTACACAAAATCTATCACACAGGTACACACTCTACCACACAGGTACACACTCTACCACACAGGTACACATAATCTACCACACAGGTACACACTCTACCACACAGGTACACATAATCTACCACACAGGTACACACTCTACCACACAGGCACACACTCTATAACACAGGTACATACTCTACCACACAGGTACACATATTTTACCATACAGGTACACACTCTACCACACTGATAAACACACTCTACCACACAGGTACACACTCTACCACACAGGTACACATATTCTACCATACAGGTACACACTCAACCACACAGGTACACGCTCTACCACACAGGTACACATATTCTACCATACAGGTACACACTCAACCACACAGGTACACGCTCTACCACACAGGTACACATATTCTACCATACAGGTACACAGACTCTACCACACAGGTACACATATTCTACCACATTTGTTTTACAGACTCTCCCGGGTACACACTCTCTACCACACAGGTACACATATTCTACCACACTGGTACTGAGCTTTCTACCACACAGGTACACACTCACAGGTACACATTCCACCACACAAGGTACACAGACTCTACCACACAGGTACACAGACTCTACCACACAGGTATACTCTCCCACACAGAGTGCCTCTACACCACACTGGTACACATTCTACCACACAGAATCCCCACAGACTCTACACAGAGTACACTCTACACACAGGTACACTCTACCACACACAGGTACACAGACTCTACCACAGGTGCACCTCTACCCCACATGTACACACTCTACACACTGGTACACCCCACACAGGTACCCCAGACTCTACACAGGTACACACTCTACCACACAGGTACACACTCTACCCCACACAGGTACACACTCTACCACACAGGCACACACTCTACCACACAAGTACACAGATTCTACCACACAGGTACACACTCTGCCACCCCAGTTGCTCTACCACACAGGTACACTCTACCACACAGGTACACACTCTACCACACACAGGTACAGATTCTACCACACACTGGTGCCACATTCTACCACACTGGTACACGCTCTACCACAGAGTACCCACAGACTCTCCCACACAGGTACTGAACTCTACCACACACAGGTACACAGACTCTACCACACAGGTACACAGACTCTACCACACACAGATACACAGATTCTACCACTGTTTTTACATTCCTACCCACACAGGTGCACACTCTACCACAAGGTACATACTCTCCTGGTACACACTCTACCACACCTGAGTACACACACACAGGTACACACACACACGGGTACACATAATCTACCACACAGGTACACGCTCTACCACACATGTACACATATTCCACCACACACGTACACACACTCAGGTACACATAATCTACCACACAGGTACACACTCTATCACACATGTACACATATTCCACCACACAGGTATACACACACACAGGTACACATAATCTACCACACAGGTACACACTCTACCACACATGTACACATATTCCACCACACAGGTACACACACACAGGTACACATAATCTATGACACAGGTACACACACTACCACACATGTACACATATTCCACCACACAGGTACACACACACAGGTACACACTCTACCACACATGTACACATATTCCACCACACAGGTACACACACTCGGCAATTAACAAGAGAAACATTTATGTTATGTATTCATGTGACATTACCAGAGGCACCTCTCTCGTCCCGGCGGGTTAGACTACCCGATAACCTTGTATCCTGCCGACGATGTCTCGCATCCGGGGAGACCACGACGAACATCTCTCTCTGTCTGCCTGTCTCTCTCTGATGACTCCTGCCCTCCTGCAATATTCTCTCTCTCTCTCTCTCTCTCTCTCTCTCTCTCTCTCTCTCTCTGCAATGCCCAAACGGTGTTTCTAGGACGATAAATGAGAGACTCGGATAAACTCCTTGAGATAGAGGGGTTTATTGACGACATTCAAGATGTAACAACAATCCCGAGCCGCAGTGAAAGTCCGACAGACAGACAGACAGGAGCAGAAAAGAGAGAGAGAAACTACCACCTAAACGCTATATCCCTCTTTGTCATTTGAATATATTACATAATCTTGCTTGAGCAGTGCATCCTTTTTCTTTCTCTCTCTCTCTCTCCTCTCTCTCTCTCTCTCTCTCTCTCTCTCTCTCTCTTTATCTATCTATCTCTCTCTCTCTTTCTTTCCTTTCCTCTTTCCCTCCTTTTTGTCGTCTTCTTGTTGAGGATTAATGAAATGGAAGTAATTACAAATATAAAGACTACTGAATATTTTACGAAGGACCAAATGGGTATATCAACAATGAGTAATTGGTTAAATGGGCCCCAGTCCTGTTAGACCCCCAGTTCTGTTAGACCCCAGTTCTGTTAGATCCCCAGTTCCGTTAGACCCCCAGTTTTGTTAGACCCACAGTTCTGTTAGACCTCCAGTTCTGTTAGACCCACAGTTCTGTTAGACCCCCAGTTCTGTTAGACCCACAGTTCTGCTAGACCCACAGTTCTGTTAGACCCACAGTTCTGTTAGACCCCCAGTTCTGCTAGACCCACAGTTCTGGTAGACCCACAGTTCTGTTAGACTGGTTCATATTGAACCCCCGGATTCCATGTTAGATCCCCAGTTCCGTTAGACCCCCAGTTTTGTTAGACCCACAGTTCTGTTAGACCTCCAGTTCTGTTAGACCCACAGTTCTGTTAGACCCCCAGTTCTGTTAGACCCCCAGTTCTGCTAGACCCACAGTTCTGTTAGACCCACAGTTCTGTTAGACCCCCCAGGTTTGTTGGAGCCACAGTTCTGCTATTTAGAACCCCAGTTCTGTTAGACCCCACGGTTCTTCTGTTAGACCCCCAGTTCTACTAGACCCACAGTCCTGTTAGGCCCCCAGTTCTGCTTGACTGATTCTGTTTAGACCCTACAGTTCTGTTAGACCCACAGTTCTGTTTAGGCCCCAGTTCTGTTAGACCCATGGTTCTTGACCCCAAGTTCTGTTCAGACCCACAGTTCTGTTGAGACCCACAGTTCTGTTAGACCCCCCAGTTCTGTTAGACCCACAGGTTCTCTAGACCCCCAAGTATGGTAGACCCCCAGTTCTGCTAGACCCCAAGTCTTGACTAGACCCCAGTTCTGTTACACAGTTTGAACCCCTGATTATATTGATTTAATACTTTCATTTGAGCCCCAGTTCTGTTAGACTTTCCCAGTTCTGGTGGAAGCCCCAGTTCTGTTGAACCCCAGTTCTGTTGAAGCCTGAGTTCTGTGAACCCCCAGTTCTGTTGGTGACCCTGATTCTGTTGAGCCCCCAATGCTGTTGGCCCCCCAGTTCTGTTGATTCCCAGTTCTGTTAGACCCCCAATCCTGTTGAACCCCCAGTTGTTGAACCCCAGTTCTGGGCCCGCTTTTGGTTCTGACCCACAGTTGAACCCACAGTTCTGTTTAAGACTGATTTGTAGACCCACAGTTCTGTTAGACCCCCAGTTCTATTAGACCCCAGTCCTGTTGTTCAGACCCCAGATCTGTTAGACCCCCAGTTCTGTTAGACCCCCAGTTCTGTTAGACCCACAGTTCTGTTAGACCCCCAGTTCTGTTAGACCCACAGTTCTGTTAGACCCCCAGTCCTGTTAGACCCCCAGTTCTGTTAGACCCCCAGTCCTGTTAGACCCCCAGATCTGCTAGACCCCAAGTCTTGTTAGACCCCAAATCCTGTTAGACCCTAAATCCTGATAGACCCCCCAGTCCTTATCGATCTCATTCATAATAGACCCCAGTCCTATTAGGCCTCTACCTAACTCGGCCAATCTATTAAGAATGGGGCCCAATCCATATGGGCCCCATTGTTCATGGGTTCAGTCTTAAATGTTTAGGTTAGGTTAGGTTAGGTTAGGTTAGGTTATATGCGATGACGAGGACCATTGGGAACTGTTGGCAACGTAGGTTCTTAGTCAGTCAGTAAGTCAGTCAGTCAGTAAGTCAATCAATCAATCAGTAAGTCAGTCAGTCAGTAAATCAGTCAGCCAGTCAGTCAGTCAGTCAGTCAGTCAGTCAGTCAGTCAGCCAGTCAGTCAGTCAGTCAGCCAGTCAGTCAGCCAGTCAGTCAGCCAGTCAGTAAGTAAATCAGTCAGTCAGTCAGTCAAATTACCAGCAATAAATTAAGTAAATCCTCATTGAAATGCAGCTCATGGTATTGGACTCCGAGCCACAGCAACACACACACACACAGCATCAAACACACACAGCATCAAACACACACAGCACACAGCCTCACACACACACACACACACACAGCATCAAACACACAGCATCAAACACACCCATCACACACACACACACACACACACACACACACACACACACACACACACACACACACACACACACACACACACACACACACACACACACACACACACACACACACACACACACACACACACACACACACACACACACACACACACACACACACACACACACACACACACACACACACAGCATCAGGCACCTCCAGAACACGGCACATTTTTCTTCGGGGAATATAATCCCCAATCTTCCACACAGGAGAGGTTTATGTGAAGTATTACATCAACACACACACACTGACGCTCCCAAGCCGTGACTTATTACCAGATATGATGCTGTCCCCTCTCTCTCTCTCTCTCTCTCTCTCTCTCTCTCTCTCTCTCTCTCTACATATACTCTTGGAATACAAAAATAAACAATAACTCGACAGTGGGTTATGATCCTCAACTTAATCCCACGAGGTAAGAAAATATTAACAACGGGCAGAAAAGGCTTGATGATGATGATGATGATGATGATGATGATGATGATGATGGTGATGATGATAATGATGATGACGATGGTGACGATGATGATGATAATGATGCTTTAGGAAACACAATACCCAACAGTGCAGTAATAATATTTCCTCTAGACGCCAACATCACAAGAAGTTCACACGAGCCACAAACACTTCAGGACTCGCCTCACCAGTAAAAAGATTACCTCGAATTCTCGCCGTTCCTGAGATGCCGTGAGAGAGAGAGAGAGAGAGAGAGAGAGAGAGAGAGTGAAGGGAATACACCTTTCCTCCGCTGCATCTGGACCTCCAACACCCCCCCCCTCCTGCCACCACTCTACGGAGGAATATCTGCATTACAAAACATGTTTCGTTCTCGCCTTCTCTCTGGGTGAAATTGAATTCAGGTTTGTTTGTGTGTGTCGAGACGCGGCAACAGGAGATACAGAAAACGGGGAATATTCAAATAACCACCAATACTGCAGGGTAGTGCATTCAGGTAAGCCAGTACTGGGAGAATATTATTAAGTCAACAACACACAACGAAACTCCTAGTAAATTCGACGCATTCTTACATCATTGTCCTTTGAGAGAATTCGTGTATTTGTAGTGATGCGTCTGAATAAATTATTGCATTGGATTTGTGTTTTTTTTAAGTCAGACGCATACTGTATCGTATTTGTCAAGCTCTAAAGTGTGGAAAAAGATCGATGTTGTTATCTTACATTGTCATGATTCTTTACAAATTTTCAGTACAGTACATTCACACAGACACAAGTTACTACTGTCTTCTAATACGAATTTTATCACCCAAACTGAGTAATTAAGATTGACAATAACATCCACGTCAAAAACACAATAATTATTCTCCTATTTTCTACCATAAGATTGCAAAAAAAATAATCTGATAAAACAAAACTAAATACTAAATACTAAAGTTGAAAATAACAATCAACTCAGAAGGACATTACATCTCCTTATACTTGCCATCAAAACACTCCACTTAAGACTTTATTTCCACGTATTTGAGGGAACCGTTGTTGTTGTCATTACTGTACATCTTCTCGCGTCGTGGGATCCCGCTTTAGGAGGTCGTTGGCTGATGTTGTGTGTCCTCAGTAAGTGGTATGATCCAGGTGGTGTATCACCCTGTATGTCTTGGCCTGGTGTTTGTGTTTCTGCCTCTCTTATCATCAGCTACTTAGGTAAATGTCTAGTGTGTTGTATTGTATTGCCGCTTTTTTGTTTTGTTTTGATCATGTACCGTTTGCTCTTCTCTTCGTCCCATAATTAGTTTTTATGTATTTATTTATATTATATTTTGGTGTTTCTTCTGTTATCAACCAATATTTGTGGTACCTTTATCCTCTTCTCTTGTTATCACCGACTATGACAAGTCTATCTCTTCTTATCAAACATTACACCATATCTTTACGTATTTCCTGTTTGTCTTAGCTTATAATTTTTTTTTTTGGTGGCAAATTGGTGGATTTTCCTCAAACCTCAACGTATGGAGGACTCACGTAAGATGCATCGTCAATAACCATAAATAAATTTTGAACTGAACATTTTCCGCGGAACAATACATAGACTACTATTGGTTCTTAGTCCTATAAGCCGTGGCAGGCGTGGCATCCTCAACGACGCAAAAACAAAATCCTGTCGTTAATTCTGGATCTGAACCTATTGGTGTGTACATCCTCAGTTATATATACTCATGATTTGGTGTATTTATCCTTTGCTTTATATGACAATGGCTGTTACATACCCAAGACCGGCTGTCAACTTGAGTATAAAATTAAACTGAGAACCGGAACCGGAATCTCCTAACGGTGGTCAAATCCCTCGTCACTGGCTTAAAATAAATATATTCTGTTGTGTTAAATAATGCCTGCAGGAAGCATACACAGTTAATTCACCTCGCGTGTTGTGTAGTTCCATTCACATTTCCAGAGCATTGGAGGGATATAGTTTTTTTTTTTTATCTAATTGCATTCTTCTCGTCATTGTCACACCGAGGAAAATAAATTCAATCCATCGTTACCTAAATCAGTGACCGTGCCTGATAAAGTACTGGTGAAGGTATGTGTTAATATTATGGAAAAAAGTGATATGATGACATTTTTCACTTCAGTAACTACTTCTGTACTTAGACATTGTAACCAATTAGAACGAACTAAGATTAAACACACACACACACACTGGGGGGAGGGGGGTCAGGTCGAAGGTATGATGAGGTGACCACAGTTGCACCACCCGCCACCACTACGTGACTGAACATAATGATCGGGGATTCGTGCCCGAGGAAGCCTCGCCGCGATCACATGTGGGAAGCTGCTGTGTGATCAGACCACCCTAGGGGAGTCTCAGAGTCTCGTGTAATGAGAATCTGTCCCCTAAAAGGTGCTCAGTGAATGTAATCTAGTTAAGGTAGAGTCTCAGTGTAATTTTGATACCAATTTTGGATGTTATGTAAGTCACCCATTAAATACGCTGTTACGTCTTCAGTTGTGAGAATTGCCTATGAATCGTATGTTGAATTTTCCTCATAACTGGAGATGTAAGAACACATCTAACTGGCTGATATAACGCCCAAAATGGCATGAAATTACACTAAACTGGAATGCGATACTGTATGGTCACCCAACACCATCTAAAAGAGTGCGATGAAGTACTCAAAACGATATAAGTAATTACTGGGTGACTACACATGATCTTCCTGGTTGGCAGTGATGGAACCAACACTTTTCATTTAACGTAACCCCAAAAGAAAAAGATGAACAGGATCCAAAACGCTGTTCTTAATGTTAACGTCAAAATACTAGAACATGTATGGAGAGAAACAGAATCTATAGTTTCGATGTTTACAGAGCCACAAACGGTGTAGTACATATTGAAATATCATAGATTGTAAAATAACTTTGAACTTTGTAATTGTTTGTTATTTTTTGCTCTACTACTGTTAGTTTCTTGACAATAAATATATAACACCAGGAAGATCATTTGTAGTTACCCTGTATATTTTTTATTAACATTAAAGAAAACAGAAGAAAACGTCTTGTACTCCTTATCACTCAACAGAGAATTCATGGAAATCTTGACATAGGAAATGTTTTTTTTTTTCTCGCAACTCCAACAGATATGAAGACTTAGCCACTGTCATATAATTTATTCCCGAAAAAATAAAAATAAACAAATCTCCTTAAATTAAACTTGGGTTATAAATCCAGAAAACCAAAAATTAAAAACTGATGACCAGGTGAACGTCTACAGTACACACCTGTTAACCGATAATAATCACCTTTTATTATTCAGTAGTAAAACAAACAAAAATCATCTCTTACTAAAACAACCACAAGTTCCTCATGACAAGAGACCCCAGAGACCTTACTTCATCATCCCGAGGTAAGAAATCAACCCCCTGGGATCTGTGGTGAATGGAAGGAGATGAAGACGGTAATCTCGGGGCGGTCACACCTCCTGTAGCTCCCCCCCGAGGACCTGGTCAAGTGGAGGATTATCGGTGGCTTCTGGAGACTTGACCACACCGGGGAGAGGGGTAGGTGGTGGGGGTAGAGGGGAGGGAGGGGAGAGGGATGAGGAGGAGGGGAAGTTTATTTAGTAACACAAATTAAGAATATAACATTAAGGGATCATGTTAAGATTAGACACCCCAGTTTATTTCACCTGGTGACTAACCTAACCTAACGCTAACCAAACCTAACCCAAACCAAACCTAACGCTAACCAAACCTAAAGCTAACCTAACCTAAACCAACTCCCGCCAGGCTACACAAGACCACTTAAAAAAGACGTTTGTGTCGTAGAATAGATTGAGAAACAAATTGGAGACGTCAAAACAAAGATGGCCGCCAGCGTCCAACACAGGATATACTGAACATCCGGGGGGAGAGATGTTTCCCCAGGTACAGTATACCATCAGGGTACCTCTCTCTCTCTCTCTCTCTCTCTCTCTCTATTTGCTGTTTTCTTCCTCTTACTTCCTTTCTCTCTCTCTCTCTCTCTATTTGCTGTTTTCTTCCTCTTACTTCCTTTCTCTCTCTCTCTCTCTGGTCTTTCTTTTCATCTTCTCTCTCCCCCCCCGTCTCTCTCTTTTTACTGTTATCTCTCTCTCTGCTCCTTCCTTTCGTCTCCTTAACTACCTCTTCTCTATATCTGGTCTTCGTTTTATTCTTCTTCTTTCCACTTTTATCTGATACCTCTTGCCTATTTCCTTCGCTTTAATTCCTCCTTAATTCTCTTGTCTCTTCTTCTAGTTTAATTCTTTACTTTTATTTCTGCTCGATTTTGTCTACCATGTTCGTTGTTACGGCTTATCATATCTCTTTCTGTCTATCTCTGCATTAACCTTTTTGTCTGTCTATTATCGTCTTTCTTTCCGTCGTTCTTTTACTATTTCTTTTTTTCTCTGAGTTTGTTATATCTGTCTGTCTGCCTGTCTATGTCTTTCTGTTTCTCTCTCTCTCTCTCTCTCTCTCTCTCTGTCTTCCTGTCTACCTGTTTTTATATCTCACCTCTTCTCTCTTCCTCTCCTGTCAATCTGTATCTGTCTGTCTCTTTCCTTCCGTCAGTCTGTATGTCTATCTGTCTGTTTGCCTGTCTCACCTTCTGTCAATCTGTATCGTTCTCTGCCTCTCTGTCTCTTTCTATCTCTCTTATTCTCCTTGTATCTGCCTATCTCTCTCTCTCTCCCTTCTTGTATCTACAGTCTCTCTCTCTCTCTCTGTCTCTGTCTCTCTCTCTCTCTGTCTCTCTCTCTCTCTCTCTCTCTCTGCCAGTCTTCACCAACAAGTAAGAAGATGACTCCATTACAAAAGTGTGGGGGAGGGGGGCAAACCTTGGGGTGGAGAGCCTGAGGACAGGAGGGGGGAGGGTACGAAAGAGGGAGGGGACTCCCTCTTTCGTCTGGAAGTAGGTGGAGGAGGATCTGGGGTAGGAGGAGAAGAATAAGGTGTTGGGGGAAGAGGAGGAGGACGAAGAGGAGTAGGAAGTGGGAGAGCTGGGGAAGGAGAGGAGGAGGAGGAGGAGGAAGTGGGGGGTTTGGGGGAAGAAGAGAAGGAAGAGGATCTACGAGTAAGGGGCTCCACTCCTGAAATAATTGAAGATTTACAATAACACAATATAATTCCTAAGACATTTCCAGTTTAATGTTGATACTTTTTCTAGAATACTTCAGACATTTAGACATTTTTAAGAACCACAGAGCAAAAGACGACCAGCTAACTGAAGTGAGATATTTTTAGAGTAAGATAAAAGGAGTTGTAGACATAGAGAGTTGTATTAGCCCCCGTCTAATAGACAGTAGTATTTATATAAATGTGGTGTTAATTACATCAGTCTTATATCACTCCATAACTCACTGTAATTTCCCATGAGCAGTGAGTTGTCATGCAGTGATCATGTGGTCCATTCATTGAACATGTGATCAGTAGTTTCCACTGGAAGGCGCGTCTCTGAAGATGCTAGGTCAGCCATTAGAAGCTGGCTCTCTGTCCCCAGTTATCACTCAAACCTCACAAAGCATAGACGTGACTAAGAAGCTTCCCAGATAAGCTTGCCGTCTATTCCCTAACACTCACAGCTTAAAGTATTAATTACGGTGATATCCTTGTTGACTGTGCAGAGACTATTTTTATAAATAAACGGAGATAAGACCATTTGGATTTTGCAAACTTAACCCATAAACATTTTTATATGTAGCTGATAAGTTACCTGTTATCAGTCAAGCTCAGGTAACCGGAAACGGCTACATAGTAAGATGAAAACAACACTTGTAGACATAGAGTAAGATAAAAGCAGCTGTAGACATTGGGTAAGATAAAAGGAGTTGTAGAAATTGCCAGAGTAAATACCTCCCTCTTGTGCCACAATACCCCGTGTTGGTCGCCGGCCGTCACCAGAGACCCGACAGGATATAATGAAGGTTGCCAGTGTATATTAAGGAACCGCGACTCTGTCCTTTGAACCACAGTGATAGAGAGGAAAAAAGCTGAAAGATATTACCGCCATAACATGATCAAAGTAACATCACTCGTAGATATTACCAGAGTAGAATATTTTCCCTGGTGGATGATGGAACAGGAGGGGGAAAAGGAGGAGATGAGGAGGAGGTTGAGGATATTGCTATAGGCTAATGAATGAGTTTGTTGATTTTAGACGAATATTTACTTTTTGTTGTTGATGTGAATTAAATACCACTTAGCCTAATAAGAGAGGTAGTTGAACCATAACAACAACAATGATAATAATAATAATAATAATGGACCTTTCCTCTAATTCCTTCTTCATCTCTTCTTTTACCATATCCCCCTCCTTCTCCAACTCTTCCTCTTCTAAATTCACCTCGTCCTATTCCTCCACCACCTGCATCTCTTCCTCTTCTTTCACTTTCTCCCCTTACCTTTAGTTCCTTCATCAATTTCTTTTTCTCCTTCTAATTACCCTCCTCCTCTTCCCTCCACCTCACTAGCACTCACTGTTAACACGAATTCTCTAAATCAGTTGCTATTTTCTGGTAATAGTAGCTAGTATTTTGAAAATTTCAGAAAATGGAAAACATTATCTTGGAATTTCTCGCGGAATAGACCATCGGGTTAAGTATAGTTGAGTCAGCAGAATTGAGATAAGATATAAAAATAAGTAGACGCCTGGTGATGGCAATTTAATCCTCAATAGGTAGAATGCACTGAACGTTCACACTCAGAAGATCAATGTAATCCTATTAGCTAAGGATATTTGTCTGACCTAACTCAACCGAAAAGACAGGTTAATCCCTCTTCCAATTTTATCAACATGTGTCTAACTGCTTGGTTTGTACAGTCCAAATATTTTACCAACTCTCATAAAAAAGTTGAAATTGACAGTTATAGATTATGCCTTTGTGTTACATATTTACATGGGTCTACCTGGATATGTGTTGTATAATATGTGAATCACGATAAACAGTGTTACATAATAGTTACAACAACAAAAATACACAGAATTCCAGTACATTTTAGCGAGCCAATTCATAAACTTAAGTGCATATGGCTTGTGACATCTTGCCTCCCTAACATATATCAAATGTTTCAATGCCGAGTTTAGATCTACAGTATATTCCGTATATATGTCTAGGGCATACATAGGTGCGTGACGTAGCAGGATTGATTCAGGGTAAACATTCATTCATCCACATTTCATTTCTTTTACGATGTTGTCGCTCGTTATTCAATACTTTATTGACTGTAAAATCCAAACAGTGAAAGCCATCACTTCCAGTCACCTGCGATAAAGTAATAAGAATAAACTATTGAAATGTAGTGGCCAATTTCGTCTTGTTGATGCTGGTAATGTTTGCACCTCTCTACAGCTTGTTGACAGATCACGTGTTTCATCTTCCTGGTGCTGTATACCAACTGGTGTGATATATAAAGGCTTCAGTATACAGGCAAGTAAACACATCTGTTACTACAGCAATGAACAGAACAAGTGGTTGGTATAAATACGTATAAATCGGCGCCTTTTTCTGATGGCATCTGTTGTTCACTGACCCGACTCATAACACAGCTGTCCTCAAAGATGGCCGACACGCGGTGGACTGTGATAATGTGAACTCATCTCCAACTAATCTATTGAGCCAAACTGCCGAAAGTTACGTCTCTTAGATTATGTGAAGGCATGACAACGCATCAAGAGAAGAGAAGGAACAGGGTATGGGAATATATTATTATAATTTACCTGCAGCAGTTACTCGTACATGCCAGAGAGGAGTGTGGGAGGACCCGGGGACGACTGTGATGAGGCGACGTCGTTATCGTGTTGTCAAGTTGACTCAAGACTTCACAAGGAAAAACTTAAGACACAGTCACAGTTTGCAACAGAGCATCACTAACAGACAATATTAGGAGCAGGCTGTGCAAGTTATTTTTCATGTCCATGTGACCGGCATTTGCCTGGTGTTCCTGGCCAGTACTTGTCAACAGTGTGTAACAGAGAGCCAGTACCTGGCCAGTACTTGTCAACAGTGTGTAACAGAGAGCCAGTACCTGGCCCGTACTTGTCAACAGTGTAACAGAGGCCAGTACCTGGCCAGTACTTGCCAACAGTGTGTAACAGAGAGCCAGTACCTGGCCAGTGCTTGCCAACAGTGTGTAACAGAGAGTCAATACCTGGCCAGTATTTGTCAACAGTGTGTAACAGAGCCAGTACCTGGGCAGTACTTGTCAACAGTGTGTAACAGAGAGCCAGTACTTGGCCAATACTTGTCAGCTGTGTAACGGAGAGCCAGTACATGCCCAGTACTTGTCAACCGTGTAACAGAGAGCCAGTACACGCCCAGTACTTATCAACAGTGTGTGTAACAGAGAGCCAGTACATGCCCAGTACTTGTCAACAGTGTGTAACAGAGAGCCAGTACATGCCCAGTACTTGTCAACAGTGTGTAACAAAGAGCCAGTACATGCCCAGTACTTGTTAACAGTGTAACAGAGAGCCAGTACATGCCCAGTACTTGTCAACGTGTAACAGAGAGCCAGTAGCCATGCCCAGTACTTGCCAACAATGTGTAACAGAGAGCCAGTACATGCTCAGTGCTTGTCAACAAGGAGCCAGTACATGCCTAGTACTTGTCAACAAGGAGCCAGTACATGCCCAGTATTTGCCAACAGTGTGTAGCGGAGACAGTACATGCCCAGTACTTACCAACACCGTGTAACAGAGAGCCAATACATGCCCAGTACTTGCCAACAGCGTGTAACAGAGAGCCAGTACAAGCCCAGTACTTGCCAACAGTGTGTAACAGAGCCAGTACATGCCCAGTCCTTGCCAACAGTGTGTAACGGAGACAGTACATGCCCAGTACTTGTCAACAGTGTGTAACACAGAGCCAGTACTTGGCCAGTACTTGTCAACCGTGTAACAGAGAGCCAGTACCTGGCCAGTACTTGTCAACCGTGTAACAGAGAACCAGTACATGCCCAGTACTTGTCAACAGTGTGTAACACAGAGCCAGTACCTGGCCAGTACTTGTCAACCGTGTAACAGAGAGCCAGTACCTGGCCAGTACTTGTCAACCGTGTAACAGACAGCCAGTACCTGGGTATAATCCCCCAAAGCAAATAATATATAATAATAATAACATACATTTTTATTAATCCAACAATATCGTCACTGCAAATAACAACGTATACCTGAGGTGGCTGAAGACCTTACTGAGGCCTTCAGAAATTTTAGTGAAATATAACTGGCAATTATAGCTACCTAACCTAACCTAACCTTTTCTTCTAATTATTTTTTCTAAAAGATAGCGGAGGCAGAATCATACAGGAACTAGAAAAATACTGGATACAAATATGACACGACCATAAAAATGATAATTTATCGTTGAGGTTCAATATTAGTCGACGATATTAGCTTATTAGCTGTATTATAAACTAAGCTAAGATACCCGGCTACATGGGCACTCCGAAAAATAAAAAAAGCTTAAGCACAAGTTAAAACCATTCATGGACGAATGTGCTACTCGGGACTGATATAGTGAAGACACACAAAAATCCCAAATAGATTTAACTTAATATTTTACGCTTTCTTTTGGAATGATTTAAAGTATATCCATATTTCAAAGTACATGCATGCTAAATACAAGAAAAGAGTATATGTAAGGGTTTACGGTAAAAACAATATCGTTTTCTACGATACTTTATTCTGTCATTTTAGAAAACGCCACAATATAAGATATACTATTATAAAAGAAAAAAGGCAAAGGCACAGACGTGCTGTTAGGCAGTGTATATTAAATGGACATGTTGGCTCTACAAGCAAAAAAAAACATTTTTCTTCACATTCCATGAGCTATGTCATTCTCAATGTAAAAGCTCGGTACGACGAATAAGCCTGACAGGAATGTGCCATAATCATAAGTCATAGAACCTCATTGAGACCATTGTGAGAGGGAGATAAATCAAACAGCTAAGCTAGTAGGTCGTATAAGAAGGGCGTTCACATACCTAGATGGACCGACCCTCATAACGCTCCTCAAACGCGAGGTGCTTCCCCGTTTGGAGTCTGATTGAAAATGTCAAAAGGAGAGCCACCAAAATGGTGCCTGCACTACAGCACCTTAGAAAAATTAGAACGCCTCCCGTTGCCCAGCGTAGATGGGCAACGGGTCTACGAGTATAAACACCTTCGAGGACATTACGCAGTTGAGTGTTCATACCTGGAGCTGGCGGATGCCCGCCCCACTAAGGGTCGCAGCTTTAGGCTGAGGAAGCCACAAGTTCAAAAAGTCATCAGAGAGAACTTTTTGGAGTGAGAGTTGTGAGATTCTGGAATAATTTGTGTTGTGAGCAACACTGATGCAGATACAGATACATTTTGGAGCCAATAAATGCCCAGCACTTGCCAAAATTGCTTAACAGAGACGTGACCGATCGTCCAAGCGGCTAACAAGCTGATCTGTGGCGAAGGGGATAAAGTAAAGTATAAGTGTGCACAGTCGGGCAAGTAAGTTAGCAGAGACCCAACGAGGATACAGTAAGGTAGGGTAAAAGAACTGTTCATGGTGAAAAACCTCGCTTCCAAACACACGTCATACCAGTACCAATCACTTAAACGAGGCCTCCCCTACCCCCTCCTCCTACTCCATGTCACCACTTACCTTACATTAATACCAGATCGGTTGCCCTACCCTATACTTGTCGGGTATATGCAAACTTATGTGTCCGTCTGCAACTTTTATGATTAAAAAACTGAGAAATAATCATTGACATACTTCCTGGTACGATATATTAAATGAGGAAATCTTTATATTGAACTTCCGGTTCCAAAATTGACCTAAAATCTAGAACCTTGTGCATAAGTTTCACTACAACGATATGTGAAAAGGTATAAGCTCAAGAGCTCACAACTTCAATCTTATTGTCATCCAGAAAGTATATAAAAAGTACTTTTAGTACACCCAATTTACCAGTGTATCAGCTGAAGCTGTGGAAGCAGGAACAGCATTGGTCTTCAAACTAGACCTTGACAAGACTTGCAAGAACAGTGGGGGATCCAACACAGGTGATCGGCCTCCTTCACCCTGTCATGACCTCCTCCGGGTGTGGTAACTTTTAGGTATATTAGTTAGGAAAGACACGTTTGCTTAAAAGATTAGATACACACTGAGCAGATAAAAATGTCATGTTCGAATTCAGGGTTCTGAATATAGACTGTAAAGACACTTGTCCTCCAGGCATAACACCGATTAAACTTAGAGCAGCCGATAAAATCGTGAAGCTTCCTGTTTTGGATGTCGCTGTTTCGTTCCTGAGGCACATCAGTCGATCCAACTGAGAATCAGTACCAGGTTTTATTAGGGAAGTAAGGACGATCGAATGTAGTGTCGGCCACCTTACTTCTTGTGCAACGATTCATTCACGGTGTTGTATGTATCTACATTGTCGCTAACTTGTCATGGATCTGTTCTTCTATGATCACTAAAATGCCTCGGGTAGTCCTAAAAGCCATATGCTCAGCTTAAAGAAAGTTACAACAAATATCAAAACTAACATAATTCAGGGGAGGGGTTTGGGGGCAGCGTAAGGACAAGACATGCATACTGTAGTGTATCGATGTCAGCATAAACGGGGATAGTGCTAGACATATCTTATGAGCTGTAGTGTCAGTCGCGTTCTGTGGTGGTGGTGGTGGCTCTCACTCACTGGGCGTAACTGAATCACCTGTTCAAAGTATCGAATCATACCTGAGACGAATCTCTCTATTTCTATCTCTATTTTCTCTGTTACAGAACATGCATTATAATTAAGGCAATAAGCCTCAGGTTTCATCATCAAGGCTTAAAGTTTCCCCGAATACCACAATAAATATTAGTATTCACAAATTGTGGATATCCTACCAAACGTGAGTGTCGGTGCACTTGTCCCTACCCTGCCCACCCCCCCCCCCTTATGTGGTATCGCGTCGCCACTCGTCACCATTCAGTACTGCTCACTTTCCAATGACATAAACAAACACAATGGTGTCAAATTTCACAAAACACACCAGCAGCTATACTCGTTATAAATGGAGGCAACTATACATGTAAAAGAAATTGTGAAGCAACACTGCGGCGAAGAGACAGGCGATATGCGACACCCCGGTGGGTATTATGATTATCTCAGCTTGGCTAATACCTGTAACACGACTCACATTTTTTAGGAAGAGGGAAACTGTCTTCCCACTAGGATAAAATTGGAAAGATTCGAATTAGATGTGATTCGAATATAGTGTGAGATATGTTTAGGAGGGAGATAGGAAGAAACTGGTTCACAAATAGGGTGGTGGACGAGTGGAACAAGCTTAGCAACTTTGTAGTAAGTGCAGGAACTCTGGAAAGTTTCAAAAGGAGGCTAGATAGATTCATGGATGATAGAGAGTGGTAGTAACTCTCGACAGGAGCTGCCATGCACAGGCCAACCGGCCAATTGTAGACTCCTTATTTTCTTATGTTCTTATGTATTGTTAACTTGACTCACTTGTTCGGACAATTTGGCGTGAAAGCACTCTAACCCGGTGAAGATAATTTGGTACATGTTTGCTTTTTCTCTGCCACAATATTTCGTTTATTTTAATAATAACACAATACAAACCCAGTGGAAACGATAAAGTACGAGTTTGAGCTCACGAATTTAACGAGTCGTTCAAGACACACCGAACTGAGGTATAAACTAATCAGTGTAATATAACCGCATAATGAACTGCACGACTGAGTATTGGTTAGGTTAGGTTACTCTCCATAAAGGGGCTGTCACTCGAGAAACGACTGGCTATGTATTGGACAGACTCACAAGTCAAAGACCTGGATAAGAGACCCAACTAATGTAATTAAGTTGGGTGTTACACTGTACATGGTTTGAGTCGTCTGCCACTTGACTCAATTTGATGGTACCACACGGTTAAGAACTAAGACTTTGATTATTTTTTCTTATGATTTGAATTTCCAGTCAGTAAAAATAAAAGCTAAAATTGGCTAAATTAAGAACAGCTATTTACATAATGTTAATTAACTAACACAATACCTTTTAATATCCGGTGAACACAGAAGTGGGGAGTGGATGCGGGCGTTCTGATCGAACATCTACCTTCTCGTGTCATTTTCACAGCGATTCCCGATTTTCTTTCCAGCTTTCACAATCATTGTCACTGAGCACCGAACACATATGGCAGTGGCTTCTAAGTTAATACACAAAACTTAGAGCCATTTACGGCAGCACGACGACTTTGAATCCTCTCCATTTGTTTACTCGAGGAGCTTCCGTGACCCCCTGGCGGTAGTTGTTGTCATTATTTGTCATACGCAATCAACGGCTCATCTTTTTTATTATTTTTTTTGAAGGATTAATAGTGAGGTGCTTAATGAATAATAATAACAGATTTGTTTCGGATGTGATTGAAGAAACAGGCGCCAAATCTCTAAAATTATATAGTACATGTGAAGTGAAATACCGCTTTTAATTGTAAACATCATTAAAGTGATTTATTTATGTCATTGTGCAACATAGGAAACTAAGTCGTGGCGTATAAATATTTATTAGTGTCAAAGCTCACACAAAAGCAAAAAAATAAAATAAAATCAGAAATGCTCGTCTGAATTTCATATTCGATTGGTTACGGTTAAATATTATGGTATCACACATGACCATCTCTTTGTATCTGGTGAACCCTGGCTGTTAATACTGTACTAGAGCCAGTAACTAGCGCGTGTAATAATCCAGTGTCATGCTTAATGCACCTTGATGTGTTATTTCTACCCTATCACGAATTTCCCCCCATAAGTGCTGTTGTTCTCAAAAAGTTTCTAAATCCAGTTGCATCTTCTAGTTTCAAGTCTGTCATTAGTTTTTCTCGATATGTTGTTCCTTCATCAAAAAATTTCTCCATCCACCATCGTCTCGGACTTTTCCTTGCTCTCCGCCTTCTTTCTTCTAAGGAAATAACAAAACAGGCACCCGCCGCATGCGGCCACTTCTGCATCCACCGACATGACGATGTCGACTGGTCTTCCCGTCAATTCATCGCTCTAGCTTGGTCTGGACGTGCAAGAACAATGTTTCTGGACTGTCTCGCGACTGTTGCGAAACAATCGAGAAACAGTCCAGCAACAATGTTTACCGATTGTTTCTGGACCGTTTCGCAAAAGTCACTAGACAGTCCAGAAACAATGGTGCCGTGTCTCCCAAGTGTTTCTGGACTGTCTCGCGACTGTTCCTGGATTGTCTTGCAACAGTCCAGAAACATTGTTGCGCGACTGTTTCTAAACAACGTATCTTGGTGTACACGAGGCTTAGTGCAATTGGGGAGGGTATCCAATCTCAGTTTATCCGGGAGCAGCTCTCGTACCCAGATCCTGTAGTGGCCTTCTGTGCTTCCTCAAGCCAGAGGTGTGCTGAGCTGCCATACACTGGACACACCATCTTCTGCTGTTGGTTGACACTTCTAAACGCCACTGCTTTTTTTATATTCTATTGTAATTTTTTTTCACATCACAATCAGATTTTCTTATATTTTATATGAAAGGGACTGCCCAGTCTGGGCCAATAGGCCCGATGCAGTTTCCCCATTCTTATTTTTTTATGTAGTGTAGTTGTATAAAAGTTACTGTAGTGTTAATGCTTCAACTGCCAGGGTTATTAAGAACTATACTGTAGTTATAGGCACGGTATAGTATATATATATATATATATATATATATATATATATATATATATATATATATATATATATATATATATATATATAAAATCTATCAATTAGAATGTAATCCACGCGTGCGTGTGGATGTGATGGCTGTATCTACCTACAACATGAGGTACAAACGTACAGCATGTTGCTTAACTGCTATGGAGGGAGGCAAGGTTGAGCTCTTAAAGTTCCAATCGTGTATCAACTTGGCTAATACACTAGTACAGGTATATTAAAGTTCAAGTGTACTAATTACAATAATCTCTAAAAGGTACTGTATGTCATTTTGTTTTCATGTGTATTTCTGCTACTTTCTGATCACAACCTCTTGACACAGCACTAACATACATAGCACTGTACCAAGTGTACCATCTTATGATAATGAAAGTGTTATTTCTCCTACTCTATAACCAGGATCTCACACATGTAATATTACGCAGTACAAACACGAGGTGAAACAGTACAGGGATTAACAGAGAATAATAAGAAACTTTATTTAAAAGTTGTTTTGTTTACATCACGTGGATCCGACATCTGGTCACTCAAAGTAATGAGACATTACAAGTCCTCTGCCCACAACACAGTCAAGCTTCTTCCTCACCGAGATGAATACTACATAACCTGTTTATACAATCAAGCCTAAGAATAAGTTTACCAAACTAACAATGTAAATTTGAGACACATCGGAAGATAAGCAAACAGAAGCGTTCAGGAATGTGATGGCAGCAACAATGGTCTACTGGCCACCCTCCTGGTGCGAATACTGTAAACAGCAAAATAGTCTGTACCTCCATAACCTGTGACTGGCAGCTAAAAATTGGTGTTTGACATTGAGACGAACTATTAAATGCTTATACTAACAGCTAAAAGATGATTGTGCGCTATACGGATAAACAGGTAACAAGGTATGGCGTTGGAAGTATATTCTGAGATGCACACTGAAAAAGGCCAAGCGAGAGCCTGATAACCTATCAAGAGGTCTGGGAGTGATGAAGTCATCTAGCAAGTTATCTGTGGTTGTGCCAGTTAGTTTAGGAAGTACAGATAGTGTGGACATAAAGAGTGAGGACCCGGTACTAGAGTTAACAAGACATGTCATATGACGGTGAACTGATATGGCCGGCAGGTAGTACTACAGAGACGCCATATGTTATCACGAGAAGACTTGGTAGTATAGCCAGTAGACGAGGTTAAAGAGGATGAAGAGGGCTGGGAAGAGCGCCCTGCACGTCTTATCGATCCTCTTAGCTAGCATGGCCTCCTTACGCCATAACGACGGCAGACACGTTAAGCCCACGTCGCTGAGGGTACGAGAACACGAGCCCTCGTTGTCATCGTCGTCATTTTCGTGGTTGCTGCAGCAGCTGGCCCCGTTATTACCACCACCTGTCTCACCTTGGTGACCTCCACCGTTTGTTACGTCTTGGTACACGTCAGGAGGCGGGGTGGGGCGGGTCTCCTCTTCAGGATTACTGCTCCTGCGTGTGTTGACCTCTTCCCTGTCTGTTCTGGTTTCCTGAAGAGAAACAAAGAGATGACATGAATACCAAAAACAGACCTCGACACTAAATATAAACCACTGCACACAAGTCCACTACAAACACTAACCAACACTAGGTTGGGTTAGGGTGTGTTTCGCGGCCACAGCTGTAGTATCGCCCCACACACCCCATCTCTTTGTTAACTTGCTGGCCGCTTTACTCTAAATTCATAGTTTCTTGTGGGATGGACGTATTGTTAATAGTTGATAGTGGGTTGAGTGGTACATCATTGTGTGTGTTAAAGAGAGAAACAGAGACATGCAAATAGACAGACAGACATACAGACATACAAAAAGACAGATAGACAGATTAAGACATACAAATAGACAGAGAGACAGAATAGGAAGTAAAAAAAAAGTGGTAAGAAGAGTCCAATTCAAAAGGGGATCGTAGGTTGAGTGAGAAGGAGATGGATGGGATGAAAGACACATTCACAGGAGGTGGAAATGGTCACCCAGGAAATAAATTCTCGACAATGGGAATACTCTACTGATCTGAGTCTGGTGGTCACGGTGGTGGTGGTGATAGTGATGGTGGTGGTGATAGTGATGGTGGTGGTGGTGATAGTGATGGTGGTGGTGATAGTGATGATGGTGGTGGTGATAGTGATGGTGGTGGTGATAGTGATGGTGGTGGTGATAGTGATGGTGGTGGTGGTGATAGTGATGGTGGTGGTGATAGTGATGATGGTGGTGGTGATAGTGATGTTGGTGGTGATAGTGATGATGGTGGTGATAGTGATGGTGGTGGTGGTGATAGTGATGGTGGTGGTGGTGATAGTGATGTTGGTGGTGATAGTGATGTTGGTGGTGATAGTGATGATGGTGGTGATAGTGATGATGGTGGTGGTGATAGTGATGTTGGTGGTGATAGTGATGATGGTGACAGTGATGGTGGTGGTGATAGTGATGGTGATGGTGATAGTGATGGTGTTGTATGTGAGTGTACTGTGTTTATTTACATGAGGCGAAACTTTGACCTCTGCCTTTTGATAAGTGTCCATTGATCTTAGCTCCGTATTGTTTAGTTTCTCGTGTCTGTTGATTTTTTTATTTAGAATAGGATGTGAATCACTTTATATATTTTGTATGATAGGTGAGGGTTTATAGATATTTCTAGTTGTTGTCTTAGTCATTTCTTGTCATTTCCCATCACTTATCTTATTTCCTCTACCCTCTCACCCCCCTCTACCCTCTCACTCCCTCTTACCCCCCTCTCCTCCCTCTTTGAGTTTCTGTACTCCTTGACTCACTCAACATAATAATGTGAGAGGAGTAAAAAAAAAATAATCGACTGAAAATTCTTAAGCTTAAGAGTGTAGTGACTAAAGGTGTTCCGTGTTAGGTGTTGGGTAGTAACCGGGCGCTGATGAGGTCTGGTTGGCGGGTATTGTGGTGAGCTACACACTTGCTCACACGACTGACAGTTCTATATTGTTCTGTTTCAATTATCAAGCTGGTCCCTTTACTATTATTATTATTAGGTTAGTTAAATTACTTTTATATTGATGCATATTGTGGTGGTGGTAATTCTTGTAAATATTTATGTACAGTCGGGGACAAAAGTTCGCTCTCTGTGGTGAAACTGTGTCATGGGAACGAGTCTCCGAACTGACTTACCCTGACTGTTTCATCTCATTTGGGGTCGATGCTGCTTCATTTTGAGCGGGAGCGAACTGTTGACCCCGACTGTACTTATTCATACTGTGTTGGGTTAGGTAAGAATACTTTAGGTAAGGTTAGGTTTACTGTAAGTTTATTATTATTATTATTATTTTTATACTTTTAAAACTAAGTTTAATTTATCTACAGAACCCTCGAAGTATCATCACCCGCATGTACAGTCTGCCGTAACACCAATCACCTTCTTACCTCACCACCACAAAGTTCTCAAGAGGAATATTAACCTAGTGTTGAGTTAGTCACCAAATTTTAAGAATCACTTGAAGATCTGACAACCCATTTTATTTCATGTCAAGACTAATCCTATCGCTACTTTGGGTGGGAGGGAGGGAGGTTAGGTCAGGTTAGGTTCACTACATATACTTTTAAAATGTTTATGTTCTTCCTGCTATATCTATATTGTGTTTTAACGCGCTATACCTTTCCTTCTACCTTCAGTATTTATATATATCCCCGAATGTTGCCAGATTGGAAGTAACACAGACACCTGCAACACTACAAGCTCCTGATCCAAGCGGGAGACCCACACCGTATATTGAAGTTAAAATGCCGGTTGAACACTACTGAAAGAGCACGATAAAACCTCACAGTGTTTTGGCGAGCATGCAGGAGAATGACTTCTATGTATATCACTATCACGTTATCAACCAGACAGCGGGAATAACTGATTTCCTTTGATGTATATGAAAAACTCTAAACGTGGGGATATTGAAAAAAAAGAATATGATAATTCCTTTACTTATATCAGGGTTTCAAAGGCTATCAGTAATTTTGCAGGTATGGTGGTGCACTCTGGCAGTCTTTGAGGCACAAGGCTGACGTGATAAAATGTATTTGAAGTGACTGGTGATCAAAGGAAAATTAATAAGACAGATAAAAAGCTGTTAATGTTATTTTCTTTTTAGGAAAGTTAATGACAAATTATTGATGGATCTGTCTGAACTATTGCTAAGGTCGGCCATAAACTTCTCGATAACTACTAGTGTATTTCTACCGACAGTGTCCAGAAATGTTCCTGATACAATTTTGTGTGACGTAATCTTAAGCCACCCAAGATGGCGGACGCTACTATATATTGTTCGAAACTTTTGGCTTAACTTGATTAAATTTTTTTAGGAATGTTCTTTGGTTGATCCCATTAAACTATTGCGTCCTTGACGGTACCTGTCAGCCCAGGTAGATGTTGATGCCTCGAGGCCACTCCTGTTCGTGTTCATGACAGCTGTGTGTGTGTGTGTGTGTGTGTGTGTGTGTGTGTGTGTGTGACATTACGGGAATGTTTGGTGTACTTGTAGAAAATATTGGTTTCTCGCTCCATTAATGTTATGAAAAAGTTTTAGGCATTTGTTTTTATCTATCTTATGAAAAGAACCTAACACTAAAACAATAGGCCTGGAGTTGTTGTTCTTTTGCGGTTTTATTCTTGATTAATAAGATTAAACTCTTACCTCTCGATCATTAATAAATCAATTTCTCACATTATTTCACGTTTGTTTACTTTTAATAGACTATAGCACTATTTACTGACCAAAGTTGAACTATACATATTACTTACGACCGTCAGTGATATGGCAGATTTCTTGCGGACGTGTTTGCCTGAATCATGACGCTGCAGGACCTCCTGACCACCGCTCTGAGTAATCGCTCTGACACAGGCGTAGATGGAACCATGGGTGGGACACTCATTAGAGGAGAACCTGCCGAGGCTTCTGGGGTGGAGATGGTGGCGGTGAGAGGGGGCAGCATGGGGAGGCGTGGAGGAGGAAGGAATTGGCTGGCCATACACATTCCCCCAGAAGAGGAAGCGGCGGTGGTGTCGAGCGATGTGGTTGACTACCGTGAACTCGACCAATGCCAAGAACACGAAGGCTGTGCAAGACCCCATCCAGATGTCCAGAGCCTTCACGTACGAAACTAAGGAAATGATGAGAACGTTAGTGAAGGGGAAAAATAAACATATGGAGAAGACATCAAGATAAAGTTTTCACTGTGGCGCCACAAGAATATGGTGGTAAGTTAACATGGAAATAAATAAATATGTATAAGAAATTAGGTAAAACCAGCCTTCATATACAGTCATTAAGTGAAGTATTGATACGTCCCTTGAGTACTATCATTTAGGTAAATACTGTTGAGCCAGAAATAACTTATATTTCCATCATATTTATCATAATTAAGTACAGTACATAAGAAAATATAATATACATGATATATGACATTAGTATGGTACATTATTATAATTACTGCAACGGAAAGTTAAACATTATCTTGACAATAATTTATTACAGATTTTACTATATAAACAAGTGGGTCACACTGACGTAAATTGTTACATCTATTACACGTTTAGTTCTGGTTTTTCAGAACTATAAACTGTAATTACAATCTTCCTGTGGCATACACTCTCTATAAAGGCAATATTTAAACTTGTGATCAGAAAACCTCGAGAGCCACCAACACACTCACCTACCAGGTGTATTACTACAGTCTTCTCTCACCAACTCGGTCATTGCTACATGTCTCACCTGTGGGCATCTTGTCCCTGAAGGAGGTGGACTCTGAACACACGGTGAGTAGTGTGGTGACGCCCAGTGTGACGCGGGAGGGGATGGCATCTACGTCAAGCCAAAAGCTGACCCACGACACTACCACGATGAGGGAGGTGGGCAGGTAGGACTGCACCAGGTGGTAACCGATGTTACGACGCAGGTTAAACACCGCCTGCAGGCAGCTGTAGTTACCTGCAATGGATTTTAAATGTTCACACGTCCTTCACCAACTACAACGATAATAAGTTAACAAGAGACTGTATGTGTTGTTATGATTACAGTAACAGACTAACTACAAGATATAATCCAAAATATTGTTGGTAGTTGTGATTAGAGGAATAATTGAGCTCGTCAGTGTATTAACAAAACTCACCACAGAGTACAAGTATACAGTAGATGTGCCTGACACGAGTAAGATAGAAATGTGAATGAAACTCACAGTAAAAGAAGGAAACATTAAATCAATAAAAGTCTGGATACTCACTCACACCTTCAGCTGTGAGTCCCACTCGTGTATTCAACCACTCACAACAGTAGGTATAAATGAGCATTGACACTGAATCGTATTAACGTGAGACTCCTTAGTTTTAATGTATCGTTTGATTATAAGTTTGATATGTACGTTAGTGTGAGTTTCTCTAAGTCAATTACATAAGTAAATGGAAATAATACAAACAGATGCAATTAATACTGGCAGATGCAATGAGGGTAAGTAAATGTGATTAATAACAAGCATTAACAAACAGGGTTGGATTCCACTAAGACTGACAGAGAAGATTATACACACAGGCCTGATGGCTTCGTCCTGAAGATGTTTTACCAAGTATGACGAGTAGATACAATAAGTACAATTATGTGAAGCCTTGTTTGATGAGAGAGAGAGAGAGAGAGAGAGAGAGAGAGAGAGAGAGAGAGAGAGAGAGAGAGAGAGAGAGAGAGAGAGAGAGAGAGAGAGAGAGAGAGAGAGAGAGAGAGAGAGAGAGAGAGAGAGAGAGAGAGAGAGAGAGAGAGAGAGACCCTCCACAACTCACCAATATGGAATGACTGGTTGCAGGTGTCCACACTAATCTTCTTAATCTCGAACTGTGGCAACTTGAGCCTCTTGTACATCTTGATTGGGACGTCCTCGTACCACACCAGTTTCAGTTCCCTAGTGGTCTTGGCGACTGGGTAGTGGCGGCGGTGTGACCGGACAAGACAGTGTTGGGGTAACAGCATACAAGAGAGGATAGGATGACGTTAAGTGATCAAAACAAGAACTAAGATTATATACTATACAGAAATACAATAAAGCTCGCGTTACGTGAGATTACCAGAATTAATTTTCTGACGGCTCAACAGATGACGCTATTATCAGGTGCAATTTCTCACAAAGATTAGTGTTGTAGGCAAATCGTGTTGACCGTAGTTTAAAGGTTGATTTAACATAATTTGGGTATCCTTAATCTAAAAATAACAAAAAGTAAAATTAGATAGTGTCGTCATATAACTAAGGATGAGGGGACAATAACAGAAATATTAATGGGTAAAGTTGAAGGTAGGAGGGTCAGGGGAGGGCAGAGACTGGGATAGATGAGTGAAACAAAAAATTGGGTCCCCAGAGAGATACAAAACCAAAGAGGATTGATAAAAACAGCCCGAGAACGTTTAAAGTGGAGGACTGTGGTCGCCAACTCAGATATGAAGACTGTACTCTGATTAATTGACTGATGAATAAATATTGATATACCAAGATTACTGGGATGAGGAAGGCCAATATATGTGAGCGGCTACAGATGACGATTATGAGTGAGCGTGTGTCATTATTCACCATCACTGTCATAAAGCTGCTAACCTTCCACAGTTCTCAGGATCACTGCCACAGCAACAGGTGGTAATGCATGGGATGGGTGACTAGGAACATGGGGACTTCCTGATACACTTTGGGGACTGCTTACACTTGCAGAATACAACACGGTAATGTCTTGATGTAGTTTTCATGTGCGATTTCTACAGGGGTAATGCCTTTGAACATGCTAATATTTCCTTCTTTGTTATACTGTATGTCTGTTCCAGTGCAAGGTTTGTCAACACCATACACGATATTGGAACTTTTGCAAATTTTATTCAATAAAGACAAGCAAACTGATGGTAATTTTCTTTTATTATGAGTAGCCACTTTCAAGCAATCACCAGAGGCCTCTAAAGCCGCACTAACAAACATAATCACCTTTCTTAGCATGTAAAACGACAGTAAATGCAGTACATTTGTTAAAACCTGGATTTTTAGCGTTACCTGACTTTTTGACCTTTGACTGTGACATTTTTTCCTTTGGTGACCTTCTGCAATATTAAATAAGAAAATTTTTAATATCACTGTAAAGAGTCCACCAAGAGAATAAAATTGAATGGTCATTGATGGCTCTAGGTTTTCAGCTGATGGAGATATAACAAATTACAGTTACCATAACCCACAATTTTACCATTTCAGCGGTCGGTAATAAACTCGTCAGGGAACAACGTGTCTCTAGAATCTGCGCAGTGATAATCTTTTATTACATTTCCGTGACAGATAGTAAAAAAAAAAAAACACACACACACACACACACAAGATCCTTTGTTTACAAATTTAAACAACGGGTATGTGTTTGTATGTCCACCCAGCAGTTTAACGGACCCGTAACACAAAGTACTAAAACAACTACAACAACAATACTACTACTACTACTACTACTACTACTGCTAATAATAATAATAATAATAATAAAAATAAGGAGTACGATTTGTTATCAGATTAGACTCGACCTGGTGACCAAGTAAGCCTGACCCCATCAAGTCAATTCATCGGCCGTAACACTCCTGATATATAATTCACTCAAGTATTCTATATCTCCCATCAAACCATCTTACCTCTTCCCATTCATGTAATAATTTAATGTATCTGATAGAATATGACCAAGGTTGTGTTGTGTTGATGTTATAATGTCAAGGTTGTGTTGTGTTGATGTTATAATGTCAAGGTTGTGTTGTGTTGATGTTATATAATGTCAAGGTTGTGTTGTGTTGATGTTATAATGACAAGGTTATGTTGTGTTGATGTTATAATGTCAAGGTTGTGTTGTGTTGATGTTATATAATGTCAAGGTTGTGTTATGTTGATGTTATAATGTCAAGGTTGTGTTGTGTTGATGTTATAATGTCAAGGTTGTGTATTGATGTTATAATGTCAAGGTTGTGTTATGTTGATGTTATATAATGTCAAGGTTGTGTTATGTTGATGTTATAATGTCAAGGTTGTGTTGTGTTGACGTTATAATATATTAATAATGTCTAAGTACTAGGGAGCGATTAACAGACATATACACCACACACACACACACAGACACACACACATATATACACACACACACACACATACTGTATAACCCCCACATACATACACATTACCCCCCTCCACACACACACACACACACACACACACACCAAAGAGCTAAAAATTATATGTTTTGGTCATTGATCAGCCCAAATTAATGGTGCTTGGTTACCATTGACAGTTGAGAGTAATTACCCCAACTGTCTATTGTGATCTATTGGGACCTCCTGATCTATCTATTGTCTATTAACTGTCTATTGTGATCTATTAGAACCAGCCGATCGATCTATCGTGTCTATTTCGATAGAATTGGACTAATCATCTATTAACTGAGGTCTAGGGCGATAGATTGCAACTGGATAAACATATCTATTAGCTGTAGTCTATCGCGATAAACTTCAATAGACAGGACTGTGAGAAAGAGAGATAGAGAGAGACGGAGAGGAAGAGACAGAGATCCACGAATAATGGTCAAAATAAAACACCCACACACCCAAAATACAAACACCAAGAAACATACACAAACACCATCAGTATTTTATAAGTTAATTAAATTTTCAAGGTGATAATGACATCTTAATTCAGCCTATTATTTTTCTGTACTGTGTTTAATGGGGTAGTTAGCGAAGTGGTTTAAGGGGTGGTTGTTTGAGGAAGGTTATTTAATATCCTCCTTGTTAATTCGATACCATGGGAGGTCACCAGATACTTCTTGTTCTGTTTCACTATGATGATAAAAACAATTCAACAGAGGGAAAATAAAGTCACAAAGCCTTAGTAAATTTGTTATCAGTTTCCGGAGACGAGTGTGAGATGTTGTCCGTGTATTAATCCTCGTGCAGTATACTTCTCTGATGACTCGATAGATGGCGTTAGTGTCCGAAAACAGCGTTACTTTATCTTAATCAGAGGTTTCTTGTCTTTCTGTATAGTCCTTGGCCCAGAGAACACAACGGGATGACTGGTTATGTAGGAGAGGCAGACGGTGAGTCATGATAAGCCATTAAGAATCGTAGAGAATTTTGGGTAATTAAAGAAGAGAAATAATTGGGAGGTTGTTGACATATGAATTAAACTGTACTGTATCATAATTATGTGAATACAGTACCACAATTATATAGCTGTTGATATATATATATATACACCTCGTACCTTACATTAGCAGGTGGGGTTTAATTATTTTACATTTACATAATTACTGAAAATTGCTCGTTTTATTATTATTATTTTTTTACGCCCTCAAGCATTTTCCCGCTTAATTAATGCAGGATGGCCGGACACGGGAGGAAACACGGGATGGCCGGACACGGGAGGAAACACGGGATGGCCGGACACGGGAGGAAACACGGGATGGCCGGACACGGGGAAACGGATGGGACACGGGAACACAACAAAAACACAAAAACACACAACACCTAGTTAACTTAATAGTGCATAAGTATAATGTACTCGAGACGGCCAGGAATGCCAGTGTGGTCGGGACTGTGCTCCAACCACCTTCACTACTACTACTACTACTACTACTACTACTTCTCATTTTCACACTCCTCCTCCACTTCCTCCTTCATCTCGCCTCACACACACACTCCCAGATGGACAACAGGACACCTCACACCACCCATCCTGAACAACTATACTCTATAACCTTTAACACCCTCTTTCTCATCATTCTATTTAATTCTTCTATTCCTAATCCACTCAATTATATTTAACCATATACTAATTAATTAATCCTTTCCCGGTGTCCAAATAGGTAATTAACTCACTAGTATAATTATTTTCATCTAGCTCACGATTGGTCCCCTCAGTAAGCCAATCAGTTCTGCCTATATAACTCTAGACCTTATCATTACCCCAACAATCCCCTACCCCACCCCTCCCTGACGACCCCCAACAATACCCTCCCCACCCCTCACTCCTCCCTAATGACCCCAACAATCCCTCTCCACCCCTCACTCCTCCTAGTCAGCCCCCAACAACCCCCCTCACTCTCATGTAGCCCCCAACAATCCTCACTCTTCTAAGCCCTCCAACAATCCCAACACCTCACTAGAGCCCCCAACAATCCCCACCTCTAATGACCCCCAACAATCCCTCCCCACCTAATGACCTCCAACAATCCCCCAACACCTCCCTAATGACCTCCAACAATCCCACTCACCTCCCTCACTGACCACTTACAGCTGGCAATCTGGATGTACAGGTCTGGTGGTCGAGAACTGAAGATCCATCATGCAGAGAACGTCAGCTTCAGTCTGCCGAGAGAGAGAGAGAGAGAGTTATTTCAGTCACTTACAAATTTTAAGACAGTCATTTAAATGTGTAATCAGTTGTGTAATGTGTAATGTATTGATTAGTTAAGGTAATGACCTAGTTAAGGTAATGATCAGTTAAGGCAATGTCCACTTAAGGTAATGATCAGCTAAGATAATGATCAGTTAAAGTAATGACCAGTTAAGGTAATGACCAGTTAAGATAATGACCAGTTAAGATAATGACAAGATAATGACCAGTTAAGACAATGACCAGTTAAGATAATGACCAGTTAAGGTAATGACCAGTTAGGTAATGATCAGTTAAGGTAATGTCCGCTAAAGTAATAATGACCAGTTAAGGTAAATGACCAGTTGGTGTAATCAATAAAGAGAAATGGAGGTAATTATTCATGAGTTATAGAACCAAACACAACAAACTCCCAGCCTGGAGAGATTCATTACAGACATACAGTACACGGGGTTATGAAACACCTGTGGGAACAATTACTACAGGTGTGATCGAAAACTCTCTGTGCACCTGTAAAAAAACATAATCAAAATAGTGTCTTATAGCTACATTGTTATCAGCACAGAGATATATTTTATTACAGTGGACAACCCTCAAAGTCGTGCATAATGGGGACAACGACCAAGCGCACAGGGAGTTTTTAATCACCATTGTTCACTTCCCGGAGCTTACAAGTCACAGCTCACCTTTAACTTCCTCAACACGGAAACTCCAGGAAAGTAGATTCTGGGAAGAAGAAACTCACAAACATGTTATCTAGAATCTGTGTATTGTTGTGGGTTTGGTATCCTAAGGCGTTGGAGTGAAATTCATCTCTTAATTATAAATATACCCAGGGTTCGTGATTTTGCTTCGATTACGAGGTATTTTAAGACGATCAAGATTTTAGAGCCGATACAAGTAGAATCTGGGTACTTAGAGGCAGTAAGAGTGTGGTTTAAAGTCTATTGGGTTAAAACTGACATGATACTGTTTTTGGATCGCGCGTGTGTGTGTGTGTGTGTGTCGTGTGTGTGTGTGTGTGTGTGTGTGTGTGTGTGTGTGTGTGTGTGTGTGTGTGTGCAGCATACTTTAAAATGAAGGAAACATGAGACGCTTGAGACACCTGAGGATAAACGGATGACTACACTGATTCTCATCCTTCAAGTATACGAGGATGGAGAGGATGATAGTACAAGCGAATACCAAACAGGAGTCACCTGAGCCTTATGAGGATGATAGCAAACTTGAGGAGTGTAGAGGATGGTGCCGTCGGGGGCGTATCCGGAGCATAACGTACCTGAGGATGTAGAGGATGGTGCCGTCGGGGTTGTATCGGGCATAACGTACCTGAGGATGTAGAGGATGGTGCCGTCGGGGTGTATCCGGAGCATAACGTTAGGGACGGTCACATACTGGAAGTCGGATTCCTTAGCGTTAGGGAAGTAGACCTCCGGCTTCCATAGCATCTTCACCAGCGAGGGTCGTTTAGGTCTATGGGCCGCGTCAGGGAGTTGTTCATGAACCTCAGCTCCAGCCAACGCTGTCGAAGGTACAGGTCCACCGTGTAGTCCTGCGAGTAAGAGGATGACCTTAGATTATTGGAATTGAGTGGAGGATGACCTAAGACTATGTAGGTTTAGTGGAGGATGACCTAAGACTATGAAGATTGAGTGGAGGATGACCTAAGACTATGAAGGTTGAGTGGAGGATGACCTTAGACAATGAGGATTGAGTGGAGGATGACTGTTGGCTGTGTAAGTGGAGGATGACCTTAGAGGCTTAGACTATGGCTGTGTAAGTGGAGGATGACCTTAGACTATAAGGATTGAGTGGAGGATGACCTTAAAGGCTTATATGACTCGTGTTGGGATTGTATTGAAATTTCGTGATTAATTCTCATCTGTACAAACACATTAACCTCAGAAATAATTAACTAATAAGTAATTCTTATCGGTGGTCTTGACAACACCTTTCTCTCACTTACACCACTTTACTTTACACCACGTTTATTATTATTTCATCCATTCCACCATTATTTGAGGTTACTGTGCCCTCTCCCATTCTATACAGGAGAGAATATTCAGTCATCAGTCGCCGTTATCAGTCACTCTACCTCCCATCATTCGTTGTCATTCTGTCTCACTTCACTACTGTGGTGGCTGATCGGTGTTGCTGGGGTGTTCCTTCTTCATAACACCACAAAGCTCACCATTCACCAGGTTTATACGACATTGCTTTTTCTTCTCACAACCCACCATCACTCATCAGCATCCCCCTCCACCCTAGGTTGTGATGATATACATCTCTGATAGCAGTCCCACATCTCCGTCACCCGCCTTACACACCCAAGCTAAAACAACAGAAATATTTGTGTTGACTTTTTCACTCTATTTCAAGTCTATAGCAATACCATTTCGACTAAATTTAAAAGGAAATATGTTTTCATTTCTATCATTTTTCTTTTAAAGGTGTGACTTGACGTCTTGTGGAGAAAAAAGGGAACAATTTCAACTCTGTATCAAGATTTCCTTTCACTGGTGCTAAAAAATAAAATTCGTTTTCTGTTTCTGTCAAGCGTTCATTTTCTTTATCCGCAAGGAGTGACTTCAAAATACTGTACCTACAACTTTTTTTCTCCCCCTAAATTCGACTACAAATCTTTTATTTGTATTAAACCTTTATCAAATATTCATAGCACTAAATAAACACTGAGCTATAATTAAGGACTAGATCCCATGAGTTATTTTGCATATATTAAAACCCTTGTCGTCTGATGTTTATAATGAAGAGAATAAACTTACATGTTACATTCCTCGGGTCGTCACGAGATAATTATGGAGAGGTGTTAATTCCTTCACAAAAACAATAGACACTCGTAAATGTTTAATGTAAAACAAAAAAGTGATGAAGACAATGCTACTTTTTCTTGTCCTATTTTCTTTAGTTACTTTTATCTACCATTTTTCCTATTATTCTTAATCTTTGTAATTTATTTTTGTTTTCCTGTCACTTTTTTCCTTGAATCTTTTTGATGTTAATTTTTCTTTAATTTTTAATATTTTCTTTTGAATTAAGTTTCTCTTTATCTTCAATTTCTACTCCATTTTTCTTTTTATTACAATTTCCCTTCGATTATTATTCTAGCTCCTTCAATTATCGATATTGTATTTTTTCTCTATAATTATTCTATTTTCCTATAATTATTTTCTTTTTTCCCCCCATTACTCCTCCATTTTCCTTCAACCAATAACATTCTATTTTCCACCCTCACCCGTCAAGGAGGACAACAAGGGCCTCACCATCAGGAAAATTAGACCGTGTGTGAATTCCTTTCCAATTTCTCGTAAGTGAGTCATGCAAATTAACCCAGAGAGGAGAGACTCACACGATATGCAAATTCGGTTTTCGAAAATTCTGGTAAAGTGAGGGGAGGAGGAGGAGGAGGAGGTAGACCGTCTTGGCTAATACTTGAAAAATGGACTGCATGGGTTTGGAGGACTGGAGTATTTAGCCCGAGGACTTAATTGAGTGATGATGATAAGTTGTTTTGGATATGGAGGGAGGGGGGTAGGAGGGGGGGGTAGGAGGGAGGGGATATGTGACACTCATTTATGACACCTGATCCCGTGTCAAATATCAGTTATGTAACCTCATTTAATTAACAATGATGGTAAGATGGCACTTAGGAGGTGAATCTCTCTCTCTCTCTAAGTTAGATTTCCACCATCTTATTTCATAATAAATTTAGGGAATTTTATTTGGCAAAGATTCGTTTTATACTTGCGAACTGTGACCGATCGCCCAAGCGGCTAACGAGCCGATCAGTGGTGAAGAGGATAAAAGTAAAGTAAAAGTGAACTGGACATGACCAAGATACAACAATATTGACAGATTTTAAATTCGCTAAACATATTTTCACGGAATATTTTATTTAAATCTCTTTCATGTGAGCTTCACATGATCTGCTTTGACCAATCAGAGGACAGATCAAATCTCTCAGGGGGAAGATTTACACACATGCCACCAAAAAATATTCATGTAACTGTATTCATTCGCGTTATGACTCCCTCGTGACCTAAATACCGAAAACACGCAAAAACAAGATTAGAATCACTTTTCCTCTGCCATCGGTGCAAATCATGGTAGTATCTAAAAACAATATGAAATAGCCCCCAAAATAAAGGCCATATTCGATCAAATTACAATGAAAAAAAAACACGAGAATAAAATATTTAGTGATAGAATTCCCTGTTGGTCATAAACGAAATCTTTTTCCCTTACTTAGTTTCCACGGATCTGTTAGAGGCTTGTGAGTGATCCATCGACATTAGTTCCCGGTACAGTATGGCTTATCTCTGTTATCATCGAGTGTCTAGGTGGAGAGGAGCAGGAGGAGGATGGGGCGATGTGGGTAAGAGAGGGGAAGAGGGAAGAGGGAGAGAGGGTGAGAAGGCAAGAATGGAGAGAGAGGAAGAGAAGAAGGGAGGAAGAGAGGAAGGGAGGTTGATTTATTGATTGGATAAAAGATATGGCGTAGCAGTCTTTCTCTTCACTCCCTTAAGTTTCCTCCTTCCTTTTCTCCCCCTCGAATATTTACCTTCCCTTTTTCTATTTCTCTTTTCTATTCTCTCTTTCAATATTTATTTCCTCCCCAACCCAACTTTCTCCCACTATTCCTGACCTCTCCCTTCCCTTTCTGATTAATTCCTTCCCCTTCTGTCTCTGTCTCTGTCTCTCTAATTATCTTCCTTTCCTTTTCTCCACCTCTCCGTCTGTCTCTGTCTTGTCGTCTCTTAATAATCTGTCTGTCTGTCTGTCTGTCTGTCTGTCTGTCTGTCTGTCTGTCTGTCTATCTATCTATCTATCTATCTATCTATCTATCTATCTATCTCTCCAACTTCTGCATGAGGTGGATTAAGGGGTACAGAAACCTCAAAGAAAGAGGAAGAGGAAGGGGAAGGAGAAGAAAGGGAAGGAGGAGGAGGAGGAGAAAAAGGAAGAGACTGCAGTGAAAGTAGTGCCGCAGTTAAGTGTAAAAAATAATAAGAAAGTGCTAAGACAAGTAGAAATATCCACACTCACTTGTTCAATAATCTCTACCGTACAGTACACTTACATACCGTACCTTGGAGCCTAAAGAGACAGAATTACATGGACAGTCAAACACGTCAAATACATCTTATCTCCTGTCTATATTATTCTGTTTAAAATATTCTCTTTATTTGATCTATTTACATTCCAGTCGAGGCAGAAATAACAACAACAAACAACAATAACAACAACAACAAAAACAACAATAACAACGACAATAATAATAATAATAATAATAATAATAAAAATAATAATAATAACAATAATAATAATAAAATACGCGGGAAAAATAAAATAGCCAATAACTTTCATCCAGCCGAGTTCATTTATCTACCTGCGTATTACTGTTGGACGAAGACACAGGGGAATGGTTGGCGTTGTGCATATGTTAAGTTTTTATTATTTATGACTCTTTGTTTGATGGTGTGTGTGTGTGTACGTTACGTGTGTGTGTGTGTGTGACAGACGGAGAGTTACCACACAACAACAACAACGTCAATAGATGTGTCTCTCTGAAGTTCAACACCCTGCTCTACCTCCTGTGTGAAGCGAGTCAATTAGTCCACATTAAAGCAAGGGTAATTAAACTCAGGGGTAATTACCAGGCTTAATGACCACGTTATTGACACTGGGATTTGGACCAGTTCTGTACGGGGGTCACTGGGGTTATGACCAGGTCTGTACGGGGGTCACTGGGGTTATGACCAGCTCTGTACGGGGGTCACTGGGGTTATGACCCAGCTTCCAGCTGGGTCACTGGGGCAGGACCAGCTCTGTGCTGGGGTCACTGGGTTATGACCAGCTCCCCAGGCGGGGGTCACTGGGGTTATGACCAGCTTCCTACGGGGGTCACTGGGGTTATGACCAGCTCTGTAATGGGGTCACTGGGGTTATGACCAGCTCTGTGCGGGGTCACTGGGGTTATGACCAGCTCTGGTACGGGGGTCACTGGGGTTATGACCAGCTCTGTGCGGGGGTCACTGCTGCGACCAGCTCTCAGTGGGGATCACTGGGGTTGTGACCAGCCAGTGGGGGTCACTGGGGTTATGACCAGCTCTTGTGCGGGGATCACTGGGGTTATGACCAGCTCTGCATGGGGGTCACTGGGGTTAAGTGACCAGCTCTGTGCGGGGGGTCACTGGGTTATGACCAGCTCTGTGTGGGATCACTGCTATGACCAGCCTGTGTGGGGGTTTTCCATTGGGTTATGACCAGTTCTGTACGGGGGTCACTGGGGTTATGACCAGCTCTGTACGGGGGTCACTGGGGTTATGACCAGCTCTGTACGGGGGTCACTGGGGTTATGACCAGCTCTGTACGGGGGTCACTGAGGTTATGACCAGCTCTGTGCGGGGATCACTAAATCCGGGTGATGATACCGGCCCTGGGAATGGATTTTGCACACAGAAGGGCATCAGGTCTTATCTGGCTGCGATACCAAACCTTCATTACGATCCCAATCTTATGAGAACGATGAAATTAAGTCTATTAGGTATCGTAACCCCTTGAGTACAATGACTTAATCCCTCGAGTACGATGACAACCTCTTGAATATAATAACTCCTCTCTCCAGTTGTCGTTATTCTTTCATTATATTACTTATTCATTTATTCATTCATTCAATCACTATTTATTCAGTCAGTCATATTCTTGTTATACGTGTCTTAAAGTATTTCTCCTTCATACACAAACATACAAGTACACACACACATAAATAAATAATAATAATAATGGTTGTCCCTCGCGTAACAAGGATGGCCGGTCCAAGGGCCACCAAGGCGTGAATTTGTTTAAGGTGTAGAAGCTGTCGTCAACACAACACCCACACCCTAAGTTAACGAGCTGCATGACCCAGTGTCAAGGAATAGTCCGAGAAGACCGGACAACTCGCCATCTGCACTGGCTAACCATTACCCCGGAATACAATTCGCAAATCGATTAACATCCAGGTCCGCAATTACTGCTGGGTAGACAGAGGCAAATGGCGTAAAGAAACTTGCCCATAGTTTCACCCTGCCTGAGGATCGAACCCGGATCCCCTCGCTTGCGAGGCGAGCATGCTGACCATTACACACACGTACACACACGTTCACAAACAAACACATACACACACACACATACACAAACACGCACACATACACAAGCACACACATACACAAACATACATAGGTTTAAGAGAAACATCACAAGACCCCCGCTGTGATATTAACACCAGTGAAAAAATACACAAAATTGCTTTGATGTTTTACATCGACATTTAACCTCGAACTGGTCATTATAGGTCAACCCTTTGAGTATAATGAATTAACTCAGATAGCATGGTAATTTTAAATCCTTGGAAATTATAATTTAACACCTTGAGTACCATTATAATTTAACACCTTAATTATGATGATTTAACACCTTAAATACTATAATGATTTAACAACTTGAGTACTATGATATAATCCCTTGAGTACGGTGAACCCTTGTGAGGACAGTGTTATCGTACTCAAAAGAATTAACAATTATTTTCATCAAAGAGTTAAGATATTACATTGATGGGGTTAACTCATCGTACTCAAGGGGTTAAGCCATCGTACTCAAGAGGTTAATACATCGTACTCAGGGGGTTAAGCCAACGTACTTAAGGGGGTTAACTCATCGTACTCAAGGGGTTAAGCCATCGTACTCAAGGGATTAACTCATTGTACTCAAGGGGTTAACTCACCGTACTCAAGGGGTTAAGCCATCGTACTCAAGGGATTAACTCATTGTACTCAAGGGGTTAACTCACCGTACTCAAGAGGTTAAACCATCATATACACCAGTTTATAGGACAAGACTGCGTGACTATCCGGTTCTATACCTTAATTAGACAGACTGACGCCAGCAGTACAGTCTACAGGTGTAATCCACGAGTGATCTCACGCTAATGGGCGACAGGACTGGATGACTAATCAACCCACACACACGGAAGAGGCAAGCTAATTAGTGTACAGGTGATATGATCAACGCCTCGGGTGGTGATTCACTGAACTGAGAACCATGGACGCATCTGAGTGTTCTATATTGGCTGTTGCGTTTACGACTCTCAACCTTGTTAAATTCTTGTGTAGATGGAGGTACAGAAATCCCATAGAAAGTTAATGGAGAGAGAATAGTAATTAGTGGTGTAAATTAATCGTAGAGTGACAGGTAAGCTCTCAGACAGCAAGTGGATATGTTTATAAATACTACTTGTTTTATATCACCAGCAAACACACACAATATTCATAGTTAATCTTAACGTTACAAAACATAACCCAACTTAACCTAACCTAACCCAGCCCAATCCAACTCAGCCTAACCAAACGTAGCCTAACCAAAGCCAGCCCAACCAGTATTCAGTAAATAAATATTTATTAATAACGTAGTTTTCTTCACACTTTAAAACTCTTTGTATCCTGGCCTGGGGAAGTGTAAACAGTTCAGGACAGAATATACCAAGGTGTAAACTAACAGCAAAAACCACACGACTCTGGACACACACACACATACACACACACACACATACACACACACACACACACACACACACACACACACACACACACACACACACACTCACCATCTGGATTGCTATATCCAAAGCCGCGAATGTACATCTCTATGTGGACCCAGGTAGCTATGCCTGTGTGGGGAGACAAATGGGGAGGTTAGTTGATTTGTTTCATAGATGGGGAGACAAATGAGGAGGTTAGTTGATTTGTTTCATAGTTTAGGGAGACAAATGGGGAGGTTAGTTGATTTGTTTCATAGATGGGGAGACAAAATGGGGAGATTATGGCTTGATACCACAACTGAAGAAAAAAACCTAAAGTAAACAAGATTAATTATCATACTATTTCATATCATCAATTAAAATAAAACCAGATCCAGGTTATATATACAGGTAACCACTACAGAAAATACATACCACTACAGTACAGAAACGGGAGTAAACATTCATACTACAAAACAACAGATGATAAAACCTAATAGATAATCAAGTGAATTATTTTTATCAAGAATAATTTACCATCGTATATAGAATTATTATTTATTTACATCATTGACATCAGTGAGGTACATCATTGACATCAGTGAGGTAATCAGATCGGCTCAAGATCTTGATGACGGCAGCGACTGAGTGTGTGCGTGTGTGTGTGTGTGTGTGTGTGTGTGTGTGTGTGTGTGTGTCAGACAGACGGATGAGTGGCCGCTTAAAACATTTCTTCCCCTCTCTCCCTTCCTCTCCCCATCCTTCTCGCTAAACACTTCTTCCCTCTCATCCACTCCCTCACCACACCACTCAGCTCCTCCCCCTCATCACACCACTCACCCAACAGCCAACAACAATCTCCCTGACCTAAAACCCAGAGGCAAACGTCAAGATAAACACAGCCACGAAGACCTTACCGCAGGCAGTCTTAATGATGATACTGCAGGAGAGGAGCTCGTAAACAGTGGGGGGAGGGGGAGGGGGGAGGAGGGGAGGAGGGGAGGTTTTAGATGGCTGATAAGAGGAGAAATACTGTAGAGTGGTGAGGAGTTTTTTTTCTCCTTAGTTATCAAGAAATGTGTTGTTGTTGTTCGTGGAGTGGACGAATGAGTCTCCTTCTCTCTCTCTCTCTCTCTTCTCTCTCTCTCTTCTCTGTCTTTTTTCTTTTCTCTTTCGAATGGGTTCAAGAATAATAAAGTATTAAGTAGGAAGATCATTACTACTACTACTACTACTACTACTACTACTACTACTACTACTCCTACTACTTTTTATTTTATTTTTTTTA